>NC_138204.1:28020798-28363298 GCF_964194415.1 Vipera berus
ATGCGGCACCCGGGATTCGACCCGCCAAACTGCCGACCTTCTGATCGACAAGCTCAGTGTCCTAACCCACTGAGCCACCACGTCCCTTCATTACAAGTTTACAGTCATAGAAACTGTAGAGGAGATGGGCCCCATGCTGGCATTCAGGTGCCTGGCTAATTGAATCACAAACTGAGGAACATGCTAACAATCCCAGGCATCCTCGCCTCTCCCAGGTCTTTAGTCTACAAAAATGTGGGTGTGTAGGGGAAAAGATTAAGAACATAGAATGTAGAAGAGTAGAATTGGAAAGGACCTTGAGAGTCTTCTACCAAAACCTCTGCTTGAGCAGGAGACCCTATACCATTTCAGTTAAATGATTGTCCAGTCTCTTTTTGAAAGTCTCCAGTGATGGAGCACCCACAACCTCTGAAGGCAGGTTGTTCCATTGGTTGATTGAAGGATAAGAGGACATCAACCAGATGAAGAGAGAAGTGATCTGGGGATTTACAATCTATTACAGACCAGGAAGAGAGATATCAGTCAATTGCCAGGACCACAAGTTATGTTAAACAATAGTAGTGTTTTTGCTTGGAACATGACTTAGATCTTGCAGTAATCAGAAGAAAAGCAACCATACCAAGGTAGCACCTAATCCGAACAAGTGTAAGAAGTTTTAGAAGGAGAGAAAGGTTGAATACTTTATAAATTTTAAGACTTTTATTTGTTGTAAGGACATTGACCTGCAGAGCTTAGGAAGATGGATGATAGGAATGATGTGTGGTATACTAAAGTAGTTTGTACAATTATTTTCTGTGTTGTACTATGTTCAGTTAGTGAAAAACATGTGACCCTAGACTTTTCCATTTACATCTAGCAGTACACTATCGCATATATTGGTATGGCATCTAAATGCAAAGGGTGGGATTTCAATTGCAAGATTGCAACCACCATCTTGACTTGTCTGACTCCTTCTGAGGAGGCTACTGGTTGTGACATTAAATACATTAGATTAAATTTGCTTCAGGTAAAAGCAACCTGTTTTTTTGTCTGAAACAAAACATATGTTCCAGAAGGTTTCTGGACAAATGGATGCTGAAGATTCTACTAACATAGAGTAAGAGGTGACATTCTGTGACATTTCATGCCCCTCTGATACAAGATTGATGAAAGCTGATAGCTCAGTTTCACACCACTTTGAATTGTGCAAATCAGGAAAATTGTAGTGTAAATTCTGGCATAAGCATATACTAGTTACAAAACAAAGAAAGCCAACATAGCACAGTTAGTTTTGCATCTGCCAACTCTCATTCACCAAAATTGCTCTCCTTTGTCCTTCAAAGTGCTCAGTGGAAGGGCTGAAGGAAACTGTGTGTCAGGTAATCTAGCAGTGGGACAGCTTAATTTACATGGTCATGAACTAAACTATTCAAGTTGCCTCCTGAACAGCCTTGAAGATGGAACAACCAGGTTTATTTTTTTCCACACTTTTCCCATTCGCATTTAAAGTACAAAAAAATACCCATTTTTCACCTGACAAGGAGTAAGAGGAGGAGTGGAAGTTGTGAGATCTTTCCCCCCTTCCAACTTATATTTCTGCTTGAAATTGCTTTAATTAAACTATTTTCTCCCAACCTGGCTTGCTGTTGGAGAGGGATTGTATGAAAATTGATTACAGCAATGTATCCTACTCTGAATTATTTTTCTAAAAGCAAAGAACACATTTTCATATGACTGACCCAAGTACTGATGAGATCTGACCCTTTTTAGCTTTGTCAGATCATCCAAGATTGTCTAGGTCTTATCAATAAAAAAGGATAGTAAATCAGTTCATATCTATATTTCATATGGTGTAATTTTCTAATTCTTACCTAAATGCAGGTATATTTATAGCTGAATTCCAAGATTCCCAAAGATCAGGCTTTCTCAACATGGTCTTTGATTTGATTAATCTGTATTTAGGTGAATCATGAATGAAATCAAGTCAAACTATTACTTGATATTTTCCAATTGATTAGATCATATATCCACCTGGCTTATCACATGATTAAAACATTTTAGAAAGGACTTTAACATCAGATCTAGCCAAGAATCAGATTGATACATTTATTGTTTTTATTTTCTTGAGCAGCTTTGGTAAATGATTATTAGTTCTTTTCTTAGATTAGCAATGCTACTGACATCCATTTTGAAAGGAATAACTTTTTTTTAATTTAAAAAGCTTTATTTTTTCTCCAGTCTAGAACTCCTGACAATGACTGTCACCTTCACGCTGATATAAAATAAAGCATTTGGAAAATCAGTTTCAAGGACAAATGTTTCTTTAGGAAAAAAGGACAAATGCTTTGCAAGGAAAAATGTTTCTTTAGAAAAAAATATAGTTTAACATTAAAGACCTACTTATTTTGAATGGACAACATCTGCAAGTCTTTCAAAACACAAATCACAATCATTTTGAAAAAAAACAACCCTTTCTATATATCAACAATTACTGCCAAATTCATAGCATTTCAGAAACAGATTAGGTATCCCTGCTAGCTTCTGATCTGCTTCTATAATAGAAATATCTAATTGCCTGGATACTTTATCCATTTTTATTTAAATAGTACTATCAAAAATATTTTTCAAGAACAATGCCCCCATATGCCTGAAAGGTTTTCTATCAGTGTGTGCAACCTGCTCTAACATATGGCAGTGAAACATGGACACTAACCTCACAATCAGTAGAAAACTTATGTGTGGTGCAAAGAGCCATGGAAAGATACAAGCGACAAATAGAAAGACATCCACATGGATTAGAGAACAAATGAAAGTATACAATATCATCAAGAGAGTAAAACAATTGCAAAGGAAATGGGCTGGTCACATAGCAAGAAGAACCGATGGCAGGTGGGCCAAGGCAATCATAGAATGGATTTCTATAAAAAGCATCCACAAAAATCCTGGATGGATTGGTGACATCAGTAAGTATTGAAGGTCCAATTGGCAAAAGAAAGCTCAGGACCATATTGGTTGGAAACATGCAGAAGATGCCCTCATCCTGCAGTGGATAAAGAATGGCTAAGATGATGATGATGATGATCAAAAACACCATTGTGATAACTTGATAATATAGCATCTCTAAAACAGAGAGCCTCAATGGATTAAAGGGAAGGAAGGAAGGAAGGAAGGAAGGAAGGAAGGAAGGAAGGAAGGAAGGAAGGAAGGAAGGAAGGAAGGAGAGAGGAAGAGAAGCTGGCTTAGTGAATGTGAGACAGTCACTCTTTTTCAACTCTAGGAAGAAGGCAATGGCATATCAGCTGATTTGGAGGCAGGAAGAAAAGGAAAGGAAAAGAAAGGAAAAGAAAAAAAAGAAAGGAAGAGAGTCAGTTTGGTCAAGTGGTTAAGGCACCAGGCTAGAAACCAGGAATTCTAGTCCCACCTTTAGCCATGAAACCCAGCTGGGTGACTTTGGACCAGTCACTCTCTCTCAGTCCAACTCACCTCACAGGTGAGTTACATAGTTACATAGCTGGGAACCTATGGATCTGAAGATTTGTTTCATAGCTTCAGGCAATATGTGAATGAGGACAGTGGTGAGTCTAGAGCAGGGCTTTTCAACCTTTTCACCCATTATACCACTTTTAGGATATGGAAATATCCGAATACCACCGGTCACCTAGCAAGGTGTCAAAAACTTGATGACACAAAAAAAGAAAAAAAAGGGGAAAAAGTGATGAAGTACAGGTAGTCCTCGACTTACAACAGTTCGCTTAGTGACTGTTTGAAGTTACAATGGCACTGGAAAAAAGTGCCCCCCCAAGCCACAGCTGAGCAAGACACCTGCCTGCCCACCCGCACTTTTCCTCCTGTCCGAGGTTTTCATTGTTAGCATTTCTGTTGAGGATTGGCAGTGAGGGTGGGGTGGGGGGTGTTTGGTTTTTATTCCCCCCATCTGCTGGGTGTTTGCGACAGGTTTTGGTCACTTCAGATTATCCTGGGACACTGTGACTGTCATAAATATGAATCAGTTGCCAAGCATCTGATCAGTGGCGAGCTCCAGCTGGAGCCTGGCATTGATCCTGCTGCTTCCGCTAAGCCCTGACAGACCTGCAGTTTTAGCCATCTTGTTCAGGCTTGTGCGGTGCTGCCACCGGTTCAGCTCATTCCCATCCCCCACTACCACTTTTCTAGGATGGTCGTGTACCACCTGCCAGGTGCCAATGTACCACAGGTTGAAAAGCCCTGGTCTAGAGCAGGCATGTCAAACTGCTGGCCTGCGGACTGGATATATCACGATGAAACCGCGCCCTCCTCATTGCCGGTAATGGGGAAAAATTCATGACACGTCGTGCGACATCACGTGATGTTGCAAGTTTGACATGCCTGGTCTAGAGCATGGAAATATAATGGAGAAAGTACCCCAGAAATTATAACTTTGTCATCTCCTGGAATTCTGAAGCAGGCTTTGGTTAAATGCAAATGCAAATAACATACATGTGTACAGTTCAGTGATGGATTATAGACACATTGAATTAAAGGGTCAGACACCTTAGCACCTGTTGTTGGAATAATATGTGACTCAAAAAGCAGAGATAGCTTATCCTGGGAATTAGATAAAATATTTTGTAATCTGATTCCTTACCACATGGAACTCCTGAACAGTACAAAAAGGGTTCATTTCTAACAGGAGTTTTTCAGAAGAAAAGTTTGGGCTGTTTTTATTACAATTACATACTTTTAGGAACCAAATCCAAATTGCTAACCGTTCTGAGATTCCAACATCACTGCTAGCAGAAAATTACTTTCCACTTCAAAGATGTATTAGTAATGATGGGTTTGTGTTCAAAGTCGTTTTTGGTTCAAGTTAACATATAACTCTTAAAATGTCTGAGCATTGCTGCAGGTATATGAGGTCCTTTGATCATTTTGCGAAGGCTGAATTCTGTGTTCATTTCAAAAATTTCTTCCCTCTTTTTCCCTCTATGATCATTTTCTCTATTTTCGCAAGAAAGAGAATAAGATTCTTGATCAATGTTGAAGTTGTCACAAAATAGAGTAATAAACAATAGCTTTGTTGGGTTTAGAGTAAAAAGTTGGACAAGTTTGCTACCTCCCCACCCCTTCAGATCTGTAATCATGACCACAATTTATCCTTCTGGAAATGAAACACACATACTTGCAGTGAGGGCTAATAGAGGTTGAACAATCTAGAATGATTCTTTTGCAGAAGGAAGCTGTTCAATATTGTAGGGTCATAGCTTTATTAGGTTATTTAGAACTGTGCATACACGTTTATTGATGTTGTACTCAATCTTTAGGTTATAAAGCTATTCATTTTCACATGGACATTATTTGGCAGACGTTCATGGTTAGAGATAATTCATGCCTGAAAGTAAAATCAAGAGGACATCCAAAGGCAATTTATTATATCTAAAGCATAATGACCTGCAAAGATGAGAAGTGATTGTAAAGGTTGCATTTGGAGCATAATTCAATGAGATCCAAGTCAAATTTGTATTTTTAGGAAAGAAAAAGGTTTATCAAATGGAGTATCAAATAACTTAAACACCAACTGAATTTTTGATATAAGTAGGAAAACTTTGAAATTAAATATTTATCCAAGATTAAAGGTTTTTGGCTTTTCTTGCAGGCTGACACTGCATTTGTTATCTTTTCTGCTATGTGAAATGCACATGATATAGGTATATACTTTTAGAACGGATACTTAATCCTCAGGAGGAATGATCAGAGGTTTACATCAGCAATCCTGTGGCAAACAGACAACACTTCACCAACTGAGCATCTTCTGCTAATTCTGAGATCTGTGAAATATGCTCCTTCTAAAATTGTAGCTCCTGGCATTTTAAAAGTAATAACTTCACACTTACTTGCATAATGGTAAGAAATATCAAGGCCTTTAAAAACACATCTTGCAAAATTTGAATGCCCAAACCTTCAAAAAGTAGCAGGTCTTTGAAAAATTGGAAGAAACCAAAGCTTAAATCTACCTATGACTACTTTGCATGTGAAGGATTTTAAATGTGCTTCTCAATCCATTTCTGAGTGAGGCAAATGTGTCTTTGCAAATATATTCATTAAAAAAACACACATCAGTATTGGCTGCAGCGTCTTGCTGATGGGATATTTTATGGCTTTTTTCTTTTTCTGAGCAGATTCCAGAGGAAACCATAACTTAAATCTCTTTTATGACATAACAGTTTTAAATACAGCCCTCCCATAGTTTTCCATTTTTTCCCTCTCTCCCTATTAAGTCCTCCCTTTTCCTGTCAGGCTTTAATGTCTCATGGTTTCTGTAGTACTTCAGAATGATTGAAAGCTTGGGTGGGAAATGGCCCCTCGTCAGTCAACAAGAATGCTGGTTTACCAGCTATCAAGTACTTAGGAGGTGAGGGCTTGACAGCAGAAGGAAACGACAGCCAATGACTCTTTTTTTTGAGATTTCCAATAGTTTTTTTTTATTCTTGTGTTATTTGGACAAGAAACAAAGCAAGTGTGCCACAAAGCTTCATGAGTTCCTTTACATTTGTACACATACTTGTCTAATTTCAAAGTTAGCTTACCAGAATAAGCTTTGCCTAACAAGGCTACTCAGGTTGCTGTAAGTATCGTTGTCCAGCTAGGCTACACATTCACACAATACTCACATTCACTCTCAACCCAGGGGACCAGGCTGCCTTACAGTAGAGGGGGCTGGGAGGCAGACTCCCCCTGCTCCAAAAAGAGCCGCCTCAAACTTTGAGGTCTGGGTTCCTCCCAGTCCTCTCTTTAAGCCCAACTTGCTTGCTCAGAATTCATATGTCCATCAAGTGAGGCCAGGAACTTGGCGTCCTTCCTTTCTTCCTTTCTTTTATTTTTATATACTATTTTAGATTTTCTCATTTGGATACCGTATATACTTGAGTATAAGCCGAATTTTTCAGCCCACTTTTTGGGCTGAAAAACTCCACTTCGGCTTATACTCCAGTCAACAAAAAAAAAGAACTGTCCGTTCGTTCGGAACAGGCTGCTGAGAGAAGCTGCCTCGCCTGCTGCGCCCCCAACAACCGCCGCTGCCGCTTTCCCCCCCCCATCGCTCACCCGCTGCCCCCGAAAATGCCGCTGCCGCTTTCCCCCCCATCGCTCACCCGCTGCCCCCGAAAATGCCGCTGCCGCTTTCCCCCCCCCATCGCTCACCCGCTGCCCCCGAAAATGCCGCTGCCGCTTTCCCCCCCCCCATCGCTCACCCGCTGCCCCCGAAAATGCCGCTGCCGCTTTCCCCCCCCATCGCTCACCCGTGCTTTCCCCCCCATCGCTCACCCGTGCTTTCCCCCCCCATCGCTCACCCGTGCTTTCTCTCCCCATCGCTCACCCGTGCTTTCCCCCCCCATCGCTCACCCGTGCTTTCTCTCCCCATCGCTCACCCGTGCCGCCCCGAAAATGCCGCTGCCGCTCGCCCGCTTGCTCGCTTCCTCGCCCGGGGACCAGCACCAGCCAGCCAGCCCGCCGGCGAGAAGCCCGGCCCGGAGGTGAGGGGAGGGAGCGGAGTCGCTCACCCGTGCTTTCCCCCCCCCATCGCTCACCCGTGCTTTCTCTCCCCATCGCTCACCCGTGCTTTCCCCCCCCATCGCTCACCCGTGCTTTCTCTCCCCATCGCTCACCCGTGCCGCCCCGAAAATGCCGCTGCCGCTCGCCCGCTTGCTCGCTTCCTCGCCCGGGGACCAGCACCAGCCAGCCAGCCCGCCGGCGAGAAGCCCGGCCCGGAGGTGAGGGGAGGGAGCGGAGTCGCTCACCCGTGCTTTCCCCCCCCCATCGCTCACCCGTGCTTTCTCTCCCCATCGCTCACCCGTGCTTTCCCCCCCCATCGCTCACCCGTGCTTTCTCTCCCCATCGCTCACCCGTGCCGCCCCGAAAATGCCGCTGCCGCTCGCCCGCTTGCTCGCTTCCTCGCCCGGGGACCAGCACCAGCCAGCCAGCCCGCCGGCGAGAAGCCCGGCCCGGAGGTGAGGGGAGGGAGCGGAGTCGCTCACCCGTGCTTTCCCCCCCCCCATCGCTCACCCGTGCTTTCTCTCCCCATCAAAGATTCTTGGAAGTAATGGTTGGAAAAGTTTGCAAGTCTTTGGGAAAGTTCAAGAAGTGAAAGGAATACCCTCCTCTTGAAAGACCAGATAAGGCAGACAGGGAGATGAAGAGTTCAACCGAGTTTCCTCTTTTGTTCAGGCATCTGCACCCGCTGCTTTTAAACTCGCCTGGCGCTGCAACGGCACCCGTTTCCCCCGGCGAGTTTTCCCTACCTGGCCCCTGCAGAATCGCGGCGGCGCCCCCGGAGAAGCCTACCCCGAGGCTGCGGCCGATTTTTCCTTCTCCTAGACTCTGCCGCCCAGAGCGTTGTTTCTCCCCCTCATGCGTGCATGGGATGAGGCGAGAAACCAACAGCCTGCGTCCGTCTCTCTTTATGTATATTTCTGTATATATCTTATCTCGGGATCTAGACCTTTCGAAGGAGAAGGGGCGGCTGGAGTTCGTGAGTTGCTGTGGGACCCAAGGGTTGGGGGAAGAGAGATGGGAGGGAAAAGGGGAGAAACCTGCCGCTGGCTAGTTCTTTGTCTGATCGGGGAGCCTGAACAAAAGAGGAAACTCGGTTGAACTCTTCATCTCCCTGTCTGCCTTATCTGGCTTTTTGAAACGCACCACCGGCTGCTCCGTCCAGAAGCCCAGATTCGGGAGGGCTGCTTGGCTTCCACTTGAGCCCATCTATGTCCGCGGGCCCCCCCCCACTACCCCTAGACCTCCGCCGCCGGCGGAGGCTGGATCCGCGCTCCGCAGCGGCAGGGCGCGGATCCAGCAGAAAGAAGCAGGCAGGCAAGGCACGGAGATCCGGAGACCTGCTGATGATTGGGGAGGTTTGGGCACCTCCCCAAACCTCGGCAGGTCTTCGGATCTCCGTGCCTTGCCTGCCTGCTTCTTTCTGCTGGATCCGCGCCCTGCCGCCGGCAGAGGCTTGTGGAGCACGGATCCAGCCTCCGCCGGCATGCAGGCAAATCCTGCTAAAGGGCTTTCCCCCCCCCCCACACTGGATCCACGCTCCGCAAGCCTCTGCCGGCGGCAGGGCGCGGATCCAGCAGAAAGAAGCAGGCAGGCAAGGCACGGAGATCCGAAGACCTGCCGAGGTTTGGGGAGGTGCCCAAACCTCCCCAATCATCAGCAGGTCTCCGGATCTCCGTGCCTTGCCTGCCTGCTTCTTTCTGCTGGATCCGCGCCCTGCCGCTGCGGAGCGCGGATCCAGCCTCCGCCGGCGGCGGAGGTCTAGGGGTAGTGGGGGGGGGCCCGCGGACATAGATGGGCTCAAGTGGAAGCCAAGCAGCCCTCCCGAATCTGGGCTTCTGGACGGAGCAGCCGGTGGTGCGTTTCAAAAAGCCAGATAAGGCAGACAGGGAGATGAAGAGTTCAACCGAGTTTCCTCTTTTGTTCAGGCTCCCCGATCAGACAAAGAACTAGCCAGCGGCAGGTTTCTCCCCTTTTCCCTCCCATCTCTCTTCCCCCAACCCTTGGGTCCCACAGCAACTCACGAACTCCAGCCGCCCCTTCTCCTTCGAAAGGTCTAGATCCCGAGATAAGATATATACAGAAATATACATAAAGAGAGACGGACGCAGGCTGTTGGTTTCTCGCCTCATCCCATGCACGCACGAGGGGGAGAAACAACGCTCTGGGCGGCAGAGTCTAGGAGAAGGAAAAATCGGCCGCAGCCTCGGGGTAGGCTTCTCCGGGGGCGCCGCCGCGATTCTGCAGGGGCCAGGTAGGGAAAACTCGCCGGGGAAAACGGGTGCCGTTGCAGCGCCAGGCGAGTTTAAAAGCAGCGGGTGCAGATGCCTGAACAAAAGAGGAAACTCGGTTGAACTCTTCATCTCCCTGTCTGCCTTATCTGGTCTTTCAAGAGGAGGGTATTCCTTTCACTTCTTGAACTTTCCCAAAGACTTGCAAACTTTTCCAACCATTACTTCCAAGAATCTTTGATGGGGAGAGAAAGCACGGGTGAGCGATGGGGGGGGGGGAAAGCACGGGTGAGCGACTCCGCTCCCTCCCCTCACCTCCGGGCCGGGCTTCTCGCCGGCGGGCTGGCTGGCTGGTGCTGGTCCCCGGGCGAGGAAGCGAGCAAGCGGGCGAGCGGCAGCGGCATTTTCGGGGCGGCACGGGTGAGCGATGGGGAGAGAAAGCACGGGTGAGCGATGGGGGGGGAAAGCACGGGTGAGCGATGGGGAGAGAAAGCACGGGTGAGCGATGGGGGGGGGAAAGCACGGGTGAGCGACTCCGCTCCCTCCCCTCACCTCCGGGCCGGGCTTCTCGCCGGCGGGCTGGCTGGCTGGTGCTGGTCCCCGGGCGAGGAAGCGAGCAAGCGGGCGAGCGGCAGCGGCATTTTCGGGGCGGCACGGGTGAGCGATGGGGAGAGAAAGCACGGGTGAGCGATGGGGGGGGAAAGCACGGGTGAGCGATGGGGAGAGAAAGCACGGGTGAGCGATGGGGGGGGAAAGCACGGGTGAGCGATGGGGGGGGAAAGCACGGGTGAGCGATGGGGGGGGAAAGCACGGGTGAGCGATGGGGGGGGAAAGCACGGGTGAGCGATGGGGGGGGAAAGCACGGGTGAGCGATGGGGAGAGAAAGCACGGGTGAGCGAAAGAAGCAGGCAGGCAAGGCACGGAGATCCGGAGACCTGCTGACGTTTGGGGAGGTTTGGGGAGGTGCGCGCGCACCTCCCCAAATCTCCCCAAACTTCGGCAGGTCTCCGGACGGCGGCGGCTTGGGAGAGGTGCGCGCGATCCTGGAAGCACCGAAGCCTCGGCCGCGCGCAAGTCCTCGGTAAGTTCCGGGCGGTCACTTGCTTCGCGTCTCCTGAGGGAAGGGGGGGCGACTGGAGCGGGCGTGTTTCCTCGCCTGCTGGGCGCCGCGATTTGCCCAGGGAACGCGCGGGCCCCGAATGGCAGCATGGAACGAGGAAGCGGACAGCCAGGGCTTCCCCGAGAGCCGCGGCCACACAGGGTATTCCTGTGTATTCAGGCTTGCAAAATGGCGGATCGAGCCTCTGCTGGCGGCGGAGGCTTGCAGAACGGCGGATCGGCTTATACTCGAGTCACGAACTTTTTCCAGTTTTTGGGGGTGAAAATGGGGGTCTCGGCTTATACTCGAGTCGGCTTATACTCAAGTATATACGGTATTTAAAAAGCAATGTGATGGCTGGGTTAATCAATAGTTCAATAGTGTACATAAATCTTTAGTATAAATCTCATGTTACAATATCAGATATTTCCTCTCTTTTTCCATTAATATCTGTCATCTTATATAAGGCTAGTACAATTCTTATTGTTATCAGCTAAATAAAAACATCTTTGTTACAGTTATACATATCTTAATTGCGTTTGCACTTAATCCTTGAATATAATCAATGTCCTGTTATTACTTTTTTTCCAGGCTTTAATTTCCCATCAATATTCAAAGTAACAAAGTATTTTATGTTTAGGTGACCAAAAGTTTCCCTTATCTCAACTTCTCCCTTTCCCCCTTTGTATACTAAAGTCTAATATTCTGGTTACCGTACACATCTTACTATTTGATTATAATATTGCTCTGTTTTTTAAAAGGTATCTATTTTCCACCATGTTCAATCATCTAATTAATAGTACAGTATCTCCTAATAAATCAAAACAATTATAGGTGTTGTCTGGGTTAACCAATAATTCAGTAATATACATAAATTTTTAGTTTAAGTCTAATATTAGAACATGAAATACCTTTCTCTTTCCAATAATATCTGTTATCTCATATTGGGCAAACACAATTCTTATTTTTAACTAAGTAGAAACATCTTTGTTGCATTTATCGATAATTTTTAGCCTATACATATCTTGATTGCATTTGCACTTAATGTCCTTGTATAAACAATGTCCTTTTATTGCTTTCCCCCCCACAAACTTTAATTTCCCATCAATATTCAAGAAAACACTATTATTTATGATTTCCAAGTACTTTATATTTAGGTGACCAAAAGCTTCCCTTATCTCAACTTCTCCCTTTTTCCCTTTTCATACCAAAGTCTGATATTCTAGTTACACATCTTATCTATTTAATTATAATGTTACTCTATTTTCTAAAAGTTATTTATTTTCCACCATATTCAACCATCTAATTGGTATTATAATATCCCCTCTAATAAGTCAACACTATTATTTTCTTCAGCCTTACTTTGTCATATGTGTGTGTGTGTGTGTGTGTGTGTGTGTGTGTGTGTGTAAATTTTTTTTTTGGCTGTGTTTTTTTGTCCCGTGTCTGGGACCAAGCAAGTGCATTCTAAATACTTAACAAACAGTTAAAACACACACACACACACACGTACGTACGTATGTACGTACGTACGTACGTACGTACGTACGTATGTATGTATGTATGTATGTATGTATATATTATTTGGAATAAGAAAGACCATTTGGTTGAAGATTTTTTGGAAGAACAAGCCCATTGGTATTCATTAAACTGCCTCCCTGTTACTCCAATTTCCCACAATCATCCTAATAACTTTATCTTCCTTTCAATCTGTTCTTTTTTCCCCTCAAATATATTCTGATTTCTTGATTTGTGAAAAGTCTTTTCCATTTTCAATATTGTCACTCCCTTTTCTGATTTTTCAGTTGGCTGGGTCTGTTGGTGAGTTGGGTCCTTTGCTTTTGGGTTTAGTTGTTCCAATTTTCCTCTTGTTTTCTGTGTTGATACTTCTTTGCTTATCAAGATCTGGGTTTGTATATTTAAACTAGAACATTGTTCCTTTGTGTTGCTTCTTATTTTATCACAAGCTGAAAGGATAGTTTTGTGTATTGATTTCAACATGGAAAGGATTTTTTTTCTGATCTTTATCCATATTTTCTTAATAATATGTTAAGTTGAAGACTTTAGAATCAAACATTTAAAATATTTTTTGTCTTTTGTAGCTGGGTATGGGACATCTGTTTCATGTTTTATAGGTGGTTTTATAGGTGGTTTTTATAATAGAAATTCTTTATCAAGTAAGAGTTTATAAGTCAAGGTGTTTCATCATCTTGTGTAATAATATATGCTTCTCATTCAGGGAAATAGGAAAGTAGTTCCCCAAGCATAGTTCTGAGAGTCAGTAAAAAGTTTACATTCATAGTTCAGGCAGGCCAGCTTCCAAAACAGTACATCTTCCCTGCCACACAAATAAGCTGCCCAGAAATCCCTTCTTTGTAGCTGGGTTTTTCAAAGTTAGTAATTGTCAAGACCAAACAAATTTTATCTGAAGTCTGTGCTTCAAGCCAGGTTTCTTTTAGGCAATAACAAATTGTAATACTATAATTTGCCACAAGATGTCACCAACACAATTTTATAGTTTTTTAAGTCCAAAACTTATATGGTGGTTTTTCAAGTTTTTTATTTTTTTAAAAAACCCACAACATTCTCAAGTTTCAAAAGAATATATATCCAATTAGAATAAAATTAATCTTATGGTTGCTCTGTTTCCCTTGGGTAGTTAGTCACTTCTTTTCTTAGAGGGTGGGATAAAAATTCCCTTCCCTCTATCCTTGCAAGGGGAAAAATGCTTTGGGCAGCTTTTTCAGGAAATAAAACTTAGAATCTTAAAGAGAGGATCAGGTCTCACCCAGTTTCATCTGTGTTGCTTGCAAGTTGCTTGGTGGTGCTTTTGACTTCAGCTGTCAGCAACTTCTCCCACTGGTTTGGAGGACTGCCCCAGATCAAGCAGAAGGGCCACTACCCTCCCACGATCAAATGGGGATCCCCTCTTTGCTCATTGACTCTACAGGGTGACTTTTGACCCTTTCCATGGTCCCCCAGTGGAACAAATTCAGGCATGAAAGACAGACGTCCCAACAGCCAATGACAAAAGCCAGCCATCAACACCCCAATCAACTACTAAAAAGCTACATACAACCAGGCATCATATAAATACCACACACAGAATATCCCAAAGCACACACTCTGCTAGAGAGAAATACCCTGAAGATGAATCCAAAAGCTTGGAAGACTAAACCTCTGGTACTGGTGACTGACCCAGATTGTATCCTCCAACATTATCCTGGGACATGCTTTCATTTGTATAGTACTACATGTTTCATTATAAACCTAGATTTGCTTTTCTGCAATGGAAAAAATACCTTTGAGATAATGTAAACAAATAAGAATATATATTATGAGAAAAGGTTACTTGGAATTCAAAATAAGCTCAGATATTCATAATTTTATGGGCATTATATAGGCCCAGTTGGCAAAAGAAAGTTCAGGACCATATTGGTTGGAAACATGCAGAAGAGGCCTCCATCCTGCATTGGATAGAGTAGACAATGGCTAAGATAAAGATGAATAAGATGCTGGTGATGATATCATTTGAATCTGAAGACCAGATAGACTATCAGTCTGGAAGATGGCAGACAATCGAACAGCTAAGGTAGACATGAGCAGGTGGCCACTGATTCAGTTTCTTTCAGTTTCTGAGTGACCTAGTTCTGAGCCAACCCTACAGGAGGCAGAGGTGGTCAGTTCATCTGGAGAGGAGATAACACTAGTATCTCCCTTAGTTAAGCCAAGCAACTGTTGGGGCTATGTAAGAACAACCTCTGGGCTCTTTTGCTGAGAACAATTTTCTTGTTTCAGCCTGCAGTTCTGCTCTAAACATTCTCTAGTTCTTCAACCTGCATTTTGGAGGAATTCTTTGGATCTCAGAATTTTGGATTGTTTGGACTACTTTCAGGTCTCTACCTATGAAGCAATTTTGGAAAGGCAGTGTCTCTTTATTTAGTTGCCAGAAACTAGTGACAACAGCATGTTTCTGGAGTGACTGACAAAATGGAGTTGAGAATAGGTGAGTTTTTATACCTTCTTTGGGGCTTTGTGTTTGAGATGCCTGTTCCTTGTGAAATGTACTTTTGACCTATGCTTGGGTGTGCTCTTTTAGTATTCTAATTATTGTTGCCTGACTCCCATTGTGCCTGGGAGGTTATGGCCTGTCCTTGGAGCTGGGTGGGGAATGTAGATTTTAGGAGTCTGTTTTTTTAATCCCATCAGCTGCAGCCTTCTGTGGGAGCTGTGGCTGAAGATGTTTTGCTTATGAATAGGAAGGCCTAGTCTTTCTGAATGGATTACAAAATCTCCATTCCTAAAGATTAGCCTTTTCAGGTTTCTGCTTGAGGCAGGAAGACTGGGGCTGTTAAGTAGGAATAAAAGCAGTATTGCTGTTGATGTCCATTTTTGACACAACCAAGAATATATAGATGTTTTCCAAAACTTATGATTAATGTTCCAAAAAGGGCACAAGATACTCAAATTTCATGAGTGTAAAATTATTTATATTTAAATTAATAGAACTGTGTGAAGTTTCAGAAGTGGCTTCATGTACAAAATATTTCTTCAAGCCATCTTTACAAAACAACAAATTCCCTGCTTCTTAAGGTGAAAAGTAGCCAGTGCCTTGTTTCACTTCATGTTCCTCCAAATCCCTCAACTAGCAATTTTAGTAGTTGGAAGAGGCTATTGGAAGAAAAGGAGAGGCATTTATGCATGTTCAGGTAACTAGATGCCTTTTTAAGCTACAAAACCAGTGGTGCAATTCAAATATGTGAATAACCGGTTCTCTGTGTGGATGTCTGTGTGTAAGTGAGAAGACCCTTTTCCCAATCACAGTTGGATTTTACTCCCTCTGGCCTTTCCTAACTGCAGAAGGGATCTGTTCAAGTGACAGACCCTGGAAACTATGGAGGTTTAGCCAGAGTGCAGGACCTTTTGTTAGGGGAAAGGGAGAGGGTGTGTGAAAATGGAACGGAATGAGTGAATGAGAGAATTGGATTTGGGCAACCAGCTGGTTAGGCCTTGTAAGCAAAGCAAAGCAAAGTTAGGAAATTAAGCTCTGGGCTAGGAGCATCCCTTACCTCTGGAAAGCAAGCAGAGGTCCTCCAAGACCGCAAATAGTGGTGGTGAAAAGTGAATGTAAAGCCGGTAAGAGAGCATCTTGTATCTTCTCCAGGGGAGCAGAAGAGTCCTCGACAAACTCCTTTTTGGTCTGAAACCATGGTGGTAGATCCCTAAAGTCTACCTGACCAGATCAATTTTAATCTTGTGCCAGTAAGTGTGTCATTCACACACTTCTGGCACAAAGGGGGGATTTGTGGGAATCCAGCCCCTCCCCAAAGAAGGAAATATTAAAAGGGCAGAATATATTTCCCTAAAGGATTTTAAAAGCAGAAACCAACCCTACCTCTAAGTCTCTGTCCGAAGCAGAAACCAAGTCTGCAGAATTGCAGATGATAATCTTGTCAGAAAGACTGGAGTCAGGAAACTGGGATTAGGAAGAAAGATCCCTAGAATCAACAACCAAAATCTAAGAGTCATCAGCCCCAGCCCCAGGGAAGCAGGATATGAACCTTGGGACATAATAGGATTAACCCACCACCATAAGAATACCAGAAAGGCACACCCAGACTCAGGTCAAAATACATGACACAGGAAATACAAAGCCTCAAACAGGAACAGGAAACAACCTCAAGAGCCCCAGAGGGTATAAAAACCCACTCCCTACATGTGCTCGCTCTCTTTCTTCCAGAGCCATCTGTCTGTCTGGCTCTCCTCTTCAATAAACTGCAACCTTCTTTCTAAAGCACTCTCCATGTTGTTTATTCCCAGCTTGGACTGAACCATGATGAAGACTTTTCCTTCAACATAGGTAAAAGGTAACAAGAAAGGGGAGAAGTAGTTAGCTTCTGTTTTGACTCTGGGATTTCTCAAAGTATATGCATATCATAGGGCTATCTGTCTATCCTTCCTTCTTCTTTCTGCTCTGGTTAACTCAACATAACTATTGTACCAAATATCTAGAACAAAAATAGTATATAAAAAGTTTAAAATATAAATTAGCAGGAAAATAAATACAACCCACCTCCCAACTTTAAAAGCCCAGGTGAATGAAATGATTGAAACTAGCATCTTAAGTTACTGAAGTAATTTGTTGATGGCCTGACCTGTATACTTTCTTTGAAAGATTTTGGAGAATGAGTGAAAGATCAGACGATTAAAACAAGGCAAAAATTGACCCATTTATGGTACTCAAATGTGCAGTAGAACCTAAAGGTTAAAATACTAATGCTTTGATTCATTAAAATGACTAGTTCATTTTAATTCATTAAGATGACTTTGACAAACACAGTGAATATTCTTCTGTCCATAGTATAAAATACTTTGTTTTAGTTGACACATCATGCTAAATCATAATGTATCTATAGTGATTGCCAACATACGCTGGATCATGGAGAAAGCTAGGGAGTTCCAAAAAAACATCTACTTCTGCTTCATTGACTATGCTAAAGCCTTTGATTGTGTGGATCATAACAAACTGTGGCAAGTTCTTAAAGAGATGGGAGTACCAGACCATCTTATTTGTCTCTTGAGAAACCTATATGCAGGTCAAGAAGCAACAGTGAGAACTGGACACGGAACCACTGATTGGTTCAAAATTGGGAAAGGAGTCCGGCAAGGCTGTATACTGTCGCCCTGCCTATTTAACTTATATGCAGAGCACATCATGAGAAAGGCAGGGCTAGATGAATCAAAAGTTGGAATTAAGATTGCTGGAAGAAATATCAACAACCTAAGATACGCAGATGATACCACTCTAATGGCAGAAAGTGAAGAGGAACTAAAGAGCCTCTTGTTGCGAGTGAAGAAGGAGAGTGCAAAACTTGGGTTGAAACTTAACATTAAGAAAACCAAGATCATGGCATCTGGCCCTCTCAATTCCTGGCAAATAGATGGGGAAGAAATGGAGGTAGTGACAGATTTTGTTTTCCTGGGTTCCAAGATCACTGCAGATGGGGACTGTAGCCAAGAAATTAAAAGACGCTTGCTCCTGGGAAGGAAAGCCATGGCAAATCTAGACAGCACACTAAAAAGCAGAGACATCACCCTGTCAACAAAAGTGCGTATAGTCAAGGCTATGGTCTTCCCAGTTGCAATGTATGGCAGTGAAAGTTGGACCATAAGAAAGGCTGAGCGCCAAAGAATTGAGGCCTTTGAACTATGGTGCTGGAGAAGACTCCTGCGAGTCCCTTGGACTGCAAGGCGATCAAACCGGTCAGTCCTAGAGGAGATCAATCCTGACTGCTCTTTAGAAGGCCAGATCCTGAAGCTAAAACTCAAATACTTTGGCCACCTAATGAGAAGGAAGGACTCACTGGAGAAGAGCCTAATGCTGGGAAAGATCGAGGGCAAGAGAAGAAGGGGACGACAGAGAATGAGGTGGCTGGATGGAGTCACTGAAGCAGTAGGCGTGAGCTTAAATGGACTCCAGAAGATGGTAGAAGACAGGAAGGCCTGGAGGAATGTTGTCCATAGGGTCGCGATGAGTCGGACACGACTTCGCAGCTAACAACAACATCCATAGTGAACCCATTCACTATAGCCGTGTTTCTCATTGTTGTTGGCCACTTGAAGATATGTGGGACTTCAACTGAAGAGCTTGACACATCTTCAGGAGGCCAAGAGAAACACTACAATATAACATTACAGTATATTCAACCAAACAATGGTTTAAAAAAACCTGGATAGGCATTAAATTTGAATATAGGCACCACCTTGCTTTGTAGATATATAGCTGTCAAGTCACATAAATGAGGTGCTTTATGTCATGGAGGCAGAAGAATTCATCTTGTTGAGGTACTTCTCAGGACTCTAATGGCTGCCTGTACCATTTCCACCAACTGGAAGACACTTCTTTTTATGCAGAGCCGTAATAAACATTCATTTAATTCAGAGATTAGGCTAGGAACTCTTGAAGGGCTAATGTGTTTCTTTTTTGTAAAATGATGTCAGATGAAAATATTAGAACTGGCCCCACCACTTACTTCATGTTCCTTGCTGATTGTTTATTAGCAGCAATTATTTCCTGAGTTGTTTTTGATATCATCACTGTGGATAAATGTTTCATCTAAAAAAAGGCCAGGTCTGAAATTTAGATAAAGCCATTGGCCTATTTTGATAGCATTTCAATATTTGGGTGCATATGATCTGAAAGGAATGGGAGTTTAAGGAAATACTAATCAGAGAGTGATTATTTTGTCAACTTAGCTAATGGCCTAGTTACATATCGCTTGCTTCGGAATTGTAAAATGAAGGTTTGAAAGGAAAGCTTTAAGAAATTCTGCCAGTTCTTTGGAATCTGTAATCCTGAGCTGTGAAGGGATCTGGTTTTATAAGACAAGAAACAAATCCTCATCAGAGCCAAGTGTTCGTTGTATTTTTATTTAAAATCAGCATGTTTTGTATGTGATAATGTAATATATTTACACTGAAATATATTTGGAATTTATTCACATAGAACTAACCTGATATAAGCAGAATGACTAAGCATTCCTAAGGGGTTTATAGCTATTTTAAGAGCATTTTAATAGTTCTAAGATAAAGGTAACATGAACTATAGTATGAATAGTGGTATGTACCTATAATATTTTATCTCGTTAGGATTTGTGTAGTAATGTCATACTGAGTTGTTTACACATATGGATCATTCTTGTGGTTCCTCATCCACAACTTAATGGAGCATTTACCAACATTAATGCTTTCAGATAAGCATTAATGGACAATATAAAATATAAATTTTAATTACATTAAAAATTAGAAAGATTACACAGAGCCAGTGTGGTGTAAAGCAGGGCTTTTCAACCTTTTCACCCATTGTACCACTTTTAGGATATGGCAACATCCTAGTACCACCAGTCGCCTAGCAAGGTGTCAAAAACTGGATGACCAAAAAAAAAAAAAAAGAAAAAAGTGATGAAGTACAGGTAGTCCTTGACTTACAACAGTTTGTTTAGTGACTGTTTGAAGTTACAATGGCACTGAAAAAAGTGCCCCCCAAGCCACCGCCAAACAAGACGCCTGCCTGCCTGCCCGGCGGCGCTCTTCTTCCTGTCCGAGGTTTTCATTGTTGTGAGCATTTCTGTTGAGGATTGGCAGTGGGGATGGGGTTGGGGGTGTTTGGTTTTTATTCCCCCCATCTGCTGGGTGGCTGCAGCAGGTTTTGGTCACTTCACATTACCCTGGGACACTGTGACCATCATAAATATGAATCAGTTGCCAAGCATCTGAATGTAAGTCACAAGACCCTGGAGATGCTGCAACATTCCAGCTGATCAGCGCTTCTTCTGGACTCAGCAGAAGCGCCAGGATCAGCGTTGAGCTCCAGCTGAAGCCTGGCACTGATCCTGGTGCTTCCACTGAGCCCCGACAGCCCCGAAGAAGTGCTGATCCTGGCGCTTTTGCTGAGCCCTGACAGTCCTGCAGCTCCAGCATCTCTCGCTCAGGCTTGTGCGGTGCTGCCACCGGTTCAGTTCATTCCCCTTCCCCACTACTTTTCTAGGATGGTTGCATACCACCTGCCAGGTGCTAGTGAACCACAGGTGGTACCCGTACCACTGGTTGAAAAGCCCTGGCGTAAAGGATAAGGCATCAGAAACTGGAAGACTGTAAATTCTAGTCCTGTCCTTGGCATGAAGCCAACTGGGTGCCCTGGGCCAATCACCCCTAAGAAGGAGCCAATGGGGGGGAAAAACTTCAAGAAGAGAAAAAATTGCTTCCAACACATTGCTTTTTATTTATTTATTTATTTTATTTATTTAGATTTATATACTGCCCTTTCCCGAAGGACTCAGGGCGGTTTACAGGGCATTTAAAAGAAAATCAATACAAACGTTAAAACAAATTAAAAAAGATTAAATAAAACCCTGAGAAAAATAAAAAAAACCCAGTTAAAATTAAAATTAAAAAATTCTCAGCCTGGGCCAGAGAGCTCGAAGAGCCAGGTCTTCAGGTCCCGGCGGAATGAACGGAGGTCGGGGGCAGTCCTAAGCTCCGCAGGCTTGTAGACATACATAACATAACTTTCTATGCATTTTTAATAGAAATGCAAAAGTAGAACCAGGATGAACACTGGGCGCTATCTAACAAAATGATATTCAGTGGTGAAAAAAGTAAAGTTCTACATTTTAGGCAAGAAAAACCAAATGTACAGGTATAGTATAGGCAGTACCTTGCTCAATAGTAGTAACTGTGAGAGGGATCTTGGAGTCCTAGTGGACAATCACTTAGATATGAGCCAGCATTGTGCTGCAGCTGCCAAAAAAGACAACAACAGTGTTAGGCTGCATTAACAGAGAGATAGAATCGAGATCACATGAAGTATTAATACCACTTTACAATGCCTTGGTAAGGCCACACTTGGAATACTGCATCCAGTTTTAGTTACCAATATGTTGAGACTCTAGAAAGAGTGCAGAGAAGAGCAACAAAGATGATTAGAGGTCTGGAGGCTAAAACATATGAGGAATGGTTGCTGGAACTGGGTATGTCTAGTTTAATGAAGAGAAGGATGAGGGGGAACATGATAGCAATGTTCCAATATCTCAGGGGCTGCCACAAGGATGCTATTCTCCAAAGCACCTGAAAGCAGGACAAGAAGTAACAGATGGAAACTAATCAAAGAAAGAAGCAACCTAGAACTAAGGAGAAACTTCCTGACAGTTAGAACAATTAACCAGTAGAACAACCTGCCTCCAGAAGTGGTGAGTGTTCCAACACTGGAAGTTTTTAAGAAGAGACTGGACGGCCATTTGTCTGAAATGGTATAGGGTTTCCTGCCTGAGCAGGGGGTTGGACTAGATGACCTCCAAGGCACCTTCCAACTTCATTATTATTATTATGAATGTCTTCCAAGGTATAAAGCCTGTCATAAACATAAAAAGCTTCATATAAAATTACTACTTTGTAATGTACTATCAATATTTGTGCCTCTGAAAGGTAAATGCTGAGGTCAAGGAGAAAAGCTTTCTAAAGTTGATATAAGGTATATTATGTTATTATTTTGGAGTACAAAATACTTCATCAAAGCAAATCTTGTGTCTTTCTGCTCCAACTGTATCTTTTTGACCTAGAGGGAAACAAAGCTTCCATTTATAGTTTAGGACAAATTATGATTGGTTCTTGATTTAAACTCAGAAAATGTTTAATAAAACATTTATTTATAATATTTTATATGGCCACCGAACTCAAACAATGTGACTCTGAGTGGTGAACAGAAATGATCAATAATAAACACAAATCACAAAGAAAAGCAACCCATAGCATTAAAAGCCAACAAAAAGAATGAAATGATGATCAGAATTAATATATACTATAGAAATTTTATTAGTTTTCCCCCCCTTACATACATATGTTAGTTTTTCAACCAGCGTGTAGTCTGGGTTCGAAAGCACTAATACATAATCAAGTCCTAATCTTTGGTTCTTTCCTCTAGCCATTTGTAGAATGACTCCCAGGTTTGGTAGTATTCTGTTTCTTCTTTATCTTTCAATCTCATAGTTAATCTGTCCATGTCTGTGCATTCCAATATTTTTTTAATTACTTCTTCCTCTGGTGGTATTCCTTCATTTTCCCCATATTGTGCGAAGGTTATTCTTGCTGCTGTTGTAATGTGTAGAACCAAATATAAACTTTGTTTATTAATCTTTTCTGGTATCATACCTAATAGAAAAAGTTCAGGATTAAATTCTACATGTTCTCCCAACATTTTTTCTAACCAAGCATGTATTTTTCCCCAATAAGCCTTTGCTTTACCACATGTCCACCAGATATATGTGTCTGAGTTATGTTTACATTTCCAACATCTATCTGACATATTTTTAAACATTTTTGCTAATCTTGCTGGTGGCAAGTGCCATCTATAAAACATTTCATATAGATTTTCTTTATACGAAGTTGACATTCTCAATTTATAATTTCTCTCCCATAATTTTTGCCATTTTTCTAGTTCTATATTATAACCAATTTTTTGCCCACCTTGTCATTGTTTCTTTAGTTTGTTCACTTTCCATCTCCAAAATTAACAAAAAATTATACATTTTCTTAATTAATTTCTCATCAGAGGTCAACAATATCTTATCACATACAGATTGTTCTTTATAAAACCCATACAGTTTCACATCTTTTTCATATCTATTTTGCAATTGTAGCTGTGCCCACCATGACAGGTTGATACCCTGATTTTCCAGTTCTTGTCTCGATTTTAATGTCCCATCAGTATTTAGAATATCTCTATATGTCCCAATTTATTCAAAGTCTACCAAGTTTGGATGTGAAAAAGCTTCCATCGTTGATAGCCACCCTGGAATTTTTACATATATTTTATTTTTAATTTTTCCCCATACTGTTATCAAAGCATTTCTAATATAGTGATTTTGGAAATACTTAAGAATTTTATTTTTCCCATACCACAAAAAAGCGTGCCACCCCAATTGTAAATCGTGTCCCTCCAAATATAACAACCTTTTATTCCTGAGAGTTATCCGTTCTTTCACCCATGTTAATACAGTTGCTTGATAGTACAAAGCCCACTCAGGTAGCCCAAAACCTCCATTTTCCTTAGCATCTTGCAACATTTTCATCTTTATTCTAGCTTTCTTTCCTTGCCAAACAAACTTCAAAATTAATGAATTTAAATCTTAGAAGAATTTTTTCCTCAAGTTTTATCAGAATTGTTTGGAATAAAAATAAAATCTTCGGCAATATATTCCTTTTAACTGTAGCAATTCTTCCTAGTATTTTGACAGTTGCAAATTCTTCCACTTTTCCAAGTCTAATTTTATTTGCTTCAATATCCTTATATAGTTGTCTTCTTTTATTGTTGAGCATTTGGCTGATAAGCATATACCCAAATATTTGACCTTTTTCACTATCTGTACCTCTATTGATTCTGACATTCGGTTTTTTTGCTTATCTGTAAGATTCTTTACTATTACCTTAGTTTTTTCTTTCTTAATTTTAATCCTGCTATTTCTCCATACTGTTCTATCTTTCCCCACAAATTAGGAATCATCTCCAGAGGTTCTTCCAAAATAAATACTAAATCATCAGCAAATACTTGTAATTTATATGTTTCACCCTTTATCCCCAAACCTACTGAACTCCTGAAGTGTTCCTCCTTCTTTGTTGCCCCTCCAGGGCAACTTTACAACCCTTTAAAGGTTGCTGGGTGAAGAGAAATCAGACTGGAAAGCTGGAACATCAGCTTTTCCCAGTCGTCCTGTCGACCACCAAACAGGAAGTCCAAGAATTAATATATACTATAACTCATCTGATTGGGACACCTGGTAACATAGAGCAGGGGTCCCCAACCTTTTTTGGTCCATAGACTGGTGGGGGCTTTGGTGGGGGGAAATGCTTTTGCACAGGCAACCTAAATCCTGCACATGTGCAAATGAAACTTCTGTGTACTCACCTGCTGCTTTGGTGGCCACGGGCTGGTAGCAGACTGTGGCCTGGGGGTTGTGGTACCCCTGACATAGAGTATTGTGACCCCAGCTCATAGGGGACCATATTCTCCCTTGTGATGAAAAGGATCAGTGTGGGATGGATGGTCCCACTACCGGATGGATTTGTACTTGGCTAAAGGTATAGTACTTAATGGATCTATGTTTATAGGGATGGAGGTATGAAATGATATTCATAGCTCAGTTTTTGTCCTGAGACCAATGTTCTTCAACATTTTCATGAATGATTTAGATAAGGGGATAGAAGGAATGCTCATTACATTTGTAAGTGACACAAAACTATGGGAGAATTGCTGACACTTGAGAAGACAGGCTCAATGTTCAAAAAGATCTCAATGATCCTGATATTTGGTCCCTATCCAACAATTGTTAAAATTGTTATTGGTTGATTAATAAAATTCTGCTGTTTCTAAGTTACCTATCTGTTGTTATCCTTGCAGACTCAATGGAATTTGAGTTTTTAGAACTCTCAAGCAAGCAAGCAACAGAAAAAGCCCACTTTTAAAGGTTGCTATTTTCTCCCCAATTCAATACTTAAAATCTGTAGTAGTTTATTCTTATATAGTCCACCAATACCTTTTACTTTTGCTTCAATATCCATGTATTTCAGCAGTAATAAATAGAACATTAAGTATTTATTTGTGTGCCATTCTTCATTATAAAGCACACCAGTATAACTTACATGATTATCTAATGACTAGTTTTCTGCCTTTTTCTTACTATGCTTAGCATATGGCACATCATCAAAATTGCCTTGGGTCTTCCACCTAAAAATACTACTAAAATATAGCTTGACTCAGAAACCCACATTAAAAGCTGAATATTAGTGTCTTTTCAAAAAATGAACAGACTTTGTTTAATATAGTTCATATTCTGGGCTAAAAATAGATAAATCCATAAGGTGAAAAATGGGACTATGATTGTGCTGTGATGTATAATAAGTGGACAATAAATTTTAATTATTATTATCAGAATCATAAATTCATAAAGTTAGAAGGAGCCAGTTAGGCATATGAGTCCAACACTCAGTTCAGTTCAATAATACAAATTAAAGGATTCCTGACAGATGGCTACCTAGCCTCTGTTTGAAGTCATCCAATAACTGTGTGAATATGTCCAACATATCCACCACTGCACTAAGTAATTGATTCTGCTGTCAAACTGATCATATTTGTTTTTAATTGAAATTTATAAGGTTGCCCAACTCTTAGTAGTTGAACAGTATGTAAAAACAGAAGAAGAAAATAAAATATGACCATAAGTAAGGGGAAATAAACATGCTGCAGGTATACTATTTTTTTTATAAATACATACATAATGAAACATAATCTTATTTAGATGAACATAGGCCCCTGCCTAATCCAGAGCCCAGGAAAAAGCCAGGTCCAAGCCTCATTTAAAGGATAGGAGGATTGGACTGCTTGAACCTTCAAGGGGCTACTGTTTCAGAGGTCAGGGATTGTGTCAGAGAAGCCATACTTCATAGGTCTCATCAGATGTTGTAGTTTAATCCCCTTTTCTCCAAAACATTTTTAGCTTTGAAGCTGGAAACGATAGTTAGGGAGAGGTTATGGTGAAGTTGTGAATGCTCCAACACTGGATGTTTTAAAGAAGAGATTGAACAACCATTTGTCTGAAATGGTATAGGGTTTCCTGCCTGAGCAGGGGGCTGGGCTAGAAGACCTTCAAGGTCCCTTCCAACTCTGCTATTCTGTTCTATTCTATTCTATTCTATTCTATTCTATTCTATTCTATTCTATTCTATTCTATTCTATTCTATTCTATTCTATTCTATTCTATTCTATTCTATTCTATTCTATTCTATTCTATTCTCAGATCTCCATAACATGAGAGTGGTAATCCCACAAAACCAACTAGAAAAATAGAAGAATCCCAAAACTTCTGGGAGATAAGGTAGATGGCTATTTCTAAGCACGTAACTCATTGCTGTAAACAGTTATGACACATTTGTATTTATGTACCCTTCAACCCCAGCTTAACATTCTTCAATCAATGCCTCATTGCTAGCTATGAATTAGAAATTCTATCAAGGATAATGTTCATTCAGTGTGAAATCTCACTCCAAAATAGATCCTTGGGTGATACATCAGTGATGAGCTGTTTTAAAGAGGGAACGATATGTCTCAAAGATTTTTCAGGCAGTGGGGAGGCAGAAATACTTTGAGATAATACCCTGCTAAATCAATAGCCAGACATCACAACCTTAATCTCATATAACAATTTTGCTATGCAAGCAGAACACTCTGGATAAAGATTGTATAACAAGGAAACATTTGGAGAGCTGTGACAAAAAGATCTCATTGAAAGGAGTTATAATTGAGCTGAGCTGATATAAGAGGAATGGGAAATTTTTGTAAGCAATCAATATGAGATCCGAATTACTGCAAACAGGTTTTTTTTACCTCATTGGGCCTTTTGTCAATAACTTTCAGGATTACTTTCATACATGCTTTAAGTTGCATGCATCTGTATTTCTAGGGTATTTTATAATTTTTAACTAAGAAGAATCACCTGTATTGGGATTAGCTAATTGCAAGTAATAAAATTCTGAAACTGATATATACTAAGAACACACACACACACACACACACACACACACACACACACACACTTCACACTTTAAAAATCATTTGGAATGTTGCCTAAAATTCTAATTTGAGGCTATTATGATTATAAAGTCATTTATCTCATTCCCATTTCCTCAATAAAATGAACTCCTTACATAAAGTTTGATGTATGCAGAAAGGTTCACTAGTCAAACTTTTATTAGATGCTGAGTGTGGAGGCTAAATCACTTTCCCCTGATGGATTGTGTTCCCCCTTTGAAGCTGCAGTTGCAATTCACTAATGCAATTTGCCACTGAAGCTTGGTGGCATGTAATATTTCTCAAGTTTGGTGATTTTTTTTTGTTCATTGTGAAAATGTTTATTTTTAAATGCTTTGAAAATATTACACTTGAGTTTGGATTTATGTCAGGCTTTTCCATTTTATTACTTTTGTTGCAGAATTACTAATTCTAACCCTTCCAGTTGTTTGGTTAGAATTGTCCTCAGTGTGTTGTAGTATGATTTTAGTATATACAGAGTTTTATAATTAGGAAGAAGATCTCTCAGATAGGCTAAGATGTTTAAACACTGCAGGAAGCGTTCAATTAATGACTACTCATTCAGTGATCATTCAGAGTTATGATAAATGAGTGATATTTAGGACTGGTCTTCAAAGTTCTGGCTGTTCCAGGACCACTGAGGTCATGTGATTGCAATTTAAGTGCTTGGCAACTGATGTGCACTTATGACAAATTGCATCATCATCATGTGATTGGCATTTGCTTCCCTACCGGCTTCCGTGTTGACTTTGATTGTGGGAAGCCAACACGGAAGATGGCAAGTCAGTCCTGAAAAGTGCTCCTCCTGCCATTTTTTCCATAGCGTTTCCTCTTCCCAGAAAACGCCTCACCTGCCTGCCTGTCTGCCTGCTCATGCTCATGCCTTCCTGTCAAGGTATTGATTTAACAGCTAACCAGCTTATGTAATGTAAGATATAAGATGCAATGATGGGAATGACTCAGCAGAGTCTGTCTCTCTTTAAGAATCTTTGTATAAAGGGAAGGCTCTGCTGATGTGTTCTCTCTTCTTTCATTTCCTGCTGTAACTGTGGTTTGTTGGATCTTGCTGTATTAGCACTTGTATGTATATTGTTCCTGGTGTATGATATTGTAGATAGTGTAAGATAAACCATCATTTACTATAGACCACTGTTTATTTTGTTTACTTCTGAATTATCTTGCACAATAAGACTGTGCATGCTCTGACACTTTCTATTGGCTAAACTTATGCTGTGCCAATGCAGCCACCTACATGCCCTCCCACACTCTGCAGCATACTCCCTGCCCATTTGTACTTGTGGCATGAGAGCCATCTGTGTGTCCTCCTGAACTCCCCAGTCACTGCCCACAACTCTCTGAGGTTATGCTGCATTAAAGCAGCCATCTGCATGTCCTCCAGCATTCCACATCACCCTCTGCCCAGCTCTACTCATACCTCAGCAATACCCCCTCCGCCAGCCACAATCACTTGCTTAGTGATGGAAATTCTGATCCCAATTACCATTGTTAAGCAAGACTACCTGCAAGGAAATAAACCTTGAACTAATAGCATCTGGAAAATAATAATCACTGCGGGATTTTCAGACATGAATATAGCATGGTCTGAATATCATGAACTAGATATTTTGGACACATTATGCAAAGACAGATATCCCTTGAGAAGTCCATAATGTAGGGGAAAATGAAATAAAGGAAAGAAAAGGAAAAAAAGAAAAGGAAAGGAAAGGAAAAGAAAAGAAAAGAAAACATGATGGCTAGCAGCAAGATGGATGCACTCAACTACTCAACTACAGTGGAGATGAGTAAACCTGAGGGGCCTGGGGATAATCCTGGGGAAGATCTATCAGTCTGGTCACTAAGAGTTGACACCAACTCTTACCAATCAAACCATAAGCTAGATAGCACTACTTTGGTAGCATATGCTACTTATCACATTTTGCACCAAAGAGCTTTCCAGACACTCTTAGTTCCATGCAAACCACATTGTACCAACCATACTTGGCACTTGGCTTGCCTTCAGATCAAGAAGCAGAAAGGGGAATGTTTATGGTATGTTAAAATCCTCACTTTTCCCCAAGCTACCTACTATATCTTTGATTAGGTTTTCAACTTTTGCCATTTACACCTTTCAGCAGAGGATCTCATTGCCTGGTCTCTCATCTGCAATCATTCATACAAAAACCTATTCATTTTATATTACTTTAAAATTAATCAAAACATGAAGCCTGCACTTTTTGTTTACCTATTCCTTTGAATGGGACAATTATTTTCCTAATAACTGATATTGTTACTCTTTCCATGAGTAGAGCATGATAAGGGGATGATGATGTTATTATAGTGCATTCATTGCCTTTACTAGCAACTCTTTCCTGGGAACAAATACAAAGAGAAATGATTATTTTTAAAAGAATTCAACTGAGTTTCAGTTGAGCTGAGCAATCTTGGCTCAATTTTTTTATGAACACTTATTCTCAAACAGAAAAAATACCATCTTTCATAGTTATTTTTTAAGGATAGAGTAGAGATACATTTATGAGTCAAAATGAAAATACATGAACCATGTATGAGGGAAACTCAAACAGTTCTGCCTCCTGTCATTACTTAAAAATGGCAGTTTTGAAAACAAAGCCTTTTGGAATACACAAAGGAGCAGACCTAGGCAAATAAAGGAGGCAGTTTCACCACTTCATACTTAGCAGTCAATTATAGAACAGGCTAAGTAATTAAAATTAGTTTAAAGTTATTTTTGTCTTTATTAAAAGAATCCAAATTTCTTTTAATTCAGTTGATGTTCTGGCTGTAGGAACCTGTAGGAACCTGTAGGAACAGCTGATGTTCTGGCTGTAGGAACCTGTCACAAAAGCATGGCATCTTTTAGGCTGTCAACCTATCCATCCATGGAAGTAAGGCCATTGGAAGCCCTTCCTTCAGAGAAGCAAACAAAGAATTGCACTGTAATTCTGTAAAATTACCGTATGCTCATAGTGAAGCATCTGTTTGCTAGGCTGGCCAACACAAAGCTTTGTTGAGAACAAAGCTGGCATAAATAGAGTTTCTCAAATGCTGGTCTCACATATCTTCTTGAAACATTGCTTTGAAAAAAAATGCACCAGTGAGATCCAGTTAGATGAACAGTGAAAAAAGTACAAAGCAAAATCCCACCCCAATGGCCAAACTGGTATTGTAGAACAAGCATTTACCCAACCTAGTTCTTCTGAAACATATTGTAAATGATATGGTATAAACATGAAGGATCTTCCTTTTTTAAAAAAAACAAACAAAAACAGAAATTAGGAGCCTTCTGCTTCACATTCTGCTCTATCTGTATCTATGTGGAACATATCAGCTTTTCTATGCTGGCTACTATTCTTTTGCCATTGCCAAAGATGCCTTTGACATCTTTCTCTTTATAAAAGTGAGAATTTTATGGAGCAGTGATATACAGTGGATTTTTGCTGCATCTTTGCAACATCCCCACATTTACCACTGAATGGTGATCAAATTCAATCAGAATAGAACTGAAAGGGACCTTGGAGGTCTTCTAGTTCAACCCCCTGCTCAAGCAGGAAATCCTATATCATTTCAGATAGATGGTTGTCCAGTCTTTTCTTAAAAAACTCCAGTGATGAAGCACCTACAACTTCTAAGGCAAGCTGTTCCACTGGTTAATTGTCCTCACTGTTAGGAAGTTTCTCCTTAATTCCGGGCTGCTACTCTCCTGGATTAGTTTCCATCCATTTTTTATTTTCCCCTCTGGTGCTTTGGAAAACAGGTTGACTCCCTCTTCTTTGTGGCAGCACCTGAAATACTGGAATACTGCTATCATGTCACCCCTAGTCCTTCTTTTCTCTAGACTGGCCATAACCAATTCTTGCAACCATTCTTCATATGTTTTTGTCTCCAGGCGCTTAATCATCTTAGTTCCTCTTCTTTGTACTTTTTCCAAAGTTTCAACATCTTTTTTGTAATGTAGTGACCAAAACTGGATGCAGTATTCCAGGTGTGGTCTTACTACGGCTTTATAAAGCAGTACTAATACTTCATGTGATTTTGATTCTATGCTTCTGTTTATACAACCAAGGATTATATTAGCTTTTTTGTCGACTGGGACTCCAAGATCCCTCTCATAGTTACTGTTTTTGAGGCAGGTTTCGCCTAAACTGTACTTGTACCTTTGATTTTTTTCTGCCCAGGTGTAAAACTTTGCTTTTCTCCACATTAAATTTCATGTTGTTGGATAGGGCCCATTGTTCAGATCTGTTAAGATCTTTTTGGATCCTGAGCTTGTTTTCTGGGGTGTTGGCTATTCCTGCCAGCTTTGTGTCATCTGCAAATTTGATGAGTTCCCCTTCTATTCCCTCAACTAAGTCATTTATGAAGATATTTTGAAGAGTACTGGGCCTAGGATGGAACCTTGTGGTACTACACTGCTTCCTTCCTTCCTTCCATGATACAAAAGGAAAATTAGTTTTTAATATTCTAAGTTTTTTTTTAACTTGCCCTGGGTTTATGAAGAGAGAAGAAATAAAATTATGATAAGAAATAATGCTGTAAGGTTTTTGCCAATGTGAGTAGTTCTAGACCTGACCTGAACAGAAGGATGAGAAGTGAAGAGCTCAGCAATGAGATGAGTGCTAACATTAGTTAGCTTATTCCAACTCTTTGTCCACCACTAGATGGTGCTGCCATTGTGTGTTTCTTTTTACATGTTGCTGTAGTACCAAGAAAGATAAACAGTTATTAAATGTATATAACACTGAAATTGGGACTGATATATATGTGTCAATGATTCATAATTTTCAAGAGTAGTGATTTTGGAGAGGTATCGGTGGGTGCGTGTCTTTAGACTACATGACCAGAAGAATAGAGCAAATACATTTTTCTCATAAAATTCTAGTATTATTGGCTGAAATTCTTTATAAACAAATAAAAGAGGGAAAAGCCTGAATTTTTTGCTTAAGCATTCTGTTACCTGTTATTTTATCATTTTTTCAGATGCTCTTGAGGAAAACTCCCCTACGACTGCCTCTCAAAATTAATATTAATGACATACCTCCAAAATGTCTCCCCAGCTTCACACACATTCCAGTCATAATATGCTGCATATTTCTTAATGTGGTTAATAATAGTTCTTTTTCTTGAAGAACTTTTTGAATTGGATTTGTAATATCCCTCATTTGGATTTTTCTCAAATTTTACACAACTTTGTGACTGAATATTATCAAAGATCCTAATGATAGAACTTGACTGGTAGAATCCAGAGCTTTGGAAATGATTTCATAATCTAATAAAGGAGAATATTTATAGCTCAGGGTTGACATGAGGTGTCCTTGGTGCTCTCTTAGCTTGTTTGTTTTCTTGCAGACATTTCATTACCCAAATTAGGTAACATCAGTGCTCAGCAAGAGCACTTTAAGAAAACAAGCAATGGTTTATAATCTCTTTCAGACAACAGAAATCAATGAATATTTAATGTAGGTCTTCACGAAGTTCTTTAAGCTGGACATGAATCTGAATGGAGAGAACTTCATTATAATGAAGGCAAGCAAAATCTGTAAGATTTATATAGGGCAGGGCCAGTTCTTATAGTACTCTCACAGCTGGTCTTAGGCAGGGCTTTTTTTCTCATAGAACGCTCAGAACGGAGTTCCGGCACCTTTTTTGGATGGAACCTTGTAGGATAGGCAAGGCGGGTTGTATGACATGTGTGAGTTCTGGCACCTTTTTCTTTTACAAAAAAAGCACTGGTCTTAGGTAATCCTTTAATTGAATTAATTGCTTTATGGAGATAATAGCTTTTTCAAATTAGCACATTACATGTTGGATGACAAGCACCAACTTTTGGCATTATTTATCCATTCATATTCTATTTACATATCAATAGAAGCTGTGATAATATTAGTGGCAAAGATTCTGAAATCTTAAAGAGAACAAATACTTTTCCAAAAGTTGAATTCAGTTATACCAGCTAGAGAAATTATTCTTGCTGACTGATTTCCAATCAGGATTCTTGACTGGAATTCTTGATTTGGACTAGAAGAGCTGTTTGGGAAACACCCACTTACTTACTTGCTTACTTAATTTGATTTTCTGTATCTCTATTTTTTACAGTAGTATGTAGTCAAAATTTAATCTTCTACATTTTTCTTCCCAGAGAAAATCTGTTAAGAAAAAGATGGCTACTAAATTTTCTTACCAGTTTTTGCTGAAAGAATTCATTTCCCTCCCCATACTAACTGAAGCATGTCTTCCGGATTAGCAACAAATTTACAAGTTCATTGATATTTGCAAAGAACTCTAGCAGTTAGTGAGGCAGGACTTTTGCAGTGTTGATCCTCTTCTATTCAAAAGCAAAGAAACTCATCTTGTTTCTACACATTCAATCAATTATTTATCAGATAACTTGGTTTGTGTATGTGGGGGTGGGATAAATAGGTTTCCTGGGCACTCTATAGTCTGTGAACAGAGCAATCAAAAGTAAGATTTGGCCCAAGGATTATGAGATTCTACTCTGAGAAAAAAGAAATCACATTCTCTAAGGAGAAAAATCACTAGATAATCACATAATATAGTCAGTTCTGTACCGCAGCAATTTTTATATGTGAGGGCAAATTATGGAATATCTTTCTAAAACTTCTAGGCACATTTTCTAAAGTTTAAATGATCTCTTAGGTTGCAGGCCTTTAAGTTGCAGGACAGGGTCATATGACTATTATCTTTTCTAAAGAACAAAGTAATATATAAAGTATCCTTATCTGGGGATTTTTTTCTAGTCCTTTAATCTCCTCTAATAGTACTTTGCAACTAATGCTCAAATGACCCAGGTTTGAATGGCATTCATTAAATCATGGTTTGTAACCAAATCCTGTATGTGCTGTAATAATAATATGAAAACTTTTGTAGACTAAAAGTACATTATAACAAGAATGTCATATATACGCAACCCTTCTGCCTTTGTAATGTGCCCAGCTCCCCAGGCATTTCTAGGATATATAAAATGAAACTTCTGCACTTTTCCTTGCGCTAATTGAATTTCAGTCCATAACATTTGCCGACATTAAAAGACATACAATATAATTACTTTCTTTTTTCTACTCTCAGTTATTTCTCACTCTCTATTTTAAAACTCATTGTATTGTGTCTTTTTATAGAAGTTTGAATAAATCTTTTGTTAACTTATGAAATATTATTCCAAGTACACAAAGAGCATAGGAAAAAAACTTTTAAGAGATACTCGAGGTTTTCTGAATTTCTCTTTGTGGTTCAATTAAAAATAATGTGGATTTCTCCAAGTTTGCTAAGAGAATTGACTTTGCTATCCTGGCTGACAAATATTTTCAGTAGGAGATGAAGCCTTATCTCATCTTCACTCTTTGGCCTTTTCCACATTGACTTGTAAAGCAAAATTTACCAAATGCTCAAAACATTTACTTTTTTGAATTTATATATATATATATAAATATGATAAATAGGTCATCCTTGCATGGCAATCACAATTGGGATCAGCAACTCATTTGGTCATTATGCAAATCACCACTGCCTGTAAGCAACATATTACAAGACTGCAACTTACAATTTCACTTCTGTGTTGTCCATTAATTCTTGGAAGCTAGTTGTGAAATACTCAAATGGTGATCATGTGACCACAGGACAATGTGGTGGTTGTAAAGTTGTGCCACTTGTAAAGTGCTTGAATGGTGATCATATGACCGTAGGGTGCTGCAATGATCACAAATGGGAAGATGGATCAGAAAGCTTTTTTTAATAGCATAAATTTAAATGTCATTAAATATTAATAGTATGTGGCAATGATCTTGGGAGCCTGGGTCCAGAGACACAGCATAGTTCACAGCTGAATTGTGGAAGGGGCAAGTGGGTTAGAAGAGATCTTCCCTAATTTCTCATGGTGTAAATAAGAAAGGTACTTTCAGACTAAATGTGGCCTTACTGTAAAGTAGAATAAGGTACTGGTAAGGCTGACATTAAACAAGGAAGGACTATCTGTATCTACATATAGTACTAAATTCTGATTTCTTATCTAAAGTTTGTTGGTTGCTTAGATCGTACATAATGCTAAGTCTTAATCAGGTATGAAGCAATGCCACAAGCAAGTTAATAAACTGCATTGTGGTTTTAGTGTGGATAAACTAGGCTACAACACTGAGTTGAACTTGGTGAACTCCTGTTACTCACCCCAGCTCCTGCCAACCTAGCAGTTGGAAAGCATGCAAATACAAGTAGATAAATAGGTACCACTTTGGCAGGAAAGTTACTGTGTTCTGTATTTTCATTTTGACCACATGATGATGAACTGAGAATCAGAGATGAGCACCACCCCCCTGAGTTAGTCACAACTGGATGGGGGAAACCTTTAAATCTTTTTTTTAAACTTGTTGAACAGTATGGCTGTAAAGTTGTCCATGAATGTGGTTTAAGGGAATAATTCTTCAATGTAGCGAGTAATTCTCATATGTAGATTTCTAATAAATATAGCTGAAAGAGTTAAAAGTTGAATTTCTGTCTTTAATAAATGCACCCCAACATGTCTGAATGGCTGAGGAAGAGTGCCCTACATCGTTGGACTCCTTTAAACTTATAAGATGAACATTATTGTTTAATAAAAATGGAACCATTAATAAATTCATTAATAAATTATGTATTTCAGTTAATTTTTATGGGGGTAATCAAGGAAGATCAAAGATCAATATTGTGTAGGGAAATTATAAATTGTGTTGCCTTTTGGTGATCATCAGGGAGTCTATATGTACTCTAGAGGCTCAAAGTAGAGTAAAATGCAAAAAGGAATGTTTATGTTTGTTTTGTTTTATGTTTTATTTAATTTATATACCGCCCTTCTCCCTAGGGACTCAGGGCGGTTCACAGGGCATATAAATAAAAATACAATACTATACAAAAGTTAAAACAAAGATTAAATCAGTGCCCAATTAAAAAACAATAATGTAATCTAAAATGACAATTTAAAACACAGCTCCCCCATCAGGCCAGACCGGCCAATTCAAACAAATGGGTCTTCAGACCACGACGGAAAGTTCGGAGGTCCGATGCCGTCCGGAGCTCCACCGGCAGTTGGTTCCACAAAGCCGGGGCACCCACAGAGAAGGCTCTCCCCCTGGGGGCCGCCAGTCGACATTCCCTGACCGGAGGCACCCTGAGGAGGCCCTCTCTGTGGGAACGCACAGGGCGGAGGGGAGTTGAAGCCGGCAGCAGGTGGTCCCCGAGGTACCCCGGACCCATGCCATGTAGGGACTTAAAGATCATAACTAAGACCTTGAATTGAATAAATGTTAAAGGAGTAAAAGAGGAAGATATATACCAATCTATATCAATCTATATAGGCACCCTGAGGAGGCCCTCTCTGTGGGAACGCACAGGGCGGAGGGGAGTTGAAGCCGGCAGCAGGTGGTCCCCGAGGTACCCCGGACCCATGCCATGTAGGGACTTAAAGATCATAACTAAGACCTTGTATTGAATAAATGTTAAAGGAGTAAAAGAGGAAGATATATACCAATCTATATCAATTCAAGAGTCTTTGGATCTGCAGCAAGGTTCCATGTGCCTGGGACTTTTGCCATCTTTTTATACTTTTCATAATGGACAGGAAATCTAAACAAAACCTGGAGATGGTTTGGTAATATAGCTCATCACTGATTTGATCACAACTTCAAAGTTAAAGAAAGATAACAACTTGTATTGGTCTGATAATACCTTGTCCATAAATTGGGAACTCAGATAATTGACCTTCTGTTAAGTATACTTTTATCAGAAACATTGCACAATACAGCCATTCACTCTCATCACTGCAAACATTAGACTGGAAAACATACATTCTCTTTATTTTAGTTGCTGCAAGTAGGAATACAGCTGCAAGGTTCAGAAGTGAGTGTGATTTGCAATACAATGAAGCAATCCACAAAGCTTGTTAAGTAATTCTAAGGACTCATGTGGAAGACTTCACAATACAAAATTGTTAAATTATGTACAAGTTGCTAAGTTACCCTTTTTGAACAGGTATAATCATAGGTGTGCAAAAAAACAACAACAATGTGGCCCACATAATACTCTCCTTATCAATGTTCTGCAATGTTACTACATAAATCTAGCTTCTTTTGTATACTAGGCTCAATCTATTGATTGTTTACATCCCAGGTTCACAATTTTAGACCCCAAGGCTGGATGTGATCTCTGAATCCCATAGAACATCCTTTGAACATCCTTAAGTGTGAGCTTAAATGATCTCCAGAAAATGGTAGAGGACAGAAAGGCCTGGAGGAATGTTGTCCATGGGGTCATGATGGGTTGGACACAACTTCACAGCTAACAACAACAACCTTTGAACATCTCCAACATTTATAATTTTCACCTTATAGAAGGAGGAAATTATGCAGGACATGAGGATTAGTCATATAAATTGCACTAATTGCACAAGCTGCGAAGACTTCTTACCATGGCGAAGGTCAGAAAGCTCGAAAAATTCTATGTCACGCACCTGGAGAGATGGTCACCCAACATTTCAAGGGTGGAGAACTACCTCTGGTCAAATCAAGTTGCCAAAGATGATCTGAAGGTCGCAATGCTCCTCTGTGTGTGCGGGCCTGCAACGTATGACATCGGTGAGAACTTGGTCGCACAGGAACAGCTGTAGTCTGTTACGTGGACCTGAAGAAATGGCTCAGCGACCATTTTCAACCAAAGCTGTCGGTGATAGTGTGGAGGGATGCCTTCGAACAGCGAGAACAATAACCAGAGAATGCACTGTGCATTCAAGTAACTGAAATTCACTGGACACAAGCGGAGAACTTGGCGACAGTATGTGAGGAATTCACAGATGTTTTTGACACAAGCCTGGGAGAGTACAAGGACCCTCCAATAGCCTTTAAGCTTGAACCCTCCGTAATGCCAATTAGGATCAAGCCCCGTTGTGTGCCGTTTGCGTTAAAGCACAAAATTGATGCAGAGCTGGACAAGCTGGTCAGTCAGGGGGTACTACAGCCCGTAGATGGGGGGGAGTGGGAAACTTCTATTGTTACGCTACTTAAGGCCAATGGGGAGATCAGGATTTGCGCTGATTACAAGTGCACCATTAACTGGGCATTGCAGCAGCATGTGTACCCGTTGCCAGTTGTTAGCCACATATTGGCATTGCTGCAAGGGGGTAGCGTGTTTGCTAAGTTAGATTTGGCACAGGCCTATCATCAGTTACCAGTGGATGAGGCCACAGCAGCTACACAAATAATTGTGAGACATAGGGGGGCTTTTAAGGTCAAGAACCTTCAATTCAGGGTTAGCGTAGCCCCAGGGATCTTCCAGGGAGTAATGGAGCATATGCTTAAGGGACTTCTGCCCCTATTTTGATGATGTACTCATCGCCGGAGAGTCCACTGAGGTCCTGGCAAGGCGGCTCAAAGCCATCCTTCTGCAGTTTTGCACAGTGGGACTCAAGCTGAGGAAGGACAAATGCAAAATCTGGGGCTCTGTATTGATGCTGAAGGCATGCATCCTGCAGAGTCCAAGCTGAAGGCAATTCAGCTGGCACCAAGCCCCAGATCTAAAGGAGAGCTCCAGGCATTTCTGGGTCTCCTAAATTTTTACCAGGGGATTCCTTCCTAAAAAGGCCACAGTGGCAGAGCCGTTACACAAGCTCTTAGACAAAAACACCCCGTGGAAGTGGACCAAGGTTCAGGAAAACAGTTTTAAGGTGGTAAAATTACTGTTGTCCTCAAATTCAGTGCTCATACACTTTAATGAAAACTTGCCAGTTGTATTGTGTGTGATGCATCCCTTTATGGTGTTGGGGCTGTACTAAGCTATTTGTCAGCTGATAGAACTCAGTCCCCTATTGCTTACTATTCAAGGACCTTGTCCTCGGCTGAGCACAATTATTTATTTATTTATTTATTAATTTAATTTATATACCGCCCTTCTCTCAAGAGACTCAGGGCGGTTAACAGGGCAATACATAAAAACAGATACAAAAAAATTAAAATTATTAAAAATATGACTAAACAGTGCCCATAATAATACAAATTTAAAATTAAAATCATAGTAACAATCCCACCCCGTCCCATCAGGCCAGGCCCGCTTCCTTAAAGAGATGGGTTTTAAGGTCGCGCCGGAAGGAGCGGAGATCGGGCGCCATCCGGAGCTCTACCGGAAGATGGTTCCATAAATCCGGTGCACCCACAGAGAACGCTCTCCCCCTGGGGGTCACCAGTCGGCATTCTTTGACTGGCGGCACCCTGAGGAGGCCCTCTCTGTGGGAGCGTACTGGGCGGAGGGAAGATGATGCCGGCTGCAGGTGCTCCCCAAGGTATTCTGGACCCATGCCATAGAGGGCTTTGTAGGTCATTACCAACACCTTGAACCTCACCAGGAAGACAACTGGCAACCAATGCAGCTCGCGGAGCAAAGGTGTAACACGGGAGTATCGGGAGACCCCCGATACAACTCTCGCGGCTGCATTCTGTACCTGTTGGAGCCTCCGAGTGGTCTTCAAGGGTAGCCCCATGTAGAGAGCGTTGCAGTAATCAAGACGAGAGGTCACGAGCGCATGAGTGACCGTGCGCAAGGCATCCCGGTCTAGATAGGGCCGCAACTGGCGCACCAGGCGAACCTGGGCGAACGCCCCCCTAGTTACAGCTACAATATGGTCTTCTAAAGAGAGCTGTGAATCTAGGAGGACTCCCAAGTTGCGAGCCCTATCTACAGGAGGTAATGACTCACCCCCCATAATGAGTGGTGGGATATCCTGAATATCCCGAGATGCCGGTACGCACAGCCACTCCGTCTTGTCAGGGTTGAGACGAAGCCTGTTCCTCCCCATCCAGACCCGGACCGCCTCCAGGCACCGGGACATCACGTCGAGGGCATCACTGGGGTGGTTTGGGGTCGAAATGAAAAGTTGGGTATCATCAGCATACTGATGGTACCCAACTCCAAAACCACGAATGATCTCACCCAGCGGTTTCATGTAGATGTTGAACAGAAGGGGCGAGAGGACCGACCCCTGAGGGACTCCACAAGCGAGAGGCCTCGTGGTCGACCTCTGCCCCCCTGTCAACACCGACTGCGAGCGTCCCAGGAGATAGGAGGAGAACCACTGAAGAACCGTGCCTCCCACTCCCAATCCCCTGAGACGCCGCAGCAAGATACCATGGTCGATGGTATCGAAAGCCGCTGAGAGGTCTAATAGGACTAGAACAGAGGAGTATCCTCTGTCCCGAGCCCTCCAGAGATCATTCACCAGCGCGACCAATGCCGTCTCCGTGCTGTACCCAGGCCTGAAGCCCGATTGGTACGGGTCTAGATAATCCGCTTCATCCAGGACCAGAGGGAGCTGGTGCGCCACCACACTCTCAACAACCTTCGCAAGGAAGCGAAGGTTGGAGACTGGACGATAGTTATTCAAAACAGCCGGATCCAAGGCAGGCTTATTGAGGAGAGGTCTCACCACCGCCTCCTTCAAGGCGGCGGGAAAACTACCCTCACTCAAAGAAGCAGCTATAACCGCCTGGAACCAGCCTCGTGTCTCCTCCCGGGCTGCATAAACCAGCCAGGAAGGGCACGGGTCCAATAAACATGTGGTGGAGCTCAGCCTCCCCATGATCCTGTCCACTTCCTCCGGAGTCACAGGATCGAACTCCTCCCAGGTGACATCGACAAGATCGCTCGTGTCCTGATCGTCCGATACTGCCCAGTCGGAGTCCAAACCGGTCCGAATCCGAGCGATTTTGTCCGACAGATGTTGACTAAATTCCTCGGCACGCCCCTGCAAGGGATCCCCACTAACCTCCTGGTTAAGGAGGGAGCGGGTCACCCTAAACAGGGCGGCCGGGCGATTATCTGCGGACGCGATGAGGGCAGCGAAGTAGTTAGATCTCGCTACCCTCATCGCAGCGAGATAAGACCTAATATGGGTTCTTAGTCGCAATCGGTCGGATTCAGATCGGCTGGACCTCCAATTATACTCAGATTGACAAAGAGGCCTTGGCCATCATGGCCGGGGTTAAAAAATTCCACAACTATTTGTACTGCTGCAAATTCACGGTCTTTACTGTCCATAAGCCATTGCTGGGACTATTTACCACGGACAGGCAGACACCTCCAATACTTTTCCCCAGAATGTTAAGGTGGTCCATTTTTATGTCAGCCTATAGCTACAGGCTGATCCACAAACCCGGCAAAGACATGGGCCATGCAGACAGCCTTAGCAGGTTGCCATTGACACATGTGGAGCCAGATCCGGCTACAGCTGCTTGCATCTTGTCAATTCAAGATTTGCCAGAACAATGGCTTATGGACAGTAAAGATCATGCAGGGGATGTCGCTGCAGAAACAGCAGCAGACAAAATTTTAAGCAGGGTGCTGTCCTGGGTTCACACCGGATGGCTGGAAAATAGCCCGGGACCAAAGTTCCAGAGCTATTTCACACAAAGACATGAGCTTTCAGCTCATAAGGGGTGCATCCTTTGGGGGAGCAGGGTTATTGTCCCCAGGTCATTAAGGCACAGAATTCTCCTGTCTCTGCATGAAGGCCATTCGGGTATCATCCAGATGAAGGCGCTGGCACGGAGCTACCTTTGGTGGCCAGGGTTAGATAAGGCTATCGAGGCCCAAGTACATGTGTGTTACATGTGTCAATAGTCCAGACCAGAGATGCCACAGGCCCCTGTCCACCGATGGGAGGAGACTCATACACTGTGGTCAAGAATCCACGTTGACTTCGCTGGGCCCTTTCAGGGACAGCTGTTTTTGATAGTGGTTGACAACCACTCTAAATGGTTGGAAGTAATTCCTATACCCACTATGACTACTGTTAGGACCATCCAGGTGCTTAGGAAGCTTTTTGCTACACATGGGTTGCTGGACGTCTTAGTCTTGGACAATGGGGCCCAGTTCACAGCATCCGAATTTCAGGCCTTCTTGAGGGCCAACCTCATAAGGCACGCCATGTTGGCTCCTTTTCACCCTTTGACAAAAGGGCAGGCAGAACGCATGGTGCATACGACAAAAGAGTCACTAAAACGCATTGTTTCAGGGGATTGGCACCATAGGCTGGCTGATTTCTTGCTATGCCAGCACACTATGCCATACACAGCCATGGGCAAAAGCCCTGAAGAGTTTCATTGGGGAAGAAGACTGATCACAAAACTGGACCGGTTGCACCCTGACAGAGTAGCAGCTGACACTGCATGCCCAAAGGTTCCGCAAGGGTTGCAAGTGGGTGATAGGGTGTGGGCTCAGAACTACGGGCATTGGGCTTTGTGGGTGCCCGCTAACATTGTTAAGGTCTCAGGATCCCTCTCCTATGAGGTGGTCCTGGAAGGGGTGCGAGTTATTCACTGACATATTAATCAGCGCGATGGTGGTTTGCTGAACAGTCACTAACCGAGGACTCCCCAGAGGGTCCGCAACAAGAGCCCTCAGCCAGCAGTCTAACAGAGCAGTTCACACGCTCTGAGGATTCTTTCAGACATTACAATGGGGATGTGGCCATAGACGGACCTAGGCCAGAAGTCCAAATTGTGTCCCCAGATGGGGAAGGACAAACTGAATTGTGCAGCAGCCCCACTGACCCCGCTACCACTCTGGACTTTGGTTTGGGCCGACCAGGGATGGCCAATCAAAGGAACTTGAGTCAATTCGACTCACTCAAACCCAAGAGTCCTGGTCTACCCAGCCCGGCAGGCAAGCAGGTAGACCGGGAGCTTTCCGGAACCCCCAGGTATTCTGGATGGTCTTGTCAATCACCGAAATATCTTCAAGATTATGTTATTAAATAATGTGTGTATAGGCTAAGGGGGAGGGGTGTAATGTATTGGGGTTTTTGCTTGTACTGATTCACGTGTCTGTTTAAACGCTGCATTAATGGTTGCTCAATGGTGGGTATGTGTAACAGCTACTGACTAAGCCAGACTTGTTGTCTCCAGAACTATCATTGGTAGATTTGGGGTGGGAATGGCTTCCTTCAAATCTATTGGCCACCGCCTAGTGACCAACCTTATAAATAGCTGCGTGGCAGCCACTGTTTCAGTTCTGTTCTGCTTGACTGCAATAAAGCATGTCACTGTTTGGAATCTTCTGTCTCGCGTATTGTCTGCCAAGAACTGGCTACACAACAAGTATAAAAAGAGCTGCACTGCTCTGCTATACCTGATGATTTTAATTTAAGCTGGCTGGAGAATTCTGGGAGTTGACCTCCACATGTCTCAACCTTGCCAAGTTCATGAAATCCTGCTCTAGGCTATTGTAGTATGTCAATATACACATGACATATGTTGAGCAATCACAGTAGCTTGAAAATGCACATTCAAAATGCTACATATCTAGATATATCTTTTTGCATTTGATTCTTGATGCTTCGCTGTGATCTTAGGGTCCTTTCTGAAAGCAAAGCCAAGGCACAAAGTGAGAATGCATTTCAGTATGTATGATGAATATTTGCTGCCAACAGAGGCTTGTTAACATTGTCAGACTGAAACATCACCGTGCCAATTCAGTGGCAAAATAAAATTAAGACACTTTATTAGACTGTGCAGAGCATATAAAAATGTTGATGTGAAAGTGAGGCTACTTGGCATTCCTTCTACAATATTAAAATAGATAGCTGGTAAAGGGTAACATTTGAAATACACAAGGAATGGATTTTTCTTTGCCAAGCATTACAATCAGTCATGCAATTTGTGAGTGTATAAGCTGTCATGATGCAATGTACTGTAGTTTTACAAATCTGTTAAATCTTTCTACATTTCAAACAGCTATTTTCTATTGCATTGTCTTGGTCCTTCTCCCTGTTTTAGCATACCGAACAGGGACCTGTATAACAACCCATCCCCACTGCCAATGGATTGGTTCACCTTAGAATACTTCTTGAACAAGTAAAATGTTAGTGACTCTCACCTCCAGCTTGCTCCTTTTGCCATCAATACCCACAAAGTACTATCTTTATATAATTTATCATTATGTATTTTCTTCAAAGTAGCAGTCCTCCATAGGTCTTTGCCATGTTAGATCTAGTTCTATCATCCTACTGCCCATATTTCCATGTTACCGGTGGTCAGCTGGCAGCTATGTCTCACATTTTAACTCTGAGACTTCATGTCCACGGCCTTTCTCAGATCCTGCAACTTTTACAGTATTGTTTTGCTATTTACACAGATGCTCCAAAGATGTTCACCAACTAAGGAAAGGCTCTACTAGCTAATTTTTGACTTTCTATATTCCTTCTCTCAGGCAAATATTCATTCATTCATTCATTCATTCATTCATTCATTCATTCATTCATTCACTACCTGACTCCAGACTAACTCTGTTTGGGTCACAATGTAACAAGCAGGAAAAATTACAAGGTTTGTAATGCTCATCATCTCCAGTTCTCATCATTTTTATTCCTTCCAATCCAAGCACAAGCATCTAGCAAAATCAGCAACATTCTGACTTTTTACAACAATCACCAGCCAGGGTCTTACAATTCAGCTGTTAGCTTGTAGTATACTTAGATTTGATATCTATTCCAATAAATCACCAGCAGCCAAAAACATTCGTGTTGTATTCCTAATGAGGATCAGCTCACTACTTTATGCCATCTGAATTAGATTAATTTTAACCAGGGTAGGAATAAATAAGTTTTCCTGTTCTTTTTGTTTATTCTAATATGGGATTATTCTATCTTGCCTTCCACTCTTCATGAATTATTGTATACTGTAGTGCTGTGATATCATTTGAATGCAATAAGAGGCTTAGTCTGCCTAGATATACTTTCTACCTTATTTTCCCATCAATTTAGAATATTTTTTGAGGGGAAAAAACACACAAGGAAAATATGGGTAAAGTGAAAAAGGATTTGCTAAGCTATATTGACTACAAAATAAGGGGGATTCACCCATGAAGGAATGCAAAACAGTTATTAAAGCCTGAAGCCGAAGGAGTGAAGAGCTTGTCTGCTTGCCTAATACCTAAACTTCTTTCTCTGTCAACTGACTAAATAGGAAAGCAAAGAAATGAACAAACAAAAATGGTATCCATGTGGCCTTCACTGTTAAAATCAGATTTTGGAATCTGTACCATTACATAATGGGAACAGCATCTGAACTGATATCAGAATTCATGAATTTTGGTGGCTTCCAGTGATTTTAAACCACCCTGGAAAAGAAGGAAAGGTCCAGCTTTATACCTAAACTAGAAGACTAGCTGAAGCATTGAAGGTAGCATGGAGGTGGATAAAGTATTTTCCTTGGAACAGAAAGTCTAGGAACTGCACTAAAAAAAGTGTTGGAGGAAATAATCCTTGAACAATTTTTGCAAATCCTTCAAAGTTGATTCAGGTTTTGGTTCAGGAAAACCAGCCTGACTTAGATGAGGGAATTGAAGGGGAACTCAGATGACACCAAACTGGCAGGAGTAGCCAACACCCCAGAAGACAAACTTAAGATCCAAAAAGATCTTGACGAACAATGGGCCCTATCCAACAAAATGAGTTTCAATGTGGAGAAAAGCAAAGTTTTACATCTAGGCAGGAAAAATCAAAGGTACAAGTACAGATTGGGTGAGACCTGGCTTAAAAACAGTAACTGTGAGAGGGACCTTGGAGTCCTAGTGGATGATCAGTTGACTATGAGCCAGCAGGGTGAAGCAGCAGTCAAAAAAGCTAATACAATCCTGGGTTATATAAACAGAGTCATAGAATCAAGGTCATGTGAAGTATTAATACTGCTTCATAAAACCCTAGTAAGACCACACCTGGAATACTGCAGCCAATTCTGGTCATCATATCACAAAAAAGATGTTGAGAGTTTGGGAAAAAATTCAGAGAAGAGCAACTAAGATGTTTAAAGGCCTGGAGACTAAAACATATGAAGAACGGCTGCAGGACCTGGCTTTGGCTAGTCTAAAGAAATGTAGAAATAGGGGTGACATGATAGCAGTATTCCAGTATTTGAGGGGCTGCCAACAAGAAGAGGGGGTCACGTTGTTCACCAAAGCACCAGAGGGCAGGACAAGAAATAATGGTTGGAAACTGATCAAAGAGAGAAGCAATCTGGAATTAAGGAGAAAGTTCCTGACAGTGAAGACAATTAGCGAGTGGAACAATGTTTCTCCAGAAATCGCTGGCACTCCATCACTGGAGATTTTTAAGAAGATGGTAGACAGTCACTTGTCTGAGATGGTATAGGTTCTTCTGCTTGAGCAGGGGGCTGGACTAGAAGATATCCAAGGTCCCTTCTACCTCTATTCTATTCATGACAACTTAAAACTTATACCTGAAATCTAGCACTGCTTGGAAGATGAAGAGTCTTGCAGCCAGGTTTCTGAACCTGGCATTCTTCCTAGAGCCAGGAATAGAATTCCTACAAAGGAAATCCAACAAATTCCAAGCCACATCATGTGGCAGTTCTAGAAAAGGGGAAAATTAAAGGAATCCCAAAGGGAGTAGCAAGGAAAGGAAGAAAAGAACATTATATTGCAATTTTGGTTAGCCAGCCTTCTTCTAGCACCCTCCACTTTAGCTGTCTATCAAAATTCCCAAAAGAAAAAGGGAATGATACCCACAGAAGCCAATGAACCAAACACAGAAACTGACAGTGAAAGAATATTAGTTAAGTTACATCTAGCATGAAAGTACTTGTAATATGAATTCAGAAGTCATCAGTAGGATTTGGAGGGAACCTGGAGAAGTCCCAATGTCTGAATGCTGGGTTCCAGATCTCAGGGAAAAAACAGAAAATGACTGTGGGCATTGTAGAAAAATTGCCTTTTAAGTAAGTACTGGAACTAACTTCCCAATTTGTGAGCAAATGATTCTGGAAATCCTATACTGCAAGACAAGCAGGGAGAAGAAATAACTTAGGTAACCAGAAGGAAATAAGGCAAGCATCTTAAAAAGGTGAAACAAGAGAGGAGGGAGGAATCTGCACAAACAAATACAGAAGCCAAAGTCTGCTTTGACATCCAGGGATTAGGTGTGATTCTTTGTTTTCTCTCTGTGTGTTTGACAAACTATTGTACTCTTGCTAATTCCTCTGATTTGTGTGCAAACAGTTGGCTTTTCCCCCCTATAGTATTGTATGTTCTTCCCTTGGTAACAACTTTTTTTTTAAGATACAAGATTGGATGCATACTACCATCAAACCTTTGTATTAGCACTGCTTTCAACAACATAGCAGAGGCATCAATCTGTAAAGCAAATGGAAGGTTAAAGTACAGTGTCAAGATTGAAAGAAATCATTACACTTTTGTATTCTGTTTTGGCCAGATTCCACCAGTTTTACATTTACCGGTATATTCCAAAGCGAAGGACACTGGAAAACTGGAACATGTCCAGAGGAGAACAAGTAAAATGATAAGGGGCCTGAAAAGAAAAAAAACATAGAGTATGTTTCATCTGGAAAGGAGAAAATTACAGGGAGACTTGATAAATGCTACTTTTAAGTATCTGAAGGGGTGTCTTGTAGAAGACAGGACAGAAATGTTCATAGTTGTTTGAGACAGAAAAATAATTAGTGGGTTTAGAACATAAGCAAATAGATTTTGGTATTCAGTAATGAAGAGACTGTTTTGAGAGGTGGTGTCTTTTCTTTGCTGAATGCATTTGCATTTAAGTAGAAGTTGGATGACCATCTGTTGGAGGGGAAGTTGTTCCAGAGGTTGGCAGTAATGGCAGAGAAGGTCTCTTCCCATTTTTGCCAGCCAGAGTTCTTTAATTAATGGGATCTGCAACATACCCTTGACTGCCCAGAGGAGTTACTTGTGCAACCCTAGGGATATCAAAAAATGCTCATGCCATTGCATTCTGCACTAGATGAAGCTTCTGGAAACTCTCCAAAGGTAGCTCCATGTACAGTGCATTGCAGTAGTCCATACGAGGGATGAGCATAGCATGAGTATCTAAAAGAGGACTTCTCAATCCATGAAAGGGTATAACTGATGCACTACACAAAATTGAGCAAAATCACTCCTAGTTACAATTGCCACTTGCTCCTTGAGCAGGAGTTCTGAGTCTAGGAGGAGCTCTAGATTACCAAATCTAGCTGTGACAGTACAATCCCATCCAAAACCAAAGATGGTAGCCCCCAGATACAGAGAGCCTCCTACATACAGCCATCCTTCTTACCACAATTTGTTGAAACCTGTTTCCCATATTAGTTCCAATGTTAAATGTTAGCATCTGCCTTAGAGTATATTCATTTGAAAGGTTTTGTCAGGAATTCAGATTTAGATAAGGATCAATTCATCAGCCAGCAACTAAGGCTAATAAAAGAAGAAGACTATCAGATAAATGACAAATATATCCTAGCCTTTATTATTTTTATAAACAACTTAAGGCAGTAACATATTCAACATTCCTTCCTTCTCTTATTTTTCTCACAATAAAAGTCCTGTGAGGTGGTGGCTGAGAGAAAATAACTGGCCCAAAAGTCACCAAAACACTTCATGTCTAAGGTGGAACTAGAAGTTTAGGTTTAGGTTTAAGTCTCCTGGTTTCTAGATTGGTGCCTTAACCACTAGACCAAACTGGCTCTAAAACCAAAACTATGGTAAATCAACTTTAGAACATCAGAATCACAGGTCTGAAGATGTAGCAGATCTAGAACATTTTATACTTGGGTTTAAAGAACCAATAAAATAGGCTATAATGGCCCAATGTGAGAAAGAATGATAAATGTATCTGGCTTCCCTTCTGGATTGTAGACAAAACTTTCAGAAAATAATTTTGTCCTATCTCATTCTAAGTGAAAAATTTTCATCTTGTATATTTTGGACTGTAACTGGTAATAATACAAGAACCTTACTAATAAAAATGGCATTTTTTTTCTAACTTTCAATATAAACACAGCACAGTCTAAGCATGAAGAGCTCCAGGATCAGGTGGAAATTTAATATCTATTTTTGCAATGGAAAATTGTTTGCATAGTCTGAGGTAATTCTTGCAGTGAGATAGCACATGGCTGTATTTCCCCTTTCCTCTCTTCAAAACTTGTTAGCAGATACAGTATGTTTAATATGCAGCATGTAGTCAAAAACTGACTTCACTAGCAAGAATGAGATGCCGCCAATGTTTGGGTGGACTTGGCAATGATCCACAAATAGCAGCTGTTATGAGAATGATTCAGTCTGTCTGGTGATGATTATGGATTTGAGTAGGAAGATACAGCTATGATTGAGTCTTCTTTATTACTGCCTCATTCTTTACCATTGGTTTTAGTGCTTAGGAACAACAGAGACCAAGACAGGACCCTCAAAGGTTCACCCAAATCCATTGACAATATATTTGGGACATTCATTAAATCTGCAGCCCCTTCTAATTTATTTATTTTCATTTCTATATTAAAATATAATTCTAACAAACCTCTCCACAAGATATATTGCCTACTTTATCCAGTTACTGAAGGGAGTAACATGGGATAGCTCTGAACTCTGAATGTATATTGTAGCAAGAAAACAAAAGGGCCAGAAAGAAGGTCAACTGCAAGAAACTGCAATTACAAGAAACTATAACTACAACTATAAGACACAAGTGAGAGGTAAAATGGCTACAATATAAATATATATAGTATGACCAGGGCCTTCCAATCATTACTGGTTCCTATCTGAGTGGTAAGTCTTTTACTCCAGAAATATTAAAAGATTGTGCTCTCTTCTTGTTAAATCTTTCCATTCATACCTTTTCATTATTTTGGAGATATCCCAAGTGGTTGCCTGATGATTTTGAAGATAAAATAAAGGGACGAGTGAGTATTGCTATATTGAGCACAGGCTTTTCTAAAGTTTTATAAAATATGAAATGATGGGGTTTTAGTCTGGGAGATGAATGCAATTTTTCCTTTTAAAAAAAGAAGAAATTTCCTTTAGTCTCCCTCCTTCACATAAACTTCTATTCCTACTTCCTAATTTAAATTCCACCTTTCACAGCAGCCACATCACACAATCTTGAAGTCTGCCTGTTATGAACTTTGGATTTTACTCTGATTGCAGTGAAGAAACCTTGCAGATTTTTTGATGCAAATACAATTTAAAGTCAGTCAATCTCAGTGGAGAAATGTGGGTGCCAATTTTAAGTCTTGGTATAGCAAGCCCTTTGTGTCAGAGACCACTTTCATTCTTAAATAAACATCACTCCCCATTCCCAGATGCACAATGCTGCAATATCAAATCTAGAGGAAGGACCTGCCTCTTGTCTAGGAATATGTCACTTATGCTAATTATAAATGTAAAGAATATACAAATGTCCACTCCTAAACATGGCTATTCCATAGCTGAAACCACCCTGAAGAGTCAGTTACTCCTTGTCTATTTCAGTGATGATGAGGCAGACAGGTAGGAAGCAAGCAACAACCATCCCCATTTTCTAGTGTTGATGTTTGGGGCATTTGTATCTGTGGGCAGAGGTCCTTACTTTAGGCATCCCAGCCCTGTCCTAATCAGCCTCTGCTTTACAAATGATTGATCTACTATCTCTGCATCAGTCTGACTTTCAAATTATGCTGGCATATTAGCTTTTTGGAATCTGCACAGTCCTGTTAAGCGAACTTGTTTCCACAATACCTTCCTGTTAAATGTGCAGCAGTAATTACATTTGATACACTGGAAAGGCATTTCAGTACTGAATAGTTTCTTGCAGGAGTCTTAGTCTCTATGTATGATTCACAATATTTCAGCCGGCACTTTTCATGGTATTGGTACATAAAGTGATATGTGAGAAAGACCTTGAAAAATGGGAACAAGAAATGTTGCATAGGAAATGGTCAGATAAGAGAGGGCATTGCCTGCAGCTGCATAATGGATACAGAATAAGTCTCAGAAGGGCCCTCCCAAGCTTCTCAGACTGCAAAAGAGATGGCAGGGGTTTTGTACTTTCAGACCTGCAACATTTTTTTAAATATAGCTACACAATAAGGTTGAATTAGCTCATCTGCTCATGTTTCCTAACTGGTCTACATTAATCATGTTTCCTAACTGGTCTACATCAATTTTGTAAGTCTAAAAGTATGATTTTCTTGCCATCCCCTTTACAACATGAGAAGCTAAGGAGGGTTTCTTCTAAGTCTCTTTCTCTACCCATTATGTAGCTGTGGGCCATGTCCTCTCTTATCTGACGATTCCCTAGGCAGCATTTCTCAAGAACTTTCTCACATACTATTATATTACATGTACTTTTGTTATATAGCATGTTTTTTTTTACAAAACTTTGGATATTAAAGGTGGAAGGGGGATGCTAGGTATCTGATTTCTTGTCATTAGCATTTTTTCAATCCTAGCATAGCCATGCTGCAATTTAAAGCATCAGTCTTACAAATAATTAGTTTTCATGATCAGGAAGTGGGATTCTGGTAATAGAGATACTAAATCAAATTTGTGGCTTTAATGAGAGTAAAATACACTATGAGAACACAATCACTACAGCACCATGCACCCAACATGTTCCCACTTGCATCATATTTAAAATTTGGCATAGGATCAACTTAATGAAAAGCAACATGAACAAGATAGTAAGAAGCTGTTTAATCCTACTTAAGCAGAAGTCATTTATCTTCTAGGATGTGATGGTGTTACAAAATAGTTCTTCAAGAACTGATGAAACTGTAAAGATAAGTCACTAGGGAGGTCTTTTTGATCTCTTTCATGCAAATTGTTGGACTTTGAATCTTCACATAGAGAATTAAGGCACAAAGCTTTGGAATAGAAATGAGTAAGTTAGTTAGACCAGCCTATTTCTTTACAATTGCTTCTCATTGCTAGATGTTCACCCAATGAAATTGACAGTTGGCATTTTTTTAAATTTCAAGTGAAAGGAAGAAGCAGACAAATCCTTTTTTAGTTTAAGCTTCTGCCTTTACCTACTTTAAAGGAATACTCATTATCATTCTTTACATCCCCGAAACCCAGTTCTTGCAATTTACTGCATGAATCAATAGAATGTAAAAACACTCATTGTTTTCATGGGCAGCAAAACCCATAGGCTTTCACAATAGTTCAAAGTGCCCCTGTTTCCACTCTGTTATTTTTTGGAAAAAAAAATTTTAGCAGAAAAATATTTTAGAGCTATTTTAAATTTTTTAGTAATTTTTTAAAAGTATACTTCTTAACATATTTCAATCTTACAAAAAATGAAGTGAAAGATCTAAAGGAGAATTGCTTTCTGATTTGCACTATAAACTATTTAAAATATGTAGTCCAGGTCAGGTTTGCAAGAATCCACAAGGAATGGATCTATCCCTATTTTGTGCTTAAAAGTGCATTTGATTTATCTTTTGTTAATTTGGTGTAATGCCGTTACTGAATTGTACATGAGAGATTTCTTTTTTGGATTGATAAGAATTGATAGATAAAATACACAACGTTGACTTCACTGTCTGAAGGATGATGAAAAGCAAGGTAGAAAAAAGAGAGGAGAGAAGTAGGATTAATGTGCCAATAAAACAACAACAACTAGGAGGGAGATGTCCTAGGCCCCCAAGGTATAGGGCAGAATTTTCATCAGATAATTCCATCAGTTGTTCTATGATGTTCACAAATATACCTGAAGTGCCCAACTTTTTATGCATGATTCTTTTCTATATATAAATCATATCACCATGAAACCATCTCTCTCTAGCTGTGGAAAGTCTTATCCTTGCACTTTAACATAAGTGTTTAGCAAAAACTTGCCCTTTTCAGAGCTACAGAGCCCCTAGATCATTGATATTATTCTGCTCAAATAAGTAAGAGAGATTGATAGAATTCTTGTCTGATCTTGAAAGTTGATATGTTTTAGTTGGCTAATTTATAAAGGGCATTTCATATGAGATGATAGTTGTGAATTACAAAACATCATCTGGGAATGGGAACAAAACAACAATATCAGATTCCTGCTCCTGGCAAGATAAGTTTTTTTTTTGAAAAAAACACATATTGTTCAGCTTCTTTAAGATTTATCATGAAGCAGTGCCTGTAAATTGTGCCCAAACTGGTGCATTGCTTTTCTTAAAAAACAACAACACAGGTATTATATATCTTACATTTATTTTACATCTGTGATTTTAAAAAGCAAATGTATTACCACTTATGTTTTTTTTACAAGAATCTCATTCTTATAATTCAGCTTTCATATCCTTTGCTAGGTTATCAATAATAAATTGCACATAATAAATAGGCTATGTTATTTGCTCAGTGTAGCTGGTGAACAAATTTTATTGCTATTGAATTAAACCTGAGGTCTGCTTGAAGAAAGAAAGGCCAGCATATGGAACTGAAAGAGAGAAGAAAGATTTCAAGTTGGCTGATTTGGGGTTTCCAAAGCAGATTATCTGTGATGGAAAGTTATTCTCTGCAGAAACAATACTAATATCATTATCCTGATAAAGCCATATATTTTGTGATAGGTATTGGATTTCAGACTATAGATAGTTCCTCCTAACTTTACATAATATATAAAAATGCATAATTGTAAGAAATGGCAAGCTACTGCATATACAGATGGAGCAAAACCACATTTTATTAGCACTGATGTTAACTAGTTGGGCAAGCAAACAACCATGCTCAGAGAGTACAAAGGACACCACATAACAAATGTAAAATACATAATAACTATATGTAAACATGAATAAAACACATATAGATGGTGCTTATAGATTTTTTTAAAGACCCCAATATTATCCTCACCCTTATTTAACCCAATATGTTTTGTATTTACAAAAAGACTTGAAAACCTGAAGGGATTAGAATTGGTTGAGAAACCTGCTATATTGCTATAATCATTGGCATCTGCAAGTTGTAGGATTTCCCTGAAAACTCATTACTTAAAAAAAATTCCTCTGTGTCAACTTGCATCCTTGAAGAAGAGCATTGTTTTTCAGTTTAAACTGCACTCAATGAAGGCTATCTCTTTAGTGTGTTAGAAACTTCTAATACACTTCTATTTCTTCTGTAATCTCCACTCTGATTTTCCTAATGGTTTTGAAGACTCCTGATAGGTCCTCAGAGACCACTGGTGATTCCTGGACCATGCTTTAAAAACTTGTGTCCTCTTTTGTCCTACAGTGTTTCCAATAGCTATTTAACAGAAAGGCATGGCAACACACATATTTTATGAAATCTGGATTCTTTTATGTCTTGTATTGTGAATTGGTTCAAGTGAGCTGATATAGGGTGACCAAGTCTGCACAAAATGAGATGTCAATAAAAAACAAAATAAAATTATAAGGGCTTCCGGTTTGTCACGCAGCCACTATGGATGGCTGGGAGACTTGATCTCTCTCCCCCGTCCAGCTTCACATTGCTGGGGGGCCCTGAAGAGGGTTGAAAGTCACCCTGAAGAGGCGACCAGCAAGGAGGGGTGCTTGCTGGATTGCGGGAGAGCCGCAACTCTCCCGTTAGACCTGGTGATCCCTCAAAACTGGCGGATGAAAGGACCAGCTATTATGGCTCATCCCTAGGCGGTGAACAGCTGAAGTCACATTTTCCACCAGGCAACTCTTAAAGTGGCGCGGAAGAGACTGGGTGAGATTTACCTCTTTTACACCCTAATTACTTTCTGTACCTCCTTAAGCTGCTAAGTATTTCCCCCCCCCGTGGTGAGGGAAGGGGGATTTTTGCCCTCCCTCCAGAAAGAGCGGCGACTAAATACCCAGGGGCATTTTAACCGCTGAAAAAGTAACTGAATCCCAATTGGAACTTTATTTCTCAAAGCATGTAGATTGAAAGATTTTTTATTTCCTATTTTTCATTGTCTACTTCTGTTAGAAATCTGGATTCTTTCTTATGAAAAAAAAAGAAAAACTGAAAAAATTAAGACAACTTTGGGACTCAGAGGGAAAGTTTAAAAGGGGCCTGGCTGACTGCCCAGGGAAATAGATAAGATACATAACCCTGAGAACTTTGAAACAACAGCTGTGAAAGGCTTTGTGTTCCCTACCTAGAAAAAACCCCTCTCATTTGGATTTTCTAAGTGTAAAGCCTTTAGCTTAAAATACCAGTATGGAAGAAGACCAGGAACAAAATTTATTTATGGATGAAGATCAACAAACTCTCGCTATGTTAAAAACACTAATCCAAATTCTTACTACAACCAATGAAATACTAAGAGGCTGTGTGAAGGAACAAGAAGACAGCCCAGTTATGAAAGCCCAAACTTTGACTACAACTAAAGAATCATCTATACAAAATACAATAGAAAAAATAAAAGATTCAAGTACGATGACAGAAGAATCTACTATTAAACAAATACTGATATTTGAAAATCCAGAAAAGACATTGACAACTTGGAAAAAGGAAAAGGTTTCTTATACAACTCAGAAGGAACTAGAGGATCTAGAAAAAGAACAGTTGGATGACAAGATAAACAATTCAGAACTACATTGATATGGAAGAATAAAGAGATGGCCCACTAGACTTACAAGTCCTCTAAAAAAATGGCGATCGGATGGTTTTGCCAATGTCAATTAATATATATGATATTATAAGGAGATTGGTTCAATGACCCAAAACAAGGACATGGAAGATGATTTGGTAAAGGAAGAAAGCCAGAATAAGACTCAAGAAGAATGGAGTTTCAACCATCTTATTGAAATCTGAAACAGAATGTACTTAAATAGATAAGATGTGTATGTTGAACACAAGACATTGTTATGAACTGAGATAAAGAAAAATTTTGGTCATTAAAATTTAGCAGTATAAATACTAATAGCTAATTTGAATATTGATTTGTGTATAAAGGTCATGTAAGGGTGAACAATGTGGATAAGATAAAAACATTGTTAAAAGTAATAAATAGGTCTATATGGAATGTTAAAAACAAAAAGTATCAGTTTAAGCATCAGTTTTAGCAGATACAAAGAGGAAGAGAGGAAGTATTAATTATTGAAATAAAAAGAAATTTTGATTACCGTATTTTCTGGCATATAAGACGACTTGGTGTATAAGACGACCCCCGACTTTTGAGAAGATTTTCAAGATTTTTCGTCTTATACGCCGGAAAATACTTACATGCCAGTTGCCAAGTGTCCGACACAAGCCCGATTCAGCCCCGTCTGATGCAGATGGTGCAAAGCCTCCCTTTTGAAGCCCAAAGGGGCTTTTCCTTCCACCCACCCATTTGAGAGCACATTTGCAGACGGAGCAGCCGTGGGTCTGGAGCCAAGCCCCGCCCAGGAGACAGTAAGCCAGGTGGGCTCGGAAGATGCGCTGGAGAGCTGGGCTTGGGGCGGCCATGCCGAGGCTGGCTGGCGAGGGCCGCTGCGTGGTCTGCGGGCAAGAGGGGCGCCAGGCCCGCCAGAAGTCCCCGGAAGTTCCTGGAACGGGCTGGCAGGCATGCTCTTCCCCGGCCTGCCGGAAGTCCCCGGAGGTTCCTGGAACGGCCTGGCGGTGGGTGGGCGCTCCCTCCCCAACCCGCCGGGGAGCATCTCCCAAAACGCAGCATCTGGCGGCCGGGAGTCCGTCAGCCTGGTTACTGGCGAGCTGGCCCGCGGCTGGGGCCGGGGCCCAGGAACCGGTAGCCGGGTACAGGTGGGGGGAAGGAAAGCTGGGTGTGAGATTCTGCGGCTGGTTGCAAGGCTGGATGCGGGCATCTACCGGATCGCCGGTGAGTGGTCTCGAGGCCCCGCTGAATGTCGGGCCTGCCGGGCCCGACATGCCGCCCCCTCTACCCAGGGTCCTACTGCAGGGGTAGAAGACAATTGCTGGGAGAGATAGCAGGTAGCAGGGCGTGCCCTGCTTATGCTCAGATGCCGCTTGGGTGAGGGGGAGGGGCTTCCTGCCACTCCCGGGGTCTGGCGTTTGCAAGGGGGAGGGGAAGGGGCTTAGAGGATCTTGGGGGTGGGAAGGGAGAGTCACGTTGGAGGGGGGACTGGACTAAGGAGGCTTGAAGTTGCTTTGCACGAATGGGGACGCTCGATTGATTTATGTACTATTTTCCGGCGTATAAGACGACTGGGCGTATAAGACGACCCCGCAACTTTTGAGAAGATTTTCATAGTTAAAAAGTCATCTTATACGCTGGAAAATACGGTACTACTTAAAAAACAACAACTGAAAATTAGCAAAAAGGAAGAATATCATATTGTATCCTTAATTTGTTGACATAGAGGGTGAGAAGTTAAGTAAACGGGATGTGTATTTTGAATATTAGATTTTGTGAGGAATGATGATAGATGAATTGGGAGTATATTAAAAATCTTGGGAATGATAAATATCAAACGTTAAATCTAAATGTTAGTAGAAATTAAAATTGAAAAATCTATTAGGTCATTGATTGTCTAAAAGATTGTATGATAAAACAATTAGAATATGTATAAACTAAAACCTCTTCATGGATTACTGCCTTGTCGTGGCGAAGGTGCTTGCGTAATTCAATGAAGCTATGAGCTATGCCGTGCAGGGTCATAGCAGAGAGTTCTGACAAAACGTGATCCACTGGAGAAGGAAATGGCAACCCACTCCAGTATCTTTGCCATGAAAACCCTATGGACAGTACTAAAAGGCAAAATGATATGATGCTGGAAGATGAGCCCCTCAGGTCAGAAGGTGTCCAAAATGCTACTGGGGAAGAGCAGAGGGCTAGTACTAGTAGTGCCAGAAAGAATGAAGTGACTGGGTCAAAGCTGAAAGGACGCTCAGCTGTGGATGTGTCTGGTGGTGAAAGGAAAGTCCGATGCTGTAAAGATTTTTTTTCCATAGGAACCTGGAATGTAAGATCCATGAATCAAGGAAAGCTGGACGTGGTTAAACAAGAGATGACAAGATTGAACATAGACATCTTAGGAATCAGTGAATTAAAATGGACAGGAATGGGTGAATTTAATTCAGATGAACATCAGGTATATTACTGCAGGCAAGAATTCCTCAGAAGAAATGGAGTAGCCTTCATAGTCAATAAAAGAGTAGGTAAAGCAATACTGGGATACAATCCCCAAAATGACAGAATGATCTCAGTTCGAATCCAAGGCAAACCATTCAATATCACAGTAGTCCAAGTCTATGCCCCAACCACCAGTGCTGAAGAGGATGAAATTGACTGGTTCTATGAAGCCCTACAGCACCTTATAGAATTAACACCAAAAAATGATGTCCTTATCATCATGGGGAATTGGAATGCTAAAGTAGGAAGCCAAAAGATAACTGGAATAACAGGCAAGTTTGGCCTTGGAGTACAAAATGAAGCAGGGCACAGGCTGATAGAATTTTGTCAAGAGAATACGATGGTCATAGTAAACACTCTTTTCCAACAAACCAAGAGACAGCTCTACACATGGACATCACCAGACGGTCAACACAGAAATCAGATTGACTATATGGTCTGCAGGCAAAGATGGAGAAGCTCTATACAGTCAATAAAAACAAGACCAGGAGCTGACTGTGGCTCAGACCATGAACTTCTCATTGCCAAGTTTAGGCTTAAAATGAAGAAAGTAGGGAAAAGCGCTAGGCCACTCAGGTATGAATTAAATCATATCCCTGTTGAATGTACAGTAGAGGTGACAAATAGATTTAAGGAATTAGATCTGATAGACAGAGTGCCAGAAGAACTATGGACAGAGGTTCGCAACATTGTATAAAAGGTAGCAACTAAAACCATCCCAAAGAAAAAGAAATGCAAGAAAGCAAAATGGCTGTCTGAGGAAGCTTTGCAAATAGCTGAGAAAAGGAGGGAAGCGAAAGGCAAGGGAGAAAAAGAAAGATATGCCCAATTGAATGCAGAATTCCAGAGAATTGCTAGAAGAGATAAGAATGCCTTCTTAAATGAACAGTGCAAAGAAATAGAAGAAAAGAATACAATAGGGAGGACCAGAGATCTTTTCAAGAAAATTGGAGAGATGAAGGGAACATTTAATGCAAAAATGGGCATGATAAAGGACCAAAATGGCAGGGACCTAACAGAGGCAGAAGAGGTTAAGAAGAGGTGGCAAAATTACACAGAAGAACTATACAAGAATGAGCTTAACGTCCCTGATAATCACAATGAGGTGGTCACTGACCTGGAGCCAGACATCCTAGAATGTGAAGTGAAGTGGGCCTTAGAAAAGCTTAGCAACAACAAAGCTAGTGGAGGTGACAGTATTCCAGCCGAGCTATTCAAAATCTTAAAAGATGATGCAGTAAAAGTGCTACACTCAATTTGCCAGCAAATTTGGAAAACTCAACAGTGGCCACAGGATTGGAAAAGATCAGTTTACATTCCAATTCCAAAGAAAGGCAGTGCCAAAGAATGTTCAAACTATCGCACCATTGCACTCATTTCTCATGCTAGTAAAGTTATGCTTAAAATCCTACAAGCTAGACTCCAGCAGTATGTGGATCGAGAACTACCAGAAGGACAGGCAGGATTTCAAAGAGGCAGAGGAACTAGAGATAAAATTGCCAACATATGCTGGATCATGGAGAAAGCTAGAGAGTTCCAGAAAAACATCTACTTTTGCTTCATTGACTATGCTAAAGCCTTTGATTGTGTGGATCATAACAAACTGTGGCAAGTTCTTAAAGAGATGGGTGTACCAGACCATCTTATTTGTCTCTTGAGAAACCTATATGTGGGCCAAGAAGCAACAGTGAGAACTGGACACGGAACCACTGATTGGTTCAAAATTGGGAAAGGAGTCTGGCAAGGCTGTATACTGTCGCCCTGCCTATTTAACTTATATGCAGAGCACATCATGAGAAAGGCAGGGCTAGATGAATCAAAAGTTGGAATTAAGATTGCCGGAAGAAATATCAACAACCTAAGATACGCAGATGATACCACTCTAATGGCAGAAAGTGAAGAAGAACTAAAGAGCCTCGTGTTGCAGGTGAAGAAGGAGAGTGCAAAACCTAGGTTGAAACTTAACATTAAGAAAACCAAGATCATGGCATCTGGCCCTCTCAATTCCCGGCAAATAGATGGGGAAGAAATGGAGGTAGTGACAGATTTTATTTTCCTGGGCTCCAAGATCACTGCAGATGGGGACTGTAGTCAAGAAATTAAAAGACGCTTGCTCCTGGGGAAGAAAGCCATGGCAAATATAGACAGCACACTAAAAAGCAGAGACATCACCCTGTCAACAAAAGTGCGTATAGTTAAGGCTATGGTTTTCCCAGTTGCAATGTATGGCAGTGAAAGTTGGACCGTAAGAAAGGCTGAGTGCCAAAGAATTGAAGCCTTTGAACTATGGTGCTGGAGAAAACTCCTGCGAGTCCCTTGAACTGCAAGTCATTCTATTTCACTAAGCCATTCTCTCTCACAGCCTTATTATTGGGAGGATAAAAGGAGAAGACATGCTCACAAACATCACACTGGCTCTGAAGAGATAAATGGAACATAAATGCAAAAATTGATACGGAAATATGATGCAGCAATTCTTAGTTTAAAGCATAGTACATAAAACAGTTGCATTGTATTTATGGGAATGTTGACTGATTTTGGTTGTTATGGATATGCAATCTGATGATGCTTATTATAGGTGGTCTATTGTTTATCATGTTATACTATAGAACAGGGGTGTCAAACTCGCAACGTCAACTGATGTGTCAAGACGTATTGTGACTTTTTTTCCATTGCTGCCAATGGGGTGGGCGCAGTTTTGCCATGATGCATCTGGGCCGCGGGCGGGTAGTTTGACACCCCTGCTATAGAAAGTTAAGTGTCACTTTAAGCTAACGTGACTGGATTTGGAAGCAGATAGAAGGGTAATTAGAAATTAATCAAATTATATTCAAGTGCTAATCTCTCTGTGTTGTTAAGCTTTAAGAAAAAAATCATATCACTTCAGTGGAATACTCAGGTTTCTTAGTAGTTTTTCAGATTCAGATGAAAATTTTAACAGGAGAAGAAAAATTCAGAAATGGATTTCTGGAAAAGAGAGAATTATTCTTTTAGCTAAGAAATAAAAAAAATAGAATGGTTTGGCTGTCCATCTAGGGAGAGAAAGACTAAAGGTCTACTAGTAGAAGAAATTCACAAGGGATGTGGTGGCTCAGTGGGTTAGGACGCTGAGCTTGTCAATCAGAAGGTCGGCAGTTTGGCGGGTTGAATCTTGAGTGCCGCGTAACAGAGTGAGCGCCTGTTACTCGTCCCAGCTTCTGCCAACCTAGCAGTTTGAAAGCACGTAAAAATGCAAGTAGAAAAATAGGGACTACTACAGTGGGAAGGTAACAGCGTTCCATGCGCCTTTGGTGTCTAGTTATGCCGGCCACATGACCACAGAGACCTCCTCGGACAAGCGCTGGCTCTTCGGCTTTGAAACAGAGATGAGCACCAGTGTTGTGATTCAGGGTCAGCCTGTGGGTTCGGCAGTTGGGTCGGATGACTTAGAGGAGGAGGGGGGTGTTGAAGAGCTTGCTGATGGGGTTGGAGAGCTTGCTGATGAGAGCCCTCAGCCAGGTCCCTCCCACCTGGTCACGACGCAGACCCAGCTGTGTGAGCCTGACAGCGTGGATGAAGATGACCCACAGCTGGCCCTGATCAAGGACGCCCGAGGCAGGAGGCAGTCAATCAGGAGTAAACAGAGGAAGGCAATGGGGCACCTCTGAAGGAGGCAGAGAGAAGCCATGCCCTGAACTTTATAAAAGGGGAATGCGTGGGAGGGCTGGTTTGCTGAAGGCAACCGCTTGAATAGCTCCTGTTTCATGGTTCGTGTCTTGTTCTGTTTGCTTTTGTATCCATAAATTTGGCAGGCTTAGTTCCAGCCTCTTGCCTTCTTGTAAAAGGGGTTGTCCCTGCCTTTTCTGCAGGGCCGGTAGCAGGCTGGTACAGAACAACCAGCCCCTAGAGTTGGAAACGGCTAGCACACATGTGCGGGGGAACCTTTACCTTTAGAAGAAATTCATCAGCAACCCATTTAACATCCTTTACTCCTTGGTGACATAGCATGGCCTAAAGCCTAAATTTATCTGCTTTAATTGTCTTTTTTTGGGGAAAGGCATAGATACACCCTTAAATTTCTGAAGTTGGACTACACATTTCACTGGAGCCTCAGAAACCTTTTTTTAGTTAGAATTTTAAAAAGGAATGCTATCATTAAAAACATATGACAACTATCAGCTAGCTATGGTTATTGATATGTAGCCAACTACTGACAACTTGTAAAGTTACTAAGGTCAAATCAAATCATACATGTTTCTATAGTCTATTAAAGTAAAATTTGTTTTTGCGGGGTAGGCTACTTTATAAGAGTTAAACAATAAAATTATACAATTCAGAATGTATGATTCTTACCTAAAAGGCAAGAACACATCATTAAAAATATTGAACAATAGCAATGTAAATTTTTCTTACAACTGTTTTTATGTATGGTTTTATAAGTTTAAACTGGGGGAAAAGGCAACTACTTCATATCTTGATTCACCTGTATGACCTTGTCTGGTTCTTGACTTTAAAGGAACATGTCACAATATAGTCTGTCTTTGAGATTTATTGTCCATTAAACTTATATATAAACTTATTCCCATATTTATTTAGTTTTTATTCTTGCAGTAATGTGTATCTTAGCCAGAGACAGAGAAAAGCCAGCACCATATAGAGTTGTAGAGCATCCTGTGATCAGTGGTGTGATAGAGCTTTCTTGTACTAGATCATAAGACTCCATTGTTAAATTTTCTGGAATTTTATGTGCCAGTTGACTGCAGGGGAAAGTCTTCATGGCTAGTACATCAAACAGTTGTTCCAGTACAAGTATGGTATTCTAGCCATGATGTGTTCTTGCCTTTTAAGTAAGAACCATGCATTTTGAATTATGTAATATTTTGTTTAGCTCTTATAAAGTGGTGTAGAGCAGCAGTGGCAATGGAACCGGCAGAGCTGATTCTTAAGAATTTCACAGCACACCACAGCTTCTGACTGACCCATGTTTTTAAATTAACACTAGGAAGAGAGGCTGCTTACACAAGTTAGCTCTTCCTGTTTCCTGTTGCAAATTGTGAGATAACCAACTTCCTGCTCTAACCCCAGTTAGATAATTAGTTCCCACTTTTGTCATTCATGGTGTACATATATTCAAAGTTGTGAGGGATTCTCCTCTCTGTTTGCTTAGGCACTGGGATAAAGTATTGGCTGTTTGGTTGAATGTGAAGGAAGGGAAAGATTTGCAATGGCTTGTTTTAGAGAATACCCAGGTCATCTGTTCACCACAGGATTTTTTTAAAAACAATAGTTGGTTCAAACATTACCCCAATTAATTGTTTCCTTGTCCAGAGCCAGCCGAATGCATTCGGGTTCTGACAGTTTGATTTCCAGAAATAGTAATTGTATTTTTTAAAATCCCATAGGATCCATAAAGCAACATATTGGTTCAGGCCAAATATCACTAGCCCTTCTCTTTGTCCCATATCTTTAAGGCACTTAACTTTGAAAGGAGCACTTTTTGAAGAGTCTTCTCAATGTAGCATAGCTCTCTTGCTAAGAAACAGCCCCCACTCCGAAGACTCATTTCTAAGGTCAGTGTTAATGGCTTGAATGTACTTCTATATATGGACAAAGCCTCTTCTGATCAGTTACAAGAAGTGCCTGGACAGTTTTCTGCACATGTATAATGCTTCTTCTGGCTATTGGAACCTCCATTAGGGTTTTGAGTTAAATGTAACTCCTCACTGAGGAGAAATATGTTGTTTCTTTACCTTAAGCAGGGAGGATCAAATTACTTTTGTGGCCTGAAGTGTCTCACTGAGGTAAAGCCAAGATGACTTGCACAGCCCCAGAGACTAACACTTTGAAGCAAAGTTTCAAAAAGCACTGGGATAATTGGATTCATGGTCTGGTTGGTATAAACCAGATTTTTATACCTCCATAGGTTCTTCTAAAAAAAATCATACAAAATGGATTCAGTGCTTTCTAAAGTTAACTTTCTTCATACTGAAAACAACCTTCCTTTTCTATAGTTTGAACTGTGTGTTAATCTAGACTTAATCACTCAGGTTTGTAATATAGACAATTATATGGATCATGACTGGACATTTCAAAGTAATGAGAAAGAAATGTTTTGAAAACAAAACAAAACAAAGGAATTTGGTAAGATCCCCTTAGGAAGAACTAGTGCAATTCAATAAACAATAAACAATTCCTCCACTAGTATATGCTAGAAAGGTTTTTTTTTAAAAAAAGATATTAGATATAAAAGTGAACAACTACTTAAGGAAAATATCTAATAATTACTTTACAAGTAATCCTTTTTTGCTTTACTTCCAAAAACATGATTCAACCATTTTTATTTATTACCATTGCATCTATGCTTCTGCTAGGTGATTAAGTAAAGGTATTTCCACTTTCTGTTCATTCTTGCAAAATCATTAAGTGCAAAATCTTTCTCACCTGAAATTATCCCAAGTACACATACTTCAATAATTTAACAATAGAGTATCTGCATCATTTGATTGCTTCATTTCTCAGACCTTGGAGAAATGAGCTACACAGACCAGTTTTTTCTTCTTTAATCAGACCACTGATGCCAAGAATCAGGGAAGGAAGATGCATGGGGAGACAGCAAGCCAGAAGTTTGTTATTCCTCTTTGTTCAATATGAAGAGAAACCAGAGTATATAACCCTATTTTATAATCATTTCACCAGTTCAAGCTATTGGATTTGATAATTCCTCCAGTTCTTGATATTGTATGATCTGAACAGAAAACCTTGTCTTGTTCCAAATGTCTGCATCATAAACCACCACTTAGTGGAGAGAGAATTTCCTGCTTTGGCAGTCTTTATTATGTTCTCTCACTGTGGTGTCTTGTTCTGGGTTTTTTAAATTGCTTAAAATCCCTCATTGCTCGTTAGCAGTGTGAGGAATAGCTTTTATATGCCCACATATTAAACAAATAAAAGACATTTGGGGGATTTAAAACCACTTCCAGCTGCTTGAAATTTACAGTTTAAACTTTTTTTTCTTCTTCCTCTTCTTCTAAGGCAAAGTTTATTTATTTATTTGTTTGTTTGTTTGGATTCATATACCTACTATAGTGGGAAATGAAGTTATTAAAATATACAGTATTGGCTAAATGAGACCAGCAGAAAGTTTATGAACCATGTCCTGCTCACAATGTGAAACACTTTGAATGTTTTTTTGAAATGTCTTAGAAGGAGCTTGCTGCCAGATTCTCTCAAGGCCAAAGTTTATGAGGCAAAGAAACATTTTCTTTTGGTACACTATGGGGAATTTAAGGCTTTATTTTGATTTAGAACAAACCCCTTTAAAGAAGACTAATTTTTGAAGAATCTGATGCTAGAGCATTAGATTTGTTAGGTCCAAGTTTTCTAAGTCATATATCTGGATAATTCAGATATTTTGTACATTTTAACTAGAAATCCAATGTTTCCTGAATTTCCAGAACTCCTAGAGACAAATCAATCCCTGTGTCATTATTTATTTCCTTTACTGTTGGCATTCTTTGGGCCACGTCTTGACTGTGTGATGATTCCGAAGTAGAGTTTGTTACTCAACTCACACATTGCTGTCCTCTAAGTACTGTAGATATTAGTTGCACTGAATTGTTCATTTCCACTTTGCATTTTTTTTGCATTTCCATACAAACTTCTCAGGTGACCTCAGGTGACTTGGAAACTTCTCAGGTGACCTATTTTCTCTCCAGTTACTCCTCCTTTTTCAGCTTGTTTTTCTTTTCTTCATCCCAAAGGGATCATTCTCTTTAAAAAATAGATATATTGGTTCATTCTTTCTCCCCTGCCTATCTATATGTTGATTTTCTGCACTGTTTCCTTCTTCTCTTAGAGATTCAATAAAAATGAGTCTATCTGAACCATCCATTCATTTAGAATTTTGTAAACTTGTGGATTCTGTTAGAAATATCTTCAAAGAGCTCTAGATTGGATTCTTAGATCCAGTATTTCCCCACCACCACCACCTTTTCCCCCTGAGACAACGCATTATAAATTAGAATCAGTTTACAGTATGCATAGTAATAGAGCTACTGATTTAGTCTCAAACATTTTTTGCAGTAAGTAGAAATATTTGACAGAAAATGACAAGGAAACTGCAGCGTATCTATGTTGGGCAACAATTAAGTAGTCGCTTCTGCCTGATCGTATTCCCTGAGCTAGATTTCATGATCATTAGGTTCTGACTTTTTGGAAACACTATTTAATATCTACATGAAATTGCTGGGTGAGGTTATCCGAAGGCTTGGGATGAGGTATCATTAATATGCAGATGATACTCAGTTATATAGTATATCTCCATCCCAGGCCTGTTGAGTGATGCCATGGATGTCCTGTCCCAGTGTCTGAAGGCTGTAGAGGCTTGGATGTGGCACAATGAGCTCTGATTGAACCCAAGCAGGATGGAGTGACTTTAGGTATTTTGTTTTTTTGGGAATATGCTTCTTCCATCTTTGGTCCTGGATAGAGTAGCACTTCCCTAGACAGACTCACTGCATAATCTATGGGTCATCTTGGACTTGTGGCTCCTCCTTGAAGACCAAATGGCAGCTGTAACTACAAAGAGCTTTGCACACCTTCACGTTATGCACTAGTTATGCCCATTCCTGGAACTAGGAGCTTTGCTCACAGTCACTCATGCCCTTGTTACTGTAAGGCAGGGGTGTCAAACTCACAATGTCACATGACGTGTCGTGATGTATTGCAGCTTTTTCTCCATTGCTGGCAATGAGGTGGGCACAGTTTCAACATGACACATCCAGCCTGCGGGCTGGTAGTTTGACACCCCTGCTGTAAGGAAAGGAATGGCAGAACCTCAGAGCACCATTAAAAGAGGGATCAGCCTAGAATCTCTACATATAGCCACAAGTGAACTAAGTCCACTTGTCCCTTGAATTCCATTGACCCTTATCTAACTTCAAGCAGGTGCTAACTGTTAGTTGAGAAGATTCCTCTTCATGATGAGCAATGAATCAGTTTAATAGGACTTTTATGTGTGGACCTGCTCTTTGCGCCTTGACAGTTATCTCTTGTTTGGACTAATGCAATATGCACCACATGGGGTTGTCCTTGAAGAGCATTTGGAAACTTCCACTGATGCAAAATGTGGCTGCACTGGTAGTTAATGGTGCCAGTTATATAGCATATAGAACACCACTATTACAGGAGCTATTCTGGTTGTTGATGTGTTTCAGTGTACAATGTTGGTTGTTACCTTTAAAATCATACATAACTTGGGACCGGGGTAACCTAAGATTGTTTCATTCCAATAGTTTCAACCTATCCAATTTGGTGTAGTAGACTGGTGATGCTGCAGGTCCCATAGGCTCCCATTATTGTGTATATAGAAAGAGAGCCAGTTTGTTCTAGTTGGTTAGATCAGGCACCAGGCTGGAAGCCAGGAGATGTGAGTTCTAGTCCTGCTTTAGGCATGGAAGCCAACTAGGTGACTTTGAGCCAGTCACTGTTTCAGCTGAACCCACATCACAATGTCGTTATTGTAGGAGAAATAGGAGGTATTAGGTATGTTCACAGCCTTGAGTTATTTATAAAAAATAATAGAGAAGAAAAAGGAATAAAATTAAAAATTCTATCCAATAGTAAGTGTAAAGTGCTCTTGTAACAATTATTATACACAAAGCTAGTTTGCTGTACTTTGAGGGAATGTAAGGGCTAGTGATATTTAATTTACAAAATAGCAGAAAGGAAAAGAAAGAAAATTCAACTTTTAAAATTTGTTTCATTCTATTATAAATGATTTTGTAAAAATACTGAACTTTACAAATTACCCATATATTTTTTCAAAAATAATGTAACCCAGTGATGACATTTTTAGAGAACAAACTGTTCACTTTAGCAATAAAACAACATGTTTGCAGTAAAACATACCAACTTTCTCTATGTATAAGATTTAATATGGTTTTAGTTTTGTCTTCAGCTGAAGTCTCTTTGCACATCAATTATTGTACTAAATTCTGCATAAATTAGTTTGGTTCCTAAATCATATTTCAACTTATAAATAAGGCCTAGCAAATGGAGTTCTCCTGCTTTTTGATATGAAAACAAACATCTGCTCCACTAAAACCCAAACCACAACAGAAGAAAACATGCTGTTAACCATTAAGAGTTAATTAAAAATTAGGAACCCAAGGAAATAAAAAAGAGGAGATAGTCACACATGTGGTCAGTGAGCATATCAACCTCACTCCCCCCAATGAGATCTGCCCTGACATTTTTTTATCCTATGTGGAAAACAAATGCTCATGAACACTATAGGAAAAAAATAATTGCTGGAAATTTTCAGGACAAGTGATTGGTTCACTACACACACCATGAAAAGATGCAATTTGGAAAAAAAGAACTTAATCTATAATAGCTTTTGTTCTTGCACTTGTCTTATAGGAAAGAAATTTAGTCAGTACACACACACACACACACACACACACACACACACTCATTGTCATTATCATCATCATCATCCTCCACCATCACCCTCTTATTAAAACACCTAAAACTGACTAATACAGGAATGTAGAATGGGAACAGGATCTTATAGGGATGATCCCAATGCAATAATGAACATCTAGAATTCAGTGAAATATACGTAGTAGTAAAATAGCTGAAGACATCCTTATTGAATATAATTTCATTTTAACATATTGCTGTGTTTCTGAATTATTATCTCCACTGTGCTTGGAGAATAAATTACATGGAAGCCTTTATTTTTGACTGTTGACATCAATACATGCCATGGACTGATTCCAAGTCTTTGGCATGGCTATTAAATTATAGCAGTGAACAAATCTTTTTAGAAATGAAAAATAGTTTTGGAGCTTTGACCTTTTACATTTCAATTCACAGAGCACCTTGCACAAATGGAAAACGTTGATCAAAATCCAGTTACGTTAATTTGCTACACTGTCCTTAACAAAGAAGAATGCATTGTATATTCTTGCCTACAAATGAAAATTAAAATGAACGTGTATGATAAATATATTCTTCCTGCTAGAGATAAAGACATCTAAGTATTTCATGATATTATACAAGTACAAGTTCATGCTGTTCATTTTTCATATCAGTTTGTGACATTTATAAACTCCATATGCATTTGATACATATTTCTATGCATATAGAGATTCATATTTATATCTGCATACTTTTCCCCAATATACTCATTTATGCAAGTCCTTTTTCTTAATGTCTGTATTTTGATAAGATAACTGCATCACAAATCAGAAGAATTTGAAAACAAAAAGATTTGCAAATGAAATCAGTTGTATTTATATGTGAACCAAATATTTTTTTTCATTCCTACTTATTATGTATAAGATGATGGCATGTCCCATTTAAATAAAATTTATAAGGATATTAAAATAATACTACGACAATGAGTACTAAATGTTTTTCTGCTAGATTACAGTACTGTTAAAAAAAGAAATCAAAGAATTCAACTTATAAAAGTACAGCTGTAGCCCAACACATATACACCATGATTCAAATCCATTGAGTATAAATAAATACCTTTGATGATTATGCTGTAATTATGGATTCTCATGAATATGCTGCTAATATAACAAGTTTATGATAGCCAAATATGATGTAGTTTTTGTATCTAGAGATGATCAAATGACTGGTTGGCAATCCTTTTATTCATAGGTATGTTAATTCATGAAACCATTCCATTCAATTTCCACAATAACCTATTAACTAAAAATTATGCATGCAAATTTTCTTTATTTTTAATGTTAATATTGTACTCGAGAATATTGGTACAAAATTTGGATAAATTTGAAATTAGAAACTGTTCTATTTTTCATATTTTTCTAGGAAATACGAATCTGTCAGTTTACTTTAAAATAATAATGAAATTCTTCTGCATCACAGCTGTAATTCTAATCAGACTTAACAGGAAGTAAGCCCAGCTGAATTCAGTCAGTTTTATTTTTTTGTAAATATATTGCAAATATATTTGTAAATATATATGTGATGAAAGTAAATCATATAATGTGAGAATTGGAAGGAATCTTGGGGATTATCTTGTCCAACTCCCTGCCCATTTCAGGAATCCATTACTAGATTATGTCAATAGATGGTCCCCATCTCTTTTAAAAAATATTTGTAAAGAAAAAACTTTACCACCTTCTCTTCTATCGCTGAACAGCTCTTACCATTATGACATTCTTCTTCATGTCAGTCAAAATCTGCTTCATCTTAATTTAACCCCATTGTGCTTGTTTTGTTTTCTCAAACAACACTGCAGAAATTCACTTCATCATCTACTTGACAGTCTTCCCCAAATCTTCTCTTCTTCCTTCTTAAACACAGACAACACTGATAACTTTTCTTGGATGTTTTTCTTTCCAGCTGCTTTCCAGCTGCTCTGGATATGCTTTTATTTGCCTAGTGGTTAAAGACCACTCTAAAAGGCAAAAGACTGTGAGTTCTAGTCCCATCTTAGACAGGAAAGCTGACTGGATGACCTTGGGCCAGTCACACACAGTCAGCCAAAGCTACCTCACAGGTATTTGTTGTGGGAAAATAGGAGGAGGTAGGAGAATTTTGTTGCCATCTTGAATTATTTGTAAAAATAATAAAGAGGTGATATAAGTAAGTAAATAAATAAATAAGCAGGTAGGTAGGTAGATAGGTAGAGATAGATAGATAGATAGATAGATGATAGATAGATAGATAGATAGATAGATAGATAGATAGATAGATAGATAGATAGATAGATAGATGAGGGTCCTTAGTACTCTCTGACATTGCTTGTTTTCTTTCATTACCCAAACCAGGTAGCATCATCAGTGCTAGTCATTAGCACTGATGATGTTACCTACTTGGGGTAATGAAATGTCTGCAAGAAAACAAGCAAGCTCAGAGAGCACCAAGGATCCCTCATATCAACCCTGAGCTACAAATATTCTAGATAGATAGATAGATAGATAGATAGATAGATAGATAGATAGATAGATAGATAGATAGTAACCCTTCTTAAAATACAGTGTCTAGAATAGAACACAGTATCCCAGTATGGTCTGATCAAACAGAAGAAAAAAAACTTTGTACTTTGACATACATGTTTATGAAAGTAGCCTAGGACTGCATTTGCCTTTTTTCAGCTAGATCATCCTGTTGGCTTGTGTTCAACTTCATGAACCACTAAGACAGTCCATCAAGATGCTAAGACGAATTCTTGCTGCCCAGTATGTTCTCGTCCATTCTATATTTATATTTTTGATTTTTAACTTACCCAATACTGGACTTTCCCCTTCATGGATTACTGCCTTGTCGTGGTGAAGGGGCTTGTGTAATTCAATGAAGCTATGAGCTATGCCATGCAGGGCCACTGAAGATAAGACAGGTCATAGCAGAGAGTTCTGACAAAACGTGATCCACTGGAGAAGGAAATGGCAACCCACTCCAGTATCTTTGCCATGAAAACCCCATGGACAGTACCAAAAGGAAAAAAAAAAGATATGACACTGGACGATGAGCCCCTCAGGTCAGAAGGCATCCAATATGCTACTGGGGAAGAGCAGAGGGCCAGTACTAGTAGCGCCAGAAAGAATGAAGCGACTGGGCCAAAACTGAAAGGATGCTCAGCTGTGGATGTATCTGGTGGTGAAAGGAAAGTCCAATGCTGTAAAGATTTTTTCCCCATAGGAACCTGGAACGTAGGATCCATGAATCAAGGAAAGCTGGACGTGGTGAAACAAGAGATGACAAGACTGAAAATCGACATCTTAGGAATCAGCGAACTAAAATGGACAGGAATGGGTGAATTTAATTCAGATGCCCATCAGGTATACTACTGCGGGCAAGAAGCCCTCAGAAGAAATGGAGTAGCCTTCATAGTCAATAAAAAAATAGGAAAAGCAATACTGGGATACAATCCTCAAAATGACAGAATGATCTCAGTGAGAATCCAAGGCAAACCATTCAATATCACAGTAGTCCAAGTCTATGCCCCAACCACTGGTGCTGAAGAGGATGAAACTGTCCAGTTCTATGAAGCCCTACAGCACCTTATAGAACTAACACCCAAAAATGATGTCCTTATCATCATGGGGGATTGGAATGCTAAAGTAGGAAGCCAAAAGATAACCAGAATAATAGGTAAGTTTGGCCTTGGAGTACAAAATGAAGCAGGGCACAGGCTGATCAAATTTTGTCAAGAGAATACGATGGTTATAGCAAACACTCTTTTTCAACAACCCAAGAGATGGCTCTACACATGGACATCACCAGACGGTCAACACAGAAATCAGATTGACTATGTGCTCTGCAGCCAAAGATGGAGAAGTTCTATACAGTCAGTAAAAACAAGACCAGGAGCTGATTGTGGCTCAGACCATGAGCTTCTCGTTGCAAAATTTAGGCTTACAATGAAGAAAGTAGGAAAAAGCACTAGGCCACTCAGGTATGAACTAAATCATATCCCTTAATAATATATAGTAGAGGTGACAAATAGATTTAAGGAATTAGATCTGATAGACAGAGTGCCTGAAGAACTATGGATGGAGATTCGCAATATTGTACAAGAAGTAGCAACTAAAACCATCCCAAAGAAAAAGAAATGCAAGAAAGCAAAATGGCTGTCTGAGGAAGCCTTGCAAATAGCTGTGGAAAGAAGGGAAGTGAAAGGCAAGGGAGAAAGGGAAAGATACACCCAATTGAATGCAGAATTCCAGAGAATAGCTAGAAGAGATAAGAATGCCTTCTTAAATGAACAGTGCAAAGAAATAGAAAAAAAAAAACAATAGAATAGGGAGGACCAGAGATCTCTTCAAGAAAATTGGAGAGATGAAAGGAATGTTTCATGGAAAGATGGGCATGATAAAGGACCAAAATAGCAAGGATCTAACAGAGGCAGAAGAGGTTAAGAAGAGGTAGCAAAACTACGCAGAAGAACTATACAAGAACAAACTTAACATCCCAGATAACCACGATTGGGTGGTCACTGACCCCAAGCCAGACATCCTAGAATGTAAAGTGAAATGGGCCTTAGGAAATCTGAGCAATAACAAAGCCAGTGGAGGTGACAGTATTCCAGCTGAGCTATTCAAAATCTTAAAAGACAATGCAGTAAAAGTGCTACACTCAATTTGCCAGCAAATTTGGAAAACTCAACAGTGGCCACAGGATTGGAAAAGGTCAGTTTACATTCCAATTCCAAAGAAAGGCAATGCCAATGAATGTTCAAACTATCGTACCATTGCACTCATTTCACATTCTAGTAAAGTTATGCTTAAAATACTAAAAGCTAGACTCCAGCAGTATGTGGATCGAGAACTACCAGAAGTACAGGCAAGATTTTGAAGAGGCAGAGGAACTAGAGATCAAATTGCCAACATATGCTGGATCATGCAGAAAGCTAGGGAGTTCCAGAAAAACATCTACTTCTGCTTCATTGACTATGCTAAAGCATTTGATTGTGTGGATCAGAACAAACTGTGGCAAGTTCTTAAAGAGATGGGAGTACCAGACCATCTTATTTGTCTCTTGAGAAACCTATATGTGGGTCAAGAAGCAACAGTGAGAACTGGACACGGAACCACTGATTGGTTCAAAATTGGGAAAGGAGTCCAGCAAGGCTGTATACTGTCGCCCTGCCTATTTAACTTATATGCAGAGCACATCATGAGAAAGGCAGGGCTAGATGAATCAAAAGTTGGAATTAAAATTGCCAGGAGAAATATCAACAACCTAAGATATGCAGATGATACCACTCTAATGGCAGAAAGCGAAGAGGAACTAAAGTGCCTCTTGTTATGAGTGAAGAAGGAGAGTGCAAAAGTTCGGTTGAAACTTAACATTAAGAAAACCAAGATCATGGCATCTGGCCGTCTCAATTCCTGACAAATAGATGGGGAAGAAATGGAGGTAGTGACAGATTTTATATTCCTGGGCTCCAAGATCACCACAGATGGGGACTGCAGCCAAGAAATTAAAAGACGCTTGCTCCTCGGGAGGAAAGCCATGGGAAATCTAGACAGCACACTAAAAAGCAGAGACATCACCCTGCCAACAAAAGTGCACATAGTGAAGGCTATGGTCTTCCCAGTTGCAATGTATGGCAGTGAAAGTTGGACCATAAGAAAGGCTGAGCGCCAAAGAATTGAAGCCTTTGAACTATGGTGCTGGAGAAGACTCCTGCGAGTCCCTTGGACTGCAAGGTGATCAAACCGGTCAGTCCTAGAGGAGATCAACCCTGACTGCTCTTTAGAAGGCCAGATCGTGAAGTTGAAACTCAAATACTTTGGCCACCTAATGAGAAGGAAGGACTCACTGGAGAAGAGCCTAATGCTGGGAAAGGTTGAGGGCAAGAGAAGAAAGGGACGACAGAGAATGAGGTGGCTGGATGGAGTCACTGAAGCAGTAGGTGTGAGCCTAAATGGACTCCAGAAGATAGTAGAGGACATGAAGGCCTGGAGGAACGTTGTCCGTGGGGTCGCAATGGGTTGGACACAACTTCGCAACTAACAACAACAACACTGGACTTTGCTTTTGCCCTGTTGAAATTCATCTTGCTAATTTCTTCCCATTATTTTAGTTCAAGATTTGTAGAGAATATGGATGATAACCTTGAAGGACAGAGGAAAGATCCATTAATGATCAAACAAATGAAGCTTAAGCCTACACCAAGAAAGAGATTTATGAAAATGTCTCTTCTGCTCAAGTCATATGGATATAAAGAAGGGAAGAGGGGAAGCTCATTCAGTTTTGCAAGATTCTGTTACTATAGCTTTGTTTAAAATAAAAGTAACTTTAGACTTTGTGATGTCTGTTACTTAGTCAGCTCTGCCTTATGGGTTATAGTTGACAAGATGGTCCTGAATTTATCCCTTATAGACTTTTTGCATGAAACAGAAAAATCCACTTTTATTTATTATTAAAAGGGGGGGGGATAGTAAAATTTAGATTATTATGTAGTCAGACAGTAAGAGATAACTTTCTAGCTTCAGTTATAACTTTCTATAGTTACATTTACTGCAAAGGGAATCAGAAGCTTCTATTTCTTTTTCTCTCTTTTTCTGCAAAAAGAGAGACTGTACTGAATTTAATGTTTATTATCCCCCTCTCTATTTTTTGATGTCTGCATATTTTTCTATATTGTATTAATCATCCAGAATAATTTGACTATAGTGGGATATAAATGTAATAAATATATAGAATGGCACAATACAACAGCACTAAAATGTTGGATAGATAATTTTGATATCTGTCTTCAATTTTATTATTTCATATGGAGTTTATTATTTATTGCTTGTGTATGCATTTGGATATTTTATGTTGATGATGTTGTTGTTGTTGTTGATGATGATAATAATAATAATAATAATAATAATAATAATAATAATAATAATAATAATAATGCAGTTATGTTATCTATGTGGTTTAATAAGGTGCTTGCAGAAATGTCTGTATTTAGAAATGTTGCCCAGTAATATGAGAAAGAGAAACCAAGTTTAGTGTAGTGTTTAAGAGATTAGTGTTTAAAGGATTATTGTTTAAGAGATTAGGCTAGGAACCAAAGGACTATGGATTCTTGTCTCACCTTAGACAGAAAGCCAGCTGGGTGACCTTAGGCCAGTCACTGTCTCTCAGCCCTAGGAAGGAGGCAATGGCAAATCATTTCTGAAAATCCTTGCCAAGAAAACTGCAGCGATTTGTCCAGTCTGTGAAGATTGTGAAAAATCAGATGTGACTGAAAGGAAAAAAGGAAAATAAATATCAGTATAACTCCTGAGTTTGAGGTGTCCTGAAAGTTAAGCATCAATTCCTTTAACTCTGCCATCAGAAAAACTGAATTTGCATTAGGTGATGGAGAGTTGGACCTTTCTCCTAGCAAAGAGATACCTCAAAACTGGAACAGGAAATTTAATTTATTCTAGTGAACATGAACATATGAGGTTTGGATAAGAAGATATAGCTGTAGACTCCGCCCTGCCCATAATTTTCTTGCATAGAGCCTTGGTGGAGCAGTGGGCTAATGCCTCCTTAAGTAACACCAGCTGCCTGCAATTAGTGCAGGTTCGCATCCCACCAGGCTCAAGGTTGACTCAGCCTTCCATCCTTCCGAGGTAGGTAAAATGAGGACCCAGATTGTTGGGGGCAATTAAGCTGACTTTGTAATAATGCCGCTTGGGGTGTGTGTGAAAGCCCTAATAAGCAGGCATATACATAGAATGAAGGCTACTGCTAAGCTTGTAAGCCGCCCTGAGTCTTCGGAGAAGGGCGGGATATAAATGGAATTAAAAAATAATAATAATAATCCTGCTCTTGTCTCAACCTTCTCTGGAAGCATGCACACACACACACACACACACACACTTGAATGCAATTATAATATTTCATGTGGTCACAGATCCTACTTTATTTGTGATTGCATGAAGCTTTCTTGCTTTCTAATGAATGAACAGTATCTCTTCAGATGCCTTTGCTCAATGCAAGCTACTTGAAAAAACGAAGCAATGAAGCATAAGGATGTAATGTATGTGGAACCAACATGCATTGGTTTATAAATTCATACAATTTAGTCTTTATACTTTCACAAAAAATAATGTGTAGAGCTATGGAATTGGGTAAACAGGAATAGCTAACTTCCTTCATATTTCTCCTACAAAAAAATCTTAGATACTGCTGTTGCCTTTCAATGTAAAGAAATTCTGTCATGCTGAACTCCTCTATCTAGAATAAGTTCATTAAAAAGCAGCACAGAAAATGTTCTCATTTCAAAGCAAGTCAATTTTCTCCTCTATTTATTCAACTCAAAAGAAGCTAAAATGCAGTGATCAATTTCAATACATTTTGAATCCTACAAGACCACAGGATAATATCTACAAACTCAATATGCTGGCTTGACTAAGATCTATTTCCTGAACAAAAGAGAGAAGAAATTAACTGAAAAAAATTCTTAGCAGCTGGTGCCACCAGTCTAAAATTTATTTTATAAATTAAGATCTTATAATCCTATGTGCCTTCTAAAATGGAGAGTTTCCAGAAAATATACATTTATTTATACATTTATACTGAAACTCTCACAAAATCCAAGTTTAGTTCTAAATTATATAGCACAGTAAACATCAGAATTTTGATTAATTTGGCTCTGGTCATGTCTCTTGTGCAGAGGGAACATGACTCATTTCTCATCTGTAAAATATAACCCGGACTTGTTCTTAGGTATAGAAACTCTATTAGGAACAAAAGGAGACATCTACGGTAATGAGTGGAGCATAGACTTTGGGCAGGAAATGGTTAGCATTGTTTTAAAATTGCCCTGCTGCTCTCTTCATCAGAAATAGTGTTGGGGGTGTTGTTCTAAAAATACATTAATTGGATAAATGTATTCACTGAGATTTCACTTCTGGGTTGTAAGTAATGAATCTAATACATACTTGTTAAACCTCATTTGTTAAATAATTGCCATTTAGTATTTAATATGCAGTATGTATCCAATGAAATCCCAATGAAATCTTTTCTTTCCTCAGTCAGAACATTTCACACTCTCCAGTTGATTCATTGAGGAAATGAAGTTATCATCAAAACGAATCCCAAGCATGACTTTTCTTGTAGCAGTTAAGGAGAGAATAGTACCATTCTGCTAATACCATTAAATGTACTTGTATAATTGGACAGCATAATCTGTACTATTCTGCTGCCCTCGTATCTAATTTACACCACCAACCCTTTGCCTCAATAATTGCTCTGGCAGTGAAACATTCTTAAATCATCCATGTTCGGATCTACGTCTAGGAATGTGCACACTATTTGGAACAGGAGCTTTTCTGCTCCTTCAACATTTAGAGATCCTTTCATACACATAATATGAAAAGTGGGATAATGCCTTAGCCATATTAGTAAAGATGACTCCTAAGCTGAACTCTAACCCTCCTCTCAGGTCCATTAATATGCTTGGAAATTAATATATTTCACAATATTGAAAGAAGGAGCAGGAATATACTTCTCACAAAGTAGAAAAGAATGAAGTGATATGCTCAAATATAGCATTTAACATATAGCAGAGCTAGGTAGCCTGGTGCTTTCCAGATCTGTGTAACTAGAGGACCTAATTGCCAGAAACCTAATTGGAGTTCAAGTGATATTGTAGAATTAACTTTATGGTTGAGAGAAGAAATGAAATGAATTTTTTTATCATAACATTAATAAAACTCGTCCACTATTACAGCTCTAACAATGTTGGGTTTTTTTGTTATTATGAGCTACTCAGAGTTTGTTACAAGTTGGATAGCTATATACTGTAAATGTTTTAAACAAACAAACAAAATTAGTGCAAAATAGCTGGGTAATGAAATAGAACAAACAATTTCTTGGAGAATGGGTCCACTGGAATAGTTAACCATTCTATAGATCAGTATATATTCAGTTCATTTTCTTTGTCTCATTGTTCAATAGCTATTTACTTTCTGTTTTGTGTGCATTCCTAATAATTATATTCAGGGTCTTTCAGTGGGAGGAGTGGATCATATTAGGTTAGTAATAAAAATACAGATTTTACACATCACAGTAAAGACAGCTGGATGTGGATAAGCAGCTGCATGTTAATTATACTGAAAAAAAAGTCGAAGAACTCTAACGGAAGAAGATTTAGAAAAAAGTTTGTTTATGAATAGAGACTGAAGAATGTGCTGTAGTGACAACAGGTGAAAACCCTCCCTCCCTCTTTCTCTCTTTTGTATTTCTGAATAATTAATCAACATTTACAATGACTTCAGTGAAGCTCTCAAAAGTATTTTACAGAATCTAATTAATAGCTCTCAGAGCTCTGCCTGGAAGCCCACTTTATTTAATCTATTGGGTTTACTGAAGTAGGCTTTAAGTAAACTCTTTAAAAAAAAGAGAAGACAACCAAGGCACTGAGGTTTCAAAGACTTAAGGAATATTCAAAATCAGTGAATTGACCCAGGCCAAATATGTTTGTAGAGCAGAACCAAAAATGCCAGCATGGGCAAAAGGCTAACTTAGCAGCAAGCATTAAAAAAAATGTATCCTCAATGATTCTAGTTTCTGAAATTCCAGCTGGCTACATTATTTGTTTCCCAATTTACTGTTTTTATAAAATTCTACAATCTACTTGCAAATATACTTTGTTTGTATTTTTTTCCTTTGTTTTCATCTTAATCTCAGCAGATCAGCAGGTTCTTATTACTTCAGTTCTATTAGGGCCCTCGAAGAATCTTTGAAAAGGAAGGGATGCTGGACTTGTTATGTTAATGACATAAGTTATGCATTATTTAATTCATACGATTTGAGCTTGTTCTGTAATAACTGTACTTTGGTCTATGACAATATAATTGGGGGAAGAAATATTTCTGCATTTCTATATGAGGCTGAGTCATATTCCTAAAATATGGAATTTGCCATTTTATGAAAAGTTTTGCATTATTCAGCTTGGTATACAACAAAGAATAAGGGACGCGGTGGCTCAGTGGGTTAGGACGCTGAGCTTGTCAATCGGAAGGTCGGCAGTTTGGCGGGTCGAATCCCGAGTGCCGCGTAACAGAGTGAGCGCCTGTTACTCGTCCCAGCTTCTGCCAACCTAGCAGTTCGAAAGCACGTCAAAATGCAAGTAGAAAAATAGGGACCACTACGGTGGGAAGGTAACAGCGTTCCGTGCGCCTTTGGCGTCTAGTCATGCCGGCCACATGACCACGGAGACGTCCTCGGACAAGCGCTGGCTCTTCGGCTTTGAAACGGAGATGAGCACCGGCCCCTAGAGTCGGAAACGACTAGCACACATGTGCGGGGGAACCTTTACCTTATACAACAAAGAAATAATTCTATTCAAATGGATGTAAAGTTACTCTTCTGATTTTAAGGAATGAATCCAGGAAATTATGCTCTAAAATGAGAAAATGGATCATTGCTATAACTCCAGAGTTATCGATAAGAAAACAACTGAATTCATTTTATGTAGACATTTGGATTTATTTTATGGATTTTTAAAATGTTTTGTTTGTTTACTTCATTTAACTTCCTTTAGTTTTTCTTTCCCTCAGTGATTTATTTGTATCACATTTTTATTATTTTTAAAAATAATTTAAGGAAACAAACACACCTTGCACCTCCTATTTTCCCCCAACAACAACCCTGTAAGGTGAGTTGGACTAACAGAATGTCAGGCTCAAGGTCACCCAGCTGCCTTTCATGGCTAAGCTGGGACTTGAACTCATGGTCTCCCACTTGCTAGCCTGGTGGCTTAACCACTAAACCAAAGCAGCTGGTTTGATAATCAAGTGTAGGGTTTTTTCACCTTTGTATTTCACTATTTCTTAAAAAAACAGACAGATTCTTTATGCACATGAAAGCCCAATGGAGCGAAAGCAATATTTATAATTTCAGATCTTAAAAAGATAATAAATGTTATTTTTATTTTGAATATAATTTATTCAGTATAATATATGCTTCCTATTTAGAAAAGTCAACTTCAGCTTGTTGATCATATTATTCAAGATGTCCATAGATGCTACTACCCAGTTTCACTGTCTTGTTAATAAGAATACAGATCGGAAGAGGAAAAGAAAGAGAGATAAATCTCAAGGGAAAGAGCATATTAACATTCAAAACGGAGCTGGCAGGAAAAGTATCATAAAAATTATACTTAAAAGAAGCTGAAAGAAAGAAAGAAAGGAAGGAAAAAGTGCAAGCTGCTCTTAAACAAAATCATTGCTGTTTCCTTCTAACACTTGACAGATTAATGTAACATATGATTGCTAGTTATTTCTTACTTACAGTGGAGTTTATATTAAAGAAAAAAATATGTCACGTTAAGGTCTAACAATACACTTCTTCTCAGAACCCACTTTGTGCAGTTAAGTCACACAGTGGCCAATATGCTTCAGAGTAAAAACTTATTCTGGAGCATGATAGTCATTTCTTTCACCTTGCTTCAATGTGTGGAGTAGGTTAAGTCCATACAAAGAAAAAGTCATGAGACAAAGTTCATATAGGGCAGAAAAAAGTTTACTTAGTAACAAAAAGAATCATACACATTCCAAATAAAATAAGGAAACAATGCACAATACAATAATTATTAGCAATTATGCCATGGAGGTGCTCTGTTGGTCATTAGGCATCTCCATTCTCAGATTTGTCAACTGTGACACAGTCTTGAAGCAGTTGGTGTTGTAGCAATAATAGAGAAAATGCAGAAAAAATGCCTAGAGTGGTATGGGCGTGCCCTACAATCAGCACCCTATATTGTTGCCTGCACTTTAACACCAATGGCAAACATTTGCATGGAAGATCAAAGCAAAGATGGAAGGACACGACTGATGTGCACATGAAGATCATACAGTTGGACCTGTTTGCTGCTTTTGATCTCATGAAATAGTGTTTGTTGATCTGAAAAGCAGACTCTTTCCTTTGGGAAAATGCAAGGAAGAAGAAAATAGTGATTAGCAAGCTTTGATGTCCCAAACCAATTTATATGTTCTAAGCTTTAAGTTTTTATGATAACATAACATAACATAACATAACATAACATAACATAACATAACATAACATAACATAACATAACATAACATAACATAACATAACATAACATAACATAACATAACATAACATAACATAACATAACATAACATAACATAACAACATATATAATATTGTGTACTGGGTTCCTTGCGCAGGAATCAAGACGAGGCGAGTGAGTTCAGCAAAGATCATGGTTTATTGCTTGCAGGATCTGAACTAAGGAACAGGGCTGCGGATGCAGCAATTTATACCCTGGCCTCTAGGCAGCGGCCAATAGGTTTGAAGCAACCTATTGCTGCCCTAGAGGCAACCAATAGCGGTGCTAGAGATGGTTTGTCTGAGGAGCTGGGAGCCGTTAGCCAGCTTCCCTGCTCAAACAGCCTTCCAGCAATTACCACGTGGTGTTCCCTTAACAAAGCAAGCACAATACATTACACCCCTCCCCCCTAGAATGAACAAACATTATAGCAACAACAGAAAGTAATTACAGCAATACAAATTTACAGAAGATCTAACAATGGTGTGAGAAAACAGGTTTCCTCTTAGCTAATACAGGTGTTTCCTAGCTAGCAGCTCAGTAAGGTTTATGGCTCCATTATGGCTCCATTATTCAGGACAATCTTGTAGATAAGCAGGCAGTACAATAAGGTACATACAACATTATAGCTTTATTATTTCAGGACAAAATCTTGCAGATAAGCAGGTTTGCAAGCCGTTGTGGAACGCCTGGGGGACCCAGGCACTTCCTGGCTTACCAGCTTGCCCGCTGGGCTAGGTAGACCAGTGTCTCTCAGTTCATGCGATTCAGGTTGGCTTGGCGAACTCTGGCTGGCCTTTCCAGGTTGGCCCACCCGAGTCAGTTTGTACAGCAGAGTTAGCACAGCAGCTGTAGAACTCAGGTTGGCTTTCTCCGTCAGGGGACCCACGTTGCACTTCCGGACTTTCCTCCCCTACGGCCAGCTCCCCGTTGCTTTGGCTGTTTGAGCCTTCAGAGTCTATGCATGGATTGGCCTGGCTGCTGGTTTGCGGCCCTTGGTAAGGACTTATGATGAAGTCCTCGCTTTGTGGCCATTCTGGAAAATGCTTCCTAAGCTGATCGATATGGCAATGGACAACTTACCTGCCCTGTAGGCCCAGTTTGTATGAGAAAGGGCCTGATGTTTTAGTGATTTTTCCTGGCACCCACAAGTTCCCATGCCCGTAGTTCCTGGTCCACACCCCGTTGCCCACTTGCAGCCTCCTCGGGGGTTTTGGGTGAGAGGCTTCTGCTGCCACCTGGTCTGGGTGCAACCTGTCCAGTTTCGTGATCAGTTGCCTCCCCCAGCACAGCTCTGCTGGGCTTTTCCCAGTAGCCGTGCATGGCGTGGAGTGTTGGCAAAGCAAAAAGTCGGCCAATCTGTGGTGCCAGTCCCCAGTCACTATATGCCTCAGCAACTCTTTTGTGGTGCGAACCATGCGTTCAGCTTGACCATTAGTAGATGGGTGAAACAGGGCCAACATTGCATACCTAATGAGGTTTGCTCTCAGGAACACCTGAAATTCTGCCGCAGTAAATTGAGCCCCATTATCGGACACTACGACGTCCAGTAGCCCTTGCATGGCAAAGAGTTTCCTAAGCACCTGGATGGTCCTATCAGTAGTCATGTTTGCAATTGGTATAACTTCTAGCCATTTAGAGTGGCTGTCGACCACTATAAGAAAGAGCTGTCCCTGAAAGGGCCCAGCAAAGTCTATGTGAATCCTAGACCAGGGAGTGTGAGTCTCCTTCCACCTGTGAACTGGAGTATGTGGCATTTCAGGCCTTGATTGCTGGCATGTATAACACCCATGCGCCTGGGCCTCAATGGCTTTATCTAATCCTGGCCACCATAAATAGCTTCTAGCCAAAGCTTTCATGCGAACAATACCCGGATGGCCTTCATGCAGTGATTGCAAAACCCTGTCTCTTAGTGAGGTAGGAACTATGACCCTGTTTCCCCAAAGAATACAACCCTTGTGAGCTGATAGCCCATGTCTTCTTGTAAAATAGCTCTGAAACTAAGTGCCTGGGCTTTTATCCAGCCATCCTGTGTGTACCCAAGACAGCACTCTACTTAGTGTCTTATCTGCTGCCATTTCTGCAGCTATGTCCCCTGCATGGAGGGGAAACTCTGGCAAGTCCTGAATGGACAAAATGCGGGCTGCTGGGGCCAGATCTGGTTCAATTTGTGACAGTGGAAGCCTGCTCAGGCCATCTGCATGGCCCATTTCTTTTCTGGGTTTGTGAATCAGCTTAAATGTATAAGCTGATAAAAAATAGACCATCTCAACATTCTAGGGGATAATATGTGGGGTGTCTGTCTGTCTGTAGTGAATAACCCCAATAGCGGTTTGTGGTCTGTGAAGACTGTGAAGTCGCTGCCATATAAGTAGTCGTGGAATTTTTTAACTCCAGCTACAATGGCCAATGGCTCTTTGTCAATTTGAGCATAATTACGTTCAGCAGAGGACAGTGTCCTTGAATAAAAAGCAATTGGAACTTGAGTTCCATCTTTCTCTAAGTGACTCAAGACTGCACCCACCCTGTATGGAGATGCGTCACACGCTAAGCAAACTGGTTTAGACTCCTTGAAATGAGTGATAGTGGAACTGACCGACAGAAGTGCCTTCAGTTCCTGAAAACTTTTTTGTGAATGCTAGTCCACTTCCAAGAAGCCTTTTTATCTAAGCGGCTCCACCACTGCGGCCTTGTTAGGAAGGAATGCATGGTAAAAATTGAGGAGGCCCAGGAATGCCTGTCGTTCTCCTTTTGTTTTAGGGCTAGGTGCCATCTGAATGGCTTTTAGTGGTGTTACAATAGGAGTTTCCCACTCCCCACCATCTACTGGTTGCAAAACGCCCTGTTCCACAGGTTTATCTAATTCAGTGTCTATTTTGTGCTTGAGGGCAAATGGGACCCTACGAGGCTTAATCCTGACTGGCACTACATTTGGGTCTAGCTTGAATGCTATTGGCGGGCCCGTGTATGTTCCCAGAGCTGAATCAAATACATCTGCGAATTCCTTGCATTCTGTCACTAGACTTGTGGCTTGTGTCCAGTTGATTCCAGTTACTTGGATGCCTAGCGCATCAAACCAATCGAGCCCAATTAGGCTCATTCTCTGGCCCCCTACTTGTTGTGATTCAGGGTCAGCCTGTGGGTTCGGCAGTTGGGTTGGACGACTCAGAGGAGAAGGGGGGTGTTGAAGAGCTTGCTGAGGGGGTTGAAGATCTTGCTGATGAGAGCCCTCAGCCAGGCCCCTCCCACCTGGTCATGACGGAGACCCAGCTGTGTGAGCCTGACAGCGTGGATGAAGATGACCCACAGCTGGCCCTGTTCAAGGACGCCTGACGCAGGAGGCAGTCAATCAGGAGTAAACAGAGGAAGGCAATGGGGCACCTCGGAAGGAGGCAGAGAGAGGCCATGCCCTGAACTGTATAAAAGGGGAATGCGTGGGAGGGCTGGTTTGCTGAAGGCAACCGCTTGATTAGTTCCTGTTTCATAGCTCCTGTTTCATGGTTGGTGTCTTGTTTTGCCCTGTTTTATCTTAATAAATTTGGCAGGCTTAATTCCAGCCTCTTGCCGTTTGTAAAGGGGTTGTCCCTGCCTTTTCTGCAGGGCCGGTAGCAGGCTGGTACAGAACACTACTATGACAACATCCAGGTGCCCTGAAAACCCCTTAAATTTAATGGTTAGAGTGGCTTCACCCTTGACTGTGACTCTGGCATTCTGAAAATCAGTTAGAATGATGTCAGAGGGCCTCAGCTTGGCCCATCTCTTACTGCAACTACAAACAAATTATTCAAGGTAAATAATAGAAATGGCGGAGCCTGTGTCCAGCTCCATCTTACAGGGGACCCCTTGCAGCTCCACCTGAAGTCTATACTTGGGCTTAATTGGCCAGTGGGCCCCAGTACAGCAAACACTTCTGCGGCTGGAGCAAAACCCCATGCTGTATGGCCCTGGGCCCTGATACCTCTCCTGGTCAGATCTTCCGACTGGTGATTCGCTGGCCGGTCCCTCTGGTGACCTCTGCAGACGGACGCGATGTGGTTGGTTTTCCCACAGGCCCAGCATGTAGCTGTCTGGAACCTACAGTCCAAACGCTGGTGGCGGCCGCCACAACCTGGACATCTAGGTAAGGGATCTGCCTTGTAAGTAGTCTCTTGTTGCTTGTTGCTGCGGCACTGCTGGTCGGGTTGTCTGTGTAATTTGTTGACTTCTGTGTCTTCTTCGGGGCCTTCTGTGTGTTCGGCGTCCTTGTGGTTGATGGCTTCTTTATGTTGTGCAGTTTTGGTGGGCCGAATGGCTTGTACAGCCCCGCCAGCGGCTTTGTCTGATATGACTTCCTTCTGTGCATCCGAAAGCAATAGGACCTCGCAGGTGAAAAGCTTCTGCTGTAGCTCTCGGTTGCGAAGGCCACAGACAAGCCGGTCCCGTAGTCTCTCCTCGATGTCGGAGAACTGGCACAGGCATGCGGCCTGCCTCAAGGCCGCGATGTATTCGGATGCGGTTTCACCCGGTTGCTTTATTCTTTGCTCGAAGGCATAGCACCAAGCGATCACTGACATTTTTGGCTGGAAATGTTCTCTGAGCTTCTTTTTCAAATCCACGAAGGATATGGATTCCAGAGGCATTGGTGCAAACAGGTTTTTGGCTAAGTCAAACGTTGCTGGGCCGCACACACAGAGTAGCATGGCAGCCTTCAGTTCATCCTCGGATACCTGGTTCGCTCGAAGGTAGTTCTCGACCTGGGACAAGTACAAGGGCCACTCTTCTGGCTGTTTGATGTTGAATTCTCTCAGCTTTCCGACGTCTTCGTGGCTGGTTTTCAGCGTCTTTGAATCCTGCTCCTCCGTTGCCTAGGGACTGGTCCTCTGAGCGCATGGTTGCTAGCGTGGCTGAGCTAGCCGACCGTAGGGGGGGTAATTTGCTTTTCCTGCCAGGCATGCGCTACCTCTCCCCTAGTGACTTTCAGCTTCGAAGGAGAAGCAGGATCCCATCCTCATCACCAGTGTTTTGTACTGGGTTCGTTGAGCAGGAATGAAGACAAGGCGAGTGAGTTCAGCAAAGATCATAGTTTATTGCTTGCAGGATCTGAACTAAGGAACAGGGCTGCAGATGCAGCAATTTATACCCTGGCCCCTAGGCGGTGGCCAATAGGTTTGAAGCAACCAATTGCCACCCTAGAGGCAACCAATAGCGGCACTGGAGATGGTTTGTCTGAGGAGCAGGGAGCCGTTAGCCAGCTTCCCTGCTCAAACAGCCTTCCAGCAATTACCACGTGGTGTTCCCTTAACAAAGCAAGCCCAATACATTACACATAACATAACATAATCCAACACCAATTTATGTATAGTTTTACCCACATTAAAGAGAACAGCTGAGAGGAGTCGGAAAAGGGGTAAGGGAGATATAGCATTCCATCTATGGTCACTTCTTTCTGGTTTTGAATTGATAATTTTCATGTGTGAACTCATAGCATGTATGTGCTACTGTAGGACTGAAGCTTGGTATGCCTGCATGCAGAGATAACTGTGAAAGACATCTGGGAATTTGCCCCAAATTCTTTTTTATCTGTTGAACTCTTGACTTGAGCCAGGTGGATGCCCCCAGGGTTTCTGTCTGAGTTTGCTATCTGTGTATTGTGCCTAAATTAGGACTTTGCCTATGAATATTTTGTTATCAGGAACCTACATGGGAGTTGTGAGTAATTAGTAAATATATGAAAGATATTTGTCTGGTAGGGTTAGGGTTAGGGTTTGTTGTTGTTAGTTGCGAAGTCATGTCCGACCCATCGTGACCCTATGGACAATGTTCCTCCAGGCCTTCCTGTCCTCTACCATCTTCTGGAGTCCATCTAAGCTCACGCCTACTGCTTCAGTGACTCCATCCAGCCACCTCATTCTCTGTCGTCCCCTTCTTCTATTGCCCTCAATCTTTCCCAGCATTAGGCTCTTCTCCAGTGAGTCCTTCCTTCTCATTAGGTGGCCAAAGTATTTGAGTTTTAGCTTCAGGATCTGGCCTTCTAAAGAGCACTCAGGGTTGATCTTCTCTAGGACTGACCGGTTTGATCGCCTTGCAGTCCAAGGGACTCGCAGGAGTCTTCTCCAGCACCATAGTTCAAAGGCTTCAATTCTTTGGCGCTCAGCCTTTCTTATGGTCCAGCTTTCACTGCCATACATTGCAACTGGGAAAACCATAGCCTTGACTATACGCACTTTTGTTGACAGGGTGATGTCTCTGCTTTTTAGTGTGCTGTCTAGATTTGCCATGGCTTTCCTCCCAAGGAGCAAGCGTCTTTTAATTTCTTGGCTACAGTCCCCATCTGCAGTGATCTTGGAGCCCAGGAAAATAAAATCTGTCACTACCTCCATTTCTTCCCCATCTATTTGCCAGGAATTGAGACGGCCAGATGCCATGATTTTGGTTTTCTTAATGTTTAGTTTCAACCCAAGTTTTGCACTCTCCTTCTTCACCCGCAACAGGAGGCTCTTTAGTTCTTCTTCACTTTCTGCCATTAGAGTGGTATCATCTGCATATCTTAGGTTGTTGATATTTCTTCCGGCAATCTTAATTCCAACTTTTGATTCATCTAGCCCTGCCTTTCTCATGATGTGCTCTGCATATAAGTTAAATAGGCAGGGCGACAGTATACAGCCTTGCTGGACTCCTTTCCCCATTTTGAACCAATCAGTGGTTCCGTGTCCAGTTCTCACTGTTGCTTCTTGGCCCACATATAGGTTTCTCAAGAGACAAATAAGATGGTCTGGTACGCCCATCTCTTTAAGGACTTGCCAGAGTTTGTTCTGATCCACACAATCAAAGGCTTTAGCATAGTCAATGAAGCAGAAGTAGATGTTTTTCTGGAACTCTCTAGCTTTCTCCATGATCCAGCGTATGTTGGCAATTTGATCTCTGGTTCCTCTGCCTCTTCGAAATCCTGCCTGTACTTCTGGTAGTTCTCGATCCACATACTGCTGGAGTCTAGCTTGTAGGATTTTAAGCATAACTTTACTAGCATGAGAAATGAGTGCAATGGTGCAATAGTTTGAACATTCTTTGGCACTGCCTTTCTTTGGAATTGGAATGTAAACTGATCTTTTCCAATCCTGTGGCCACTGTTGAGTTTTCCAAATTTGCTGGCAAATTGAGTGTAGCACTTTTACTGCATCGTCTTTTAAGATTTTGAATAGCTCAGCTGGGATACTGTCACCTCCACTAGCTTTGTTGTTGCTCAGCTTTTCTAAGGCCCACTTCACTTCACATTCTAGGATGTCTGGCTCGAGGTCAGTGACCACCTCATTGTGATTATCAGGGACGTTAAGCTCATTCTTGTATAGTTCTTCTGTGTAATTTTGCCACCTCTTCTTAATATCTTCTGCCTCTGTTAGGTCCCTGCCATTTTGGTCCTTTATCATGCCCATTTTTGCATGAAACGTTCCTTTCATCTCTCCAATTTTCTTGAAAAGATCTCTGGTCCTCCCTATTCTATTGTTTTCTTCTATTTCTTTGCATTGTTCATTTAAGAAGGCATTCTTATCTCTTCTAGCTATTCTTTGGAATTCTGCATTTAATTGGGCATATCTTTCTTTTTCTCCCTTGCCTTTCGCTTCCCTCCTTTCCTCAGCTATTTGCAAAGCTTCCTCAGACAGCCATTTTGCTTTCTTGCATTTCTTTTTCTTTGGGATGGTTTTGGTTGCTACCTGTTGTACAATGTTGCGAACCTCTGTCCATAGTTCTTCAGGCACTCTGTCTATCAGATCTAATTCCTTAAATCTATTTGTCACCTCTACTGTATATTCAACAGGGATATGATTTAATTCATACCTGACTGGCCTAGCGCTTTTCCCTACTTTCTTTAATTTAAGCCTAAACTTTGCAACAAGAAGCTCATGGTCTGAGCCACAGTCAGCTCTTGGTCTTGTTTTTACTGACTGTATAGAGCTTCTCCATCTTTGGCTGCAGAGCATATAGTCAATCTGATTTCTGTGTTGACCGTCTGGTGATGTCCATGTGTAAAGCCGTCTCTTGGGTTGTTGGAAAAGAGTGTTTGCTATGACCATCGTATTCTCTTGACAAAATTCTATCAGCCCGTGCCCTGCTTCATTTTGTACTCCAAGGCCAAACTTGCCTGTTATTCCAGTTATCTTTTGGCTTCCTACTTTAGCATTCCAATCCCCCATGATGATAAGGACATAATTTCTGTGTGTTAGTTCTATAAGGTGCTGTAGGGCTTCATAGAACCGGTCAATTTCATCCTCTTCAGCACCGGTGGTTGGGGCATAGACTTGGACTACTGTGATATTGAATGGTTTGCCTTGGATTCGAACTGAGATCATTCTGTCATTTTGAGGATTGTATCCCAGTATTGCTTTTCCTATTTTTTTATTGACTATGAAGGCTACTCCATTTCTTCTGAGGGCTTCTTGCCCGCAGTAGTATACCTGATGGTCATCTGAATTAAATTCACCCATTCCTGTCCATTTTAGTTCGCTAATACCTAAGATGTCAATGTTTAGTCTTATCATCTCTTGTTTGACCACGTCCAGCTTTCCTTGATTCATGGATCTTACATTCCAGGTTCCTATGGAGAAAAAATCTTTACAGCATCGGACTTTCTTTTCACCACCAGACATATCCACAGCTGAGCGTCCTTTCGGCTTTGGCCCAGTTGCTTCATTCTTTCTGGCGCTACTAGTACTAGCCCTCTGCTCTTCCCCAGTAGCATATTGGACGCCTTCCAACCTGAGGGGCTCATCTTCCAGCGTCATATCGTTTTGCCTTTTGGTACTGTCCATAGGGTTTTCATGGGAAAGATACTGGAGTGGGTTGCCATTTCCTTCTCCAGTGGATCACGTTTTGTCAGAACTCTCTGCTATGACTTGTCCGTCTTGGGTGGCCCTGCACGGCATAGCTCATAGCTTCATTGAATTACGCAAGCCCCTTTGCCACGACAAGGCAGTAATCCATGAAGGGGGGGGTTAGGGTTAGCTTGTGGTAAAATGTCTTAAATCAGGTGAAAGGTTTTCTAAAAAGAAATGTAGATTTTATGTGCTAATGTGATTATATTGGCCACTAATACTGTATATTCATAGGGATGAACATTCTGATGATTATTATTGATGAATTGAAACCAAATAATATGTAAAACCTGATTGTACAGAGCAGTAATGATGGGACAATGGTTAGACTAATGGGACATGTTAAATTCAAGGGGTCATTGCTAACAGGATGTATACTGCTCAAAAAAATAAAGGGAACACAAGATAAGACATCCTACTATTAAATACAGTACATTGTGTTGTTTAAGTGTTCCCCTTATTTTTTGAGGAGTATAGTTTCGATTCAGTTCAATGTGATTCAGATTCACAGAATAGCAATCTTTTCCTTGGTAAATCTGAGAAAAAAATAACTGTAAGAAGTGGCTTTTCCCTCCAGTTCAGATCAAAAGCTCATACATATTTTGCATTTCAGAATAAAACCTTTATTACTTGCCCTTTAGAAATAATATCCACAGGCAAATGAATCTCAAAGAGCTCAGTTGAAATCAATTTCAATGCATCTTTTTAAATACTGTTCCCCAATATAAATTGGATTTGAACTTGTTAATTTTTTTAAAGCTGTTTTGCTCCACTGTATTACCTGAAGCTTGAAATGCCCATTTCTTTATCTCTGTGTCTTCAAAAACCTTTACAAAAACTAAGGTATTGGTAGCATGTGAATATATGTATTTTTAAGCAATGAAAAGCCATATATTTATTCAACTAAAATCTTATGCATTAATGGTTGAATATCTGGAAAGATATTTATTTGGTTTAAGTTATTCTTCACATTATTAACCATGCATGTTTATAGTGGTTTAACCAGCAGCATATCTATTTACTGTCATTATGCATAACAGAAACACTTTTCTATAATCGCTTGGCATTAAAGCATTTTATCCTGGTCATGGGTTTGAACAAAACCATGCCTTCTGAAGATGGCAGCAATATCTTCATTTGCACAGTATTTACAAAATAGGATGCAAAGTTCATTTGCTAGAGAAAAAGGAACGTGTCTTACCTCTTACTTCATTAATGCATTGGATGTTATTCACATTAATTGGATACGTCTGTGCAGCATATGTGTTGATGCATTGTCATTTGGAAAGATTTACTGAAAGAGGAGTAGATATGAAATCAAGGAATCATCTAATTGTTTCTCAACTTTAAGTTGTGTAGACTTGAACTCCCAGAATTCCCCTGTGCTGCCTTGTAATCCACACATTTTAAAGTTACCAAGGCTGTGAAACAGAGGTCTAATCATTACAATGGGTCTTATAGGTTTGTCACTGAAATTTCTGTGCATTGGACTAACCTATATCCAGACTCCAAAATGAGTAGGGACAATCTGAAGCAGAATTTCATTTGTTCTGCATAGAATAATTGTTTGCTCTGTTCTTGTCCTCCACAAAACTCAAATCCCCACCTTTGGCTTTATGATCTCAGTATGTTGCAAGTGTCAGTGGCTAGCAGAGCTACCATAAAAGCAGAAAAACCACAGGTTTTTTTGGTAAAACAACTAATTTGCGAGGGCCCCATATCGGACATTTTCAGTTACTCAAATAATGGTATCTTAGGAGAGATGGTGAGTCCTTGGGACAGAAAATCTTTGGTTTATTATTTGCTCCATTTCATTACTTTCTACTTTCATAAGAGAATAAACTGCAACTCTCTAAGGAAGTGGCAGGATTATTCTCAAACACCATCTTTTAATGTAGTTCATATATCTGAAATTTGCTATTAACACTCCTTATGATAAAGACCATTTTCATTGCACAGTTCATGACATTCTATCTTAAATTAGGTATTTAAAAAGAGTAGTCGAAAAGCCTTTGTGCAATTTTGATGATATTTAGAATTTAAACATCTCCTTATCTACTAATCTACTTATGAAAAATAAAAAAGCTCTTAAAATCAATTGTAAAGGAATGCAATTCAAAAATCTTTAAATACACATCCTGTCATAATAGCCTAATCCTTTTTGCAAATGTTGTCCTGTACCAATAAACTTTTCTAAAAAATTTCAATGTCATATCTTGTGGCACTAAAATATCACAGAGTAGGGTGGTGTTTTTTTTTTTAGAAGATTAAAAAAAATTAGCCTCATTACTCTCATCTGTTCGGGGAATAAGCTAAACAAACAAGCATGAATAAGTTTCTTGCAAGATTTTTATCTCAGTCATAAAACAGTTTCCATAGAGGGTAAAAATTGTCTTTTTTGTATGATTCCTACTCCTTTTAACATACTTTTCAGACATTACATGCATGCACATAAAAGAGGTGGGACTTCAGTCCCTAAATTGCACTCACCACTTTAACATAGTTTACTTTCCTTGCTGAAGCCTCTCTGGAGATTTAACAGGAGTTGAAATGCACAGTATCTGAATGGTATAAGTCAGGGAAAAACCTCTCCAGTTTTGCCCAAGCATACAATAATTGGTATGTGATTTTATTTTTTTGGTAAGGTTGTTGTAGGATCAGGCAAAAACTTGAAACTATAGGACTGGGCTCATATTGTTGGGCTAATCACAATGGCTGAAAATTAATTCCAAGCAGCCTCTTCAAACAGAGAAGAATTAAACTCCCTGACCCCATCATTGTAGGGCCCTGGACCTTAGCTACTTTGCATGACCATCTCACTGTGGATCCAGTACCACTAAAAGGTTAACACCACCTCCCCCGGGGTCTTTTGAAATATGCTTTCTAACTTCATTTTGAACTAAAATAAATTCCATGGGGAAAAACAAAAGAAGAAAGTGTCTTTAAACTAAAATATCAATGTGTTAAACCATTATGGAGAAATTATTTATAAAAAACACCAGGAAAATACACTATCATTTCTGGTAGTATCTCTGATGACCTCAGTGTTCAGATATAGACAATGAACATAGCACAAATAATCAGCTCTGCAGCCATGGCTGACCTTATCAAATGCCAACATAAAGATAGTATTGCATCTTGTTTCAATTATGCACTATAGTAGAATGTACAAGAATGCTCCTGTTTCCTCTTGTTATTTATAAATTTCTATTTCATTGCAAGCTATAATGCACTCCAGGCTGAATATTTCTAAGGAATGATTGTAATTCACTGATGGTTAATCACTTGGCCTTTGGCCTTGTGGCTTATAATTCCATTTGACATGTCCTATAATTACTACTTGGAGAGTTTTATTACTTAATTATCCTATCAGCGACTGCAATTTAACATGCCATCAATCTCTTCCAACCACCTCTTTAGCCCACAAACAAATCCTTCCTCTCAATTAAGGCTCCCCCACAACTTTATGCATCAAAATGCACCATAAAGCTTTGTTTTCATTTGGAAATTTCCTTTAAGAAGTAATTTTATTTAAATTCTTTTCCCCTGATTTCTGCTGCAGTTCTTCAATTTATTTCCAAAACATAGTTACAAGTGCTTCAAAGTTATATGAAACAGCTGTATCTCCTTCTTTTAAATGTGCCTCCTTCAAAACAAATTAGGGACCCATCAGACAAGATGCTGGCTTGTTTGAACACCTGCTTTATACTTCATGGAGTGCTTATAGAAGATATACTAACCCAGTGAACCAACAGCTAGTCCTGGAGAACCAACAAACATTTGCAGACATGATATCAAAATGGGAATAGTATATTTATTGTTTTCTTGAAAGACAGTGGTCAAGATGCAATTTGCTGCTTTGTTTTGCATTAATATGTATGTCTCTGTGAATGGGGGTCAGTGAATACCGGTAGTCCTTGATTTATGACCAAAATTGAGCCCAAAATTCCTGTTGCTAAGTGAAACATTTGTTAAGTGGGTTTTGCCTCATTTTATGATCTTTCTTGCCACAGTTGTTAAGTGAATCAGTGCAGTTGTTAAGTTAGTAATAGAGTTATTAAGTGAATCTGGTTTCCCCATTGACTTTGCTTGTCAGAAGGTCACAAAGGTGATCACATGATCTCTTACTGTATCCATTATAAATATGAGGCAGTTGCCAAGTATCTGAATTTTGATTCACCTGACCATGGAGATGCTGCAACATAAATGTAAAAAATGGTTATAAGTCACTTTTTCTCACTGCTGTTGTAACTGTGAACATTCACTAAACAAACTGTTGTAAGTCAAGAACTGCCTGTGCCTGTATTTATGCCACAACATTTATTTATTTTATTTATTTTAATTCCATTTATATCCCGCCCTTCTCCGAAGACTCAGGGCGGCTTACAAGCTTAGCAGTAGCCTTCATTCTATGTATCTGCCTGCTTATTAGGGCTTTCACACACACCCCAAGCGGCATTATTACAAAGTCAGCTTAATTGCCCCCAACAATCTGGGTCCTCATTTTACCTACCTCGGAAGGATGGAAGGCTGAGTCAACCTTGAGCCTGGTGGGACTCGAACCTGCACTAATGGCAGGCAGCTGGTGTTACTTAAGGAGGCATTAGCCCACTGCGCCACCAAGGCAACATGTGTGGCTCCTGGAGTTTATGGTTGACTTTATATGATTCCCAAGATTACTTGTCTTAACATAACCAGAAAAAGAACTTAATTTTCTGTTAAAAAACTCAATATTTACTGAAATGTTTTATTTTTTAACATAACATAGTGGGTAAGTAGACACAAGATAAAGACGACAAAATCAGGAACAGAATTGAAAATATTGTCAACACCACAACCATTTTTTTGCTCTTTCACAAGATTTGAGATTTTAAAAAAAACACCTTTCTGGGATAAAAATATTAATCCTATAAATACTAAATTGAACTGCAATCATCATAAAAACTTTTCGGTAAACAACTTCAATGCAATTTTCTCATATACATGTAATTTTGGAAGATGAAATTGATTAAGTTTTGATTAAGAAACTGGCAGTTATGTGTGCTCCTAAAAAAAAGACATTACATCTTTGCTCCATGTGCTGCATGGGCTGCCAGTTTGGTTCTGGGCCTAATTCAAGCTGCTGGTTTTAACTTTTAAGGCCCTTCATGCCATGGGACCAGGATATCTGAAGGATCATCTTTCCCCAATTACATCAGCCCATCCCATTAAATCTGACAGAGAAGTCAGATGTGTCACGTTGCAGGTACCATTTTCTAGGGACTTACATTCAGTGGGTCCCAGGTGGTGAGTCTTCTCTGCCGTGTCACTACCCTTAAGGGCTGGTCCTCTGTATAACTGGGACATAGAGAAGACCTTTCCAGCAGACAGGTAGGAGATTGTTCCTAAGATATTGTTCCTGGACCTACAGTAAGTACTTCAGAGCTTTAAAGGCCATTATCAACACTTTGAATTGAACCTGGACACAAATTCTAAATCAGTTATACTTTCCAATATCTCTTCAAAGTTGGGCCAAAAAAAATCATTGCAAACACATTGCAATTAGATAGTTTGACTGTAGATAAGGCATATGCTAGAACTGAATTTATCAATAATGAGTTCAGTTGGTACACTAATTAAACTAGGTAAAGACCTTTGTGATTGAGCTATCACATAACCTCCTGATGCAAAGTAGGATTCAAAAATATTCCTAAACATTCTACATCAATTCTACAACATTTACCTGAACCTTCAAGAGATTGGAAACCAAAGAGAATAAGAAGCTTCCTCTTGCAGTTGCCAGTCACCAGGATTCCTTCCACTGTTCACTACTGTTGTAATGGCTGAACCCTTTTCCCTGTATCATACATCACTCACTTCTGTTCATTTGTTTATTTACTGAAGAGTTTATAATACTCTAATCCAAAAAGAATCATAAGTGATTTCTTCTGAAAATAAAAAGGCAATTTTTAGAAAACATTATAACAGAAAGAAATTTTACAATCATAAACAAAAGTTACTAAGAAATACATTAAGGCCACCAGGTACAAAAACATCCAAATAAAAACCAAAGTGAGTGCTTTAGTTTATATTAGATTACCTCTGGGGCTTCCTTTAAAAGCCAATTTTAGAAACTGTGAGTCCTTAGTGTTTCCTGAGCTTGGTTATTTGCTTTCAGAATTTTCATCACCCAAGAAGGTAAAATCATCAGCACAAGTGAGTTTGGGATTTGTTATTTGTTTATATATAGTAGCTTTCCCTGCCAGTTTTGTTCCTCTCCAAGAAACTATCCTAAAACGCAACAGGGTGAGGTCTAGTACCTGAGGGAACACCTGCTGCCGGCATTGACTTCCCTCCGCCCTGTGCGTTCCCACAGAGAGGGCCTCCTCAGGGTGCCACCGGTCAGAGAATGTCGACTGGTGGCCCCCAGGGGGAGATCCTTCTCTGTGGGCGCCCCGGAGCTATGGAATCAGCTACCAGTTGAGCTCCGGACGGCGCCCGACCTTCGCTCCTTTCGCCGCGAGCTAAAAACATACTTTTTTGAACAAGCTGGCCTGGCCTGATAAGGGGATTGGGGGGGGTTGTTATTGTTATTTTATTGGGTTTTAAAGATGTATTTTAGTATATGGGCACTTATTTAATCTTGTTTTAACTTTTGTAATCTGTATTTTTATTCTTGCCCTGTTCACCGCCCTGAGTCCTTCGGGAGAAGGGCGGTATAGAAATATTATTAAATTAAAATTAAAATAGTTTGATCTCAGGTAGTAAATTATTTCAAAAATAAGGAGGTGCAGCAGAGGAGACTTGATTCCTTGGGCTCTATAGATGATAATTCTTAATTTTGCTTGATCTTATTGGACAGGCAAAAGCTACTGGAAGCGTACCATCCCATAGATGTTCAGGTCCTATGAAAATAGCACTTTAAGTTGAACTTGGAAACTATTACTTGGGAGAAATTTAGGATTCCCATCACTATTCTAGCAGCTGCATCCTGGACTAGTTGAAGCTCCTAGAATGAGAAGTAATTAAGATATGAGTGACAATGAAAATTCCTACCAGTTGTAACTGGTTGTAACTGGTACGTTCCTAACTGGTTGTAACTGGTACATTAGATATAACTGTGCAAAAGAAATCTTACCACAGCCACCATACAGTATGATTTTCAAGCAGAAGCTGTGAATCCAAAAGAACTCTCAAGTTACATACCACTTCTTGCATTATCTTCTTTAAATCCATTCAGAATGTCTTTAATTTGTAGAACTTTGGGATTGAATTATGTAAAGCATGCCCAATTTACTCAGTTATTCATGTTGAAAGGTGGCCTTAGAAAGCCTCCAGTAAGCATTATTTTTGCTCTTTTCTTCAAGCACCAGATGGTCCAAAGGGAACAAAGTCTATTTGAGAAGAAGTCCACTCAAAATAATAGACCCTTTGTTAAAGATTTATAAAAGAAAAAGCTTTGACTAATCCCTAGGTGATTTTCAGCTGCAATCTCAAATAATCATCTGAGTGATGGAAGATTTATCTGAACAGAGCTAGACCAATGCCTTTTAAGTAAACTCTGACATCCTGTGCAAGTTTACTTGGAAACAATGTCCAGCAATATTCATCTAAATATATGCAAGATTGAACTGTGTGTGAATTTCAGAACAAGGATGCCCTTTTCCCCAAACTTTGGGATTTTTATAAGAGTGGCTTGAGATGCATATTGCTTTTACCTAAATTGATTCTATCCTGCTTTATAATTTTGCTTTTGCATTTATTTATCTTATTCTATTCTAAGATGAACATGGCCAGTACCAATACTTTAATCATTGACAAAATAACAAGAATGATACCATACAGCCTTCTTAGGAATAACTATTAGTTTGTGGATGTTATAGGAATTTCTTTAGGTACCTAGCCAAATTATGGAGCATAAGGCAAATTAATGGCTACAGTATTTGTCAATGTCTCCAGTATGTTAGATTGCTAAAAAAAAAGAATGAAAATGAATGAAAAACTTTCTACTGGTTTTTTCAGAGAAATTTAATTGGGAGGATGCTGAACTGGTGAGACGTTTAGACCAATATAGCAGGCCTAATTTTCAGTTTTTATTTAAAAAGCAATTTGAAAAAAGAAAAATGAAAAAAGTCAGATGTATGATCAATACTATACTTCCCACCATAATCCTCAGTTCTTCCATCAACAGAATATGTGCAGTCTCTCTTTTCCCCAGTCCAGAAAGAAGGCAAAATGGCTACCTGGGTAAATGAGAACTCAGGGAGCCATAGCCACAAAACCGAAGTTGAAAGTGATGTCTTGGCCCACTGCAGTCCACCCCCTAGTTCCCAATTACCCTTTGATGTTAGTTCCCATGTGGCCTCTGCTGCCTTTGTTGTCACCACTCTGCAGTTTACCATCTCTGCGCCAGCCAGCTTGGGGTTTAATTTAAAATTCCTCCAATTGCATGAATAAAGATTGCAGTTTAATCAACTTCTCTCTAATTTTCTCTGTGCAAATTACTAATCATTCCCTTTTGGGCCACAATTTGTTCATGGTAAAAGCTAAGATGAGACACTGCTTTGTATGCCTTAATGTATCTGGCATATTTAATTAAGTATGTGCAATGCATGATACATCTAACTGTGTTTGGTGAACATGGCACATGTATTTATTAATGCTAATTTACCATCCTTTTTCTTGAAATTTTAGTAGAAAGAAAAGGATATTGAATTGAAGATTTGTAATAGATGCCTAAAAGAAACAAATAAACTGTAATTGCCATTGGAATGCTCCATTTTATAGCCTTTGACTTACATACACTTTTTTGAGAGCATATTTAAGTTAATTGGTATTCATAGGATCAGATTGTACCAGAAAATAAACAGCTGTTTTGACAAAATCATCTGATTCTCATCAAACTGATTTGCAATAGGAAATGGGTTTTTTAAAAACATGGGGAGGAGGGGAGAAGAGAGAAATAGAAATGTTATGGGGAGGGTAAAACCACAATTTATTCTTGGATTAATATCTGCTCAAGGTCATTCATGCAATTCTGTTAGTCAATAATAATCAGATTAGTGTGATGTATTATTCAGCATTTATAGTGGCAAATTTATCATAACAGCTGTAAAGTAAATTGGAATTGCCTTTCATATTCTCTGGCTGCTATTTGATGTTGACATACAATTGAGAGGTGTCTCTAAAAAGTGTAGGTGAAGCATGTTTAAGCTGGGAGAAGGGATTTTAATTCCTTAGGTGTTACCAGAAACTAATTCTTTTTAAAACTAATTAATATTCACCTGCATAAGTTCCAAAGAACTTTAGAGTTAAGACTGAATTAAGGAAATAATTAATAAAAATTGAATACCTAAAAAGGTTAAATATAAAACTATTTAGGATTTACTACAATATAGCAAATATAAAATATTCTTGTTTGCCAGAAACTTTTTTGGTGATTTGTTATAAATCACTGTGCAGTCATGAAATATAACCAATGGCTTCTATTAAAATAGAATTCTAACAGAGGGATAGATTCAAGAGCATGGAAAGTGTTAATACCACTTTGTAATGCCTTGGTAAGACCACAGGTGGAATATGCATCCAGGTTTGGTCACTACTATATAAAAAAAGATGTTGAGACTCTAGAAAGAGTCCAGAGAAAAGTAACAAAGATGATTAGGGGACTGGAGGTTAAAACATATAAAGAATGGTTGATGGAATTGGCTATGTCTAGTTTAATGAAAAGAAGGACTGAGGATGACATGATAGCAGTGTTCCAATTTCTCAGGGGTTGCCACAAAGAAGTGGGAGTCAACGTATTCTTCAAAACACCTGAAGACAGGATGAGAAGAAATGGATAGAAACTAATCAAGGAGAGAAGCTAAGGAGAAATTTCTTGACAATTAGAACAAGTAATCAGTGGAACAACTTGCCTCCAGAACTTGTGAATGCTCCAAAACTGGGAGTTTTTAAGAAGAGATTGGACAACGATTTGTCTGAAATGGTATAGGGTTTCCTTCCTGAGCAGGGGTTGGACTAGAAGACCTCCAAGGTCACTTTCAAGTTCTGTTAGTCTGTAAATATCCTGTTATATGCTGTATTTATTTATTTAAAGGATTTGTATGATCACCCAACTAAAAACACAATTTTGGGTGGCTCACAACAATACTAAAATTTATATCTATAAAAATATAACACTATAAAACTTGTATATTAATGAATGTCTTTGATCTATTAATTTTTAGCAAGTTTTCCATGCTAAGTTTAGGAAAAACAGTTTGATTTTGACAGATAATGTTTAATTATACACACAACCTTGCAGAATTTCTTGTGGAAGACAATACAAGGCTGAGCAGGCAGTTGCTAGCTATATATCTCAAGTTTCAGCCCATTAGTATTGAGAAACTATTAGAATGTGTTCCACCATCACAAATTCTACATAAAGCTCTCCTAACACGCATTGACTTCTTTGCCCTATTTAGATATTCATTCAGAATAGCTAATACAATGGTTCTTGATAGAAGCAGGAATCATGGAATGGGGGTTGGGAGGATGGAGGTGAAAATTGGGATGAGAGGCTAGAACTGCCTTTCTGTAGTAATGATACTGATTTAAAAAAATGTTAACCATTGGATTGGATTAGTGCTCATTATAGTAGTGTAAAAGTGCAAAGCTATATCTTATTATTACAGATCAATGGGATAGATTTTTACATTTAAAATAACCATTCAAAGATAAACTATTTTCTCTACTTTCCCTTCATACTATATCCAAAAAGTTAGGTTATTTCTGAGGATTTGTTTTTAATTTGAGGAGTGGTGGTAACATTGAGAGTAGAAATGCCAAAGATTACCCTTATTTGAGTTTTGTATTTACTCTGCTTTGGAAATAACTTGTAAGAAATAAAGAAAATGCACTAATCACTGCATAAGAATAAAGAATTAGTAGCCACTTTGTTTTCCTTAAATACTTAAAGTTACATTGATAGAGTTAAGATCATAACATCTGTGAATAGATTTAATAGATACGGCTTATCTCCTGTTTTTATCCCACTAATTTGATTATTGGATCTAAGTGCTATTGCCACTAAGTGCTATTGCTTAGCTTCTATTGCTAGGTGGCATAGCAAAGGTGATAAAGGAAAATCCTGCTTGGTATCTCATAAAATCTGAATTATAGCTCTTAAATCACATATGAGCTTTAGTTGGTCCAAACATATGTTCAATCATCTTGCAGAAACCAATGCCAAATTTATATATAATCAACATTGGTTTTTAAAATTATATTTCCAGAGAATTAAAAGCTTTAAGTATATCTAAAGAATATATGGCTAATGAAGATTTATTAATTTTACTAATTTGTATAACAGTTTAAACAAATTTAAACAAACAGTGTAAACAAATAGTTTCTTTGATAGGGGCAGCTATATTATGTTTTGGAATAGAGCTAAATTGATCCATATGAACAATTTTACCATAATCATTTTTAATTGGTTTCTTTCCATTAATAGCCTCCTTTCCTTCTTCCTCCCTCTTTAAAAATCACCCTATTCCCTTATCCCTCCCCCACTCCATTGTTCCATGCCTCCATATCCATCCTTCTATCCTTCAATCCCATTAGACTAATGGGAGATTGCAGAGGATCCTTTTCATAGCCTAAGGGGGAGGAAGTTGATTTTTCTTCATGCCCTTATTAGCCAATAAACTTCTGAATTTAATTACAATAGTTTCTTACTCATAGTTTTACCTACATTATTATTTTATTTAACTCTTTATTCTTTTTATTTAACTACCTCCTTTCCCCTTCCTCTACATCTAAGAATTCAAAAAGATTAATTAACACAGTCAATTTCTTTTATTTACGGCAGCGTTCGTATCTAATTTTCAGCTTCTGGTTCAACCTTCTTTCTACACTTCCAGAGACAAGTCACAGATTTCTTCCTCCATCCCTAGTTAGAGAGATCGGTCAACAAGTTGTGCATCTCAGTCAAAGTAGGAAAAAACTTTTCATCCTTATGGCCTAGAAACAATTAATTTGAAAGGGAATTCTTACTTGTATTGAATCTCCTTTAGCATAAGTTTTCCTGTCCACTGCTTAAATTCCTTTCTTCCCTGCACTATAGCTACACTGATATCTGGGAAGAAGAATATTTTTTCACATTCTCATTTAATCGCTTCCAATTCACATTGACTTTCTTACTATTTTGTCTCTGCATGTTTTTAGGAGGGCAAACCCAGTGTAGTATCTTTATCTATTAAGTTCAAATCAAAGCTCAGGCCATTAATTTTAGAAATGAGATAAGTAGTCAGATTGGCTGTTCCAGTTTTCCTTGACACTCCTTTGATCCTTAAGTTATTTCTCCTGCTACTGTCTTGTAAATCTGCCCACTCAATCTTTATTTTAGAAATACTCTTTTGAGCCTTGCCTATCTCTAAAATATTGTTTGTAACCATATCATAAGCTTTGCTGGCAACCTGAGTTAAATCTGCTATTTGCGGTGACACTTTCTTAATTTTTTTTATTCATTTGCTCAGACATATCTCCCAACTCTTTAGTTATTTCCAGGGCATGTTTAAAATTATGTTGATAAGGACTTCTTTATTTTATGATGCATATTTAGTATAGACTTGACATATTTTATTTATTTTGGAAAATTTATATAGCTGCCTACTCGCTCACAGTAACTCTAGGCGGCTTACAGAAACTAAAAACAAAATATAGAAATAATAATAATAATAATAATAATAATAATAATAATAATAATAATAATAATAATAATAATAATAATAAATATAACACCACACCCCTCAGCATCAACATACGCTCAAATCAGCCATTTCATGGGCTCCATTCCACTCTGGGTTCCCCAGGCCCACTGGCAAAACCATGTCTTCAGAGCCTTCCAAAAGAGTGTCAGAATGGGGACCAGTCTAATTTCCAGAGGAATGATGTTCCAGAGGAAGGGAGTCACCATAGAGAAGGCCCTGATTAAGTAGTATCAGTGGTCATTTATTCTGGAGCCTGAACATGACTAATAAGGTTGTTTGGTTTAGGTATGTTCTGTTGTTGTGTTTCCATACAGCTTCAAGATGCTGAAATCACATCTTAATTTCTGTACAAGTATTAGAAGTATGAAAAAACATGTGTAAGTTGAAATAAAGTGGTCTAATACTTGTAATTGAATGAGATTTCATACTCATTTTATTACATACAAATAAACAGATTTTGGAACTTATGAAATTGTATAATGAATCCTTTCATGGAGTAGATAAAGGTTTGAAATAAAAGTAATCTTTTAAAGCAAAGACCAAGTCATTCCCCTTTAATAGTATAATTAATTTCAAAAAGATTCAGTGAACCCTTATAGCATCTTATCAGAAGGTATTCCATAATAAATTACGTTATACAAGTCTTATAAAATCTGATATGGAAGAAAGAAGTATTAGGATATATAGTAAACAATTCTCTGATGGACTGAGAAGTATTTTAAATATCATAAATACAGGATAGAGGATTAACTTCTAACAGATCCAGGCAAGAGAAGTTACTCATTAGAGTATCTAATTTCTTGGTCCTGCTCTATTTAAAAATGGCATTAATATCCTGGAAAAAGAAAGTCAGTAGTATGTTAATCAAACTCACAAATCATCTTAGAAATGGAGTAGAGTTACAAACACTTGTCGGGACAGAAGGATCTATAATGAATGGACATATTATAGAACATCACAAAGAGTCATTTGTCCTGGAAAGGTGATTCTGACTTACATTTCTGAATGTGTAACTCAGTAAAGAACAAGGAAAGTTCAATGTCTGGGAAGCATTGAACTATACTTATTTTTTTGAAGATGACAAGAAAAAAAGAGCAGCTGGATGAATTTTATGGTACCATTGATGTTTACAGAATTCAGTTAATGATATCAAAATGCTACTTGCAAGGATATATTTGGTTTTTATTTTATTTTGTGCAGGCATCTGTTCAAAGAGAGAGCCAGTTTGATTTAGTAGTTAATCTATCAGGCTAGAAATAGGCAGAAAGCATTCTAGTTATGCCTTAGGCATGAAGCCAACTACATGACCCTGGTCCAGTCACTCTCTCTCAGTCCTAGGAAGCAGGCAATAGCAAAGGTAACACCCCTGCTTCCAAAAAACCCAATACACCTTTAGGGACTTGTTCATACAGTTGCCAGGAGTAAACACTGATTGAAGGTCTCTCCTCTTATCCCAAATGTTCAAGGAACAATCTTTTCTTTCCTCCTCACCCTGACTATGGGTTGTCAGAAAGAGGAAGAATGTGGCTCCACCACTGGGGGAAGTGGTGTCCTGCCAGCATTAGCTTCTGTCCACCGGTATTGACTCAAGCAATAGATTATTCTTGAAGACCATGGCCCTCAACTGAAAAAAAAATGTCAATACTTGGTTGATGCAAGAAATTTTTTTAGATAGGAATCTATTCTAGGCCCACCTGGTGATTTAGAGGATGAACCTGAAGACCTGGTCAACATTTATCAATGGACTATGGCCTTTCCCACTGTCTACTGAAGGTTCTTGGTTTATGAGTACTAGTGCCTCCTTTTAAATCAGGAGTTTATTGCTATACATGGTACTATTCTATGTATATCCTATGAATCCTATGACATTTTAATAGTAAATTATTAAAACAAAATGATATTCAATTTGCTAAGTAATTTGTTTTACCAGGAAGAAAATTGGAAGCTGCAGGAAAAACATAATGAAAGATTAAAATGCTGTAGTGAAACTGGGAAATAGAATATGAATTATTATTTTATCTGCTGCACAACTATATGTGCTATTGTAAGTTTTTAAATTATAAAGCTAACAACTTAAATTAAATCTTTGGGGGTCAAAAACATATAAGCCACATAAAATGCAGTTCAAGGAGAACTAAAAGTTAGATGCAAATATATTATGGAATTAAAAATCAGGCAGCTAGTGAAATTGTTTGCAAATGTTATTGACTTTAAATTTTATTCCGGGTTAGCACTGTCTATTTTAGCAATAGACTGGAGACAATAAATTCTTTCAAATTTATTTTGTGGTAATCAAATTTGGTCTTCCAATCTTCATTCAGATCCAACAGAAAAATGCAGTTCAAAATATCTTTCTATATGCCTGTGTATATCTGTGTGTAAGTTTGTGTGCAGGATTTTTTAACTTTAAATATTAGCTTCTACTTAGTGCTGTTGCTTATACAGCATGATTCACCTTATGTATTGTCCATAGAGTGAGTTCTGGCTATGTGCTTTATCTGCATGTAATGTGTGTGTGTGTGTGTGTGTGTGTGTGTGTGTGTGTGTGTGTGTGTGTGTGCTTTATCTAATGTTCATCTGCATAATGTTCATACAGTACATGTAGTTAGAGCACATAGCCAGAACTTATTCTATGGACAACAGGTAAGGGGAATATATACATCATCTCTCTCTCTCTGTGTGTATGTGTTTGTGTGTGTGTTTACCAGGAGCATGTTTATATATATGGCATGTGATATAGTTTGCAGTTCAAACAGAATTCAGTAATAAACACACTTGTATTTCCTGAAAAATGAAAGTGAAAAGCTGTTGAATTGTGAATTGCAAACAGAATTGTGAATATATACATTTTAGGTATATTTAACCTACTTCAGGAATTACTGCAAAACATATGTACAAGAAATTTGATGAATGCTAGTGCTCACAGCAAATCATTATTAGGAATTAAAATTCTGGTAGTGAAGCTAGTTCTCTGAACCCCCCTAGCAAGACAAAATCACAAATGTTAAACAATAAATATCCTAGCAATGTAATTATCTGTTTATAAAATTCTTGACTGTATTGTAAATATGCATTATCTTCGATGTTGAAATTTCAGGTTCTCTATGTGTGGGCTTGCACTTTTTTGCCTTCATATTAAATTCAAGCAATTAACTGGAAATAGTAAATAAAATTTCAATAATTATCTATATTTGTGAGAAATATAATAAATTTGGATTGAGGGCCAAGAAATGTCTGAAATGTCCCACATTCAGAATAGCATATGTTGTCAAACAAATTTTGTTATGACTTACAAAAGAAAGATCTCAATAAAGTCTGAAGCACAAGTTTCCATCTCCTATTTATAACTGTGTCAGATACTGTGAAAATGAAGCACCAATTACCCCATTAACACATTTACTATTTCCTATCTCCCTATTAACACTACAGTTCCTAAGATTTTTTTCTTTTTGTTTCCTATGGCAATGCTAGAAAATATTCCCATATCTTTAAATATAGCATTTCATGTGCATTAATATTGTTCCATGCAGAAGTGATAATATGATAATAGATTCCTGAGTATATATATCTTTTCAGCATTCTGTGCCACAAGATTTTATGCCTTTCAGTTTAAATTTTGCCAGTACATTTGTTTTCTTTAATTTAACCCATATATTTGACAAGAATAATTCATGATCTATTCTACAATCTTCACTTGGGAGTGGCTGGCTGACTAGATTTGCCTTTGCCATCTTCAGTTAAATATTATGCAGTTGATCTGATTCTCATATAATCCAATGTCCTGATGTACAGTATAGTGTGCATTTAAGTCACCTGAAGCAGATACTGGTTATAGAAGTCTCTTTGCAACCTCTGCTAACCTATTTTCTCATTTTTGCACTGATTTGAATATACTACCAAGTCACTGTCAACTCCTAGTGATCACATAGACCATAATGATCTGTCCCTAAGTAGTCTTTCAGAATTTCTAATGTCCTCCTAACCACTGTAATGGAGTCTATCTACTTTTGCATTAGAGCCTTCTCCAGAGAGTTGGGTCTTCGCATAATGCGTCTGAAGTAGAATAATTTGAACCTAACCTTTTGTGCCTAAAGTGAAAACTCTGGGTTGATCTGTTTGATGAACTATTTTATTTTTGGTTTTTTTGGTTCATGATATTTTCAGGAATTTTCTCCAGCTCCAAAGTTCAAAAATGACCATGAGTAGGGTGACACTTTTCTGAGGATAGGGAGAACAACATGAACTGTGAACTTCGAAGAAAATTGTGCCCCTGCTCCCCATCCCAGCAAGTCCCAATGACTCCTCTCATTGGGAGGTGAGGAAGAGTACTCACCTGTCAATCTCCAATGTGCCTCAGCCATGTCCACCTCACCAGCAAGCATCCAAGTCACTTTCTCATCCTACCCTTGCTACTCATTGCCATTAAGAGGTTTCAGATTTCAGTTCTGTTACAAAGTAGCCAATTGCAATTCAGTCATTGGGCCTTGCCATCAACTGATTGGGTAGAGGGACAAGAGGGATGTAGAAATGAGGGTGGGAATAAGGTTCTCCAATCTTCCCCTGTGCTACACAACTTATAGAAAGTGAGGTAGCACTGAAGTAGCCATAACTTCCTCAAATTTCATTCCCATGGGAATCATACTGTAGGTACTGGCATTCTGTAAGTTAGCTCACTTGAGTTATCTTGGTTTAATAATTGTTGCCCTATAACTTACAATTTTGCCCAACTGAAAATTACAAAAAAAACCCAATGAAAACCCCCAGATACGAGAGTTTTAATAGTACATAAATCTTTATGTGCTAATCTTTATGTGCTAATCTTTATCTATGCCACAATGAAGTTTTATGATGAGAAGCTTCTAGCTACCCTATATTGGATTTGCTATTTCCCCCCTGAAAATATGGGGGTTTGTTTGAATCTGGTGATATTAAAAAAAAGACTTAAAGGGAATAAGGAAGCCATTGAAACTTCTGAGAAAATTGCACTACTAATCATATTTCCATAAGCAGCTCTCTGTAGCATTATAGTCACACAGTGTATTTATAATTTGGTTTATGTGAGCTACAGTTTAAGTTGGAGAAAATTGGTTTCCTTTTTAAAATGTCATGTTTCTCATTTCCCTTTCTAAATTTCAGGCTGATTCAAGCTCTTATCAGACTTTAAATCACTTGAAAACACAGTCCGTAATTAAAATGCAGCAAATCTGCATGAATCAATGTAAGTTTTTTATTTGTTCTAAAACACTTTTAAGTGAAGCTGAAAGCCTGTTCAAATGTGATATAATGAACATGAATACAAATGAAATGTGTGGTGTGTGAGTTTGGGAAGGAGAAAGGAAATGAGTGGGTGGCAGAAATTTGTGTGTTTGTCTGTGCTTGTGTGCCTCTGCTTGTTTGTGTAAGTAGCAAATATATTGCAGATAGGGAGAATGGTTGTGTGGATTTGGAGCTAACTCCATTACCTTCAACAGGAAGTATGAGAAGTAATTAAGCTCTTAAATACTTATCTAAGAAATGTGTGAAATAGAGAAATAAGAATATGATAGGGTAGATGTGTGACATCTTGAAAGTAAATCCATTGACTTGAATAGAATTTATTTTCAAATAAACATCTTGGTCCATAGGTTTAGGTAGGTGTATTTAATACTGGTAAAATGCCTTCTTGTCTTGCCTTTTGGTTTCTATTCTCCAAAACACCAGAAGGCAAGACAAGAAGCAATGGATGAGAACTAAAGAAGGAGAGAAGCAACCTAGAACTGAGAAGAAACTTCCTAACGGTGAGAATAATTAACCAGTGGAACAGCTTGCCTTCAGAAGTTGTGGGTGCTCCATCACTGGAAGCTTTCAAAAAGAGCCTGGATAACCGCTTATCTGGAATGGTATAGGGTCTCCTGCTTGAGCAGAGGGTTGGACTAGAAGACCTCCAAGGTTCCTTCCAACCGTATTATTCTGTTAAATATATGCAATTAAATTTCTGTAGAAGCTTCCTCCTCCCCAAACAGCATAGTTTACCACCTCCATTCAGCAACTTCTGAATACTTTCATATAAAGAAAATGTTTTGCCTACTGTTTCTGCCGCTTTTAACCTGATGGGTGTTAATGTTTGTGTTAGATTTCCATTGTTATTTGCTGTTCCTTAAAATTGTTTTAACAGTTGCAATTTGCTTTAGTTTTGCTTTCTGAATAGCACAGTAGCATTTTTAAAAAAAAACAATCAAGAATCATTTTGGAAATTAAACTGGCAGAAATTACTACGGTAATTGTTGCATTTCCAGATGTTCCAGTATTTAAATTTCTTTCTTTTTTTAACAGCAATGATGGAACTCCTCATTTAATGGAGGAAAAATCACTCAACTATCTGGGATATTATACTCATAATATCATAGATATGATATTTCATAGGAAATGTTAAAATATCTGATAAAAATGATTATCAACTGATATAATCTGGTTTGATACTCATTTTGCCAGCTCTTGCCCTCTACCTTATTCTGCCATGTGCATGACTTCTGATCTCCTTCTGTGCTCTAGGACCAAATGAGTTTGATACATGTAGCCCAACTAAAAGATTTGTATATTCCTTGAAAAATTAACTTGCATATATTTTTATTCAATTTTAAAACCATTTTTCTAGCCTGATATATTCTTTTTCTAAATGCTTGGGAATTCAAATATTACACATTCATCATAATAGGCACCAAAACAATTCATTTATAGCAATTTTGAAAAAAAAAGCCTTTTATTGCCCTCTTAGGAATTTTGGTGTTTAAAGCAGATGTGTAGCTGACAGTAGTAAAGATTCACATACTTCTATTTAAATAGGAAAAAGACACCTTTGTTTCAGACCAAAACAAAATAAAGGGATCTTCTACCAGAAACTTTCAATGTTAATTTAATATTTTTAAACTTATCCATGCAAGCAGAGTAATCCATGCATGGAGAGGTATAGGATTTCTTTGGTTGATACTTTTCATTTTTTAAAAAAATTACAGCTGAAAGACCCCAAACCAAGTTGCAAATATAATCTAAACATGACATTAGATAAAACAGTTGAACAAATACATATTTAATATATATTACATAATTCTGTGATTCTGGATGTTTAAAATTAGCCCTAATGTAGCATTGGTAGCCAAGTACTCTTATTTATCTACCAAGCCTTGGTTGATAGTTCCATCCACTGTGTTGGAAAGGGATGCTTTTCCAAAAAATCAATTGTTTTTTCCTCCTAGAAATAATCAGAGTTAGCTTTGGCAGTCTCATGCTTTAAAGTGAACCAGTATTTTTTAACAATAGTTTACTGAAGTGTAACTCTGATTCATATTCAGTTGGGGCTTCATGATTATCTGAACTTGGAAAATGTTTCACATTAGTTGGGGTGGAAAACTTTAATCCCAAATAAATAGTTTCTTCATTTAACCATGTTACAAATACTGGAGGTGACTATTACACATCCCACGGACTGCAAAAATAACAAAGAGGTCCTAGACCAAACCTCACCAAAAATATCACTTGAAGCCAAGATCCCCAAATAGAGGCTGTCATACTTTGGCTATATCATGAGAGGTGACTCACTCAATCATATTTGGAGTGATCAGCAGAAAAAGCAGAAGAGGCCACCCTAGTACCTATTGGCTGGACACTATAAAAGATAACATTGGGATGACCATGGCAGATCTGAAGGAGGCAGTGCAAGACAGAAGGGCATGGAAAGTGCTGATCCATAGAGTGGCTAAGGATTGGACATGACTGAATGACTGATGACAACAACAACAAACATTGTCTATTTCTTCTTTCTTTGTTTTTAAACATAGAGTTGAAAGAAAGAAGCAGCCACCAAGAGCTGTGCCTGTACAATATTTCCAACAAGTGATCTGCTTTCTAGTTCTGTTTTTCACTTCCTACAGGCATGTTTAACTGCCAAAAGAGGAAAGCACCAGGGACAAATTAGCCAACTTGGTCTACATGTAGTGATTGCAGATAGGCAGACTGACAGACAGACAGACAGAAGATGTTATTTTTTAAAAGAAGAAACTTCAAAAAAACAAAAAAAAAAACGTGGCAGTCATCACAAAGTTAGCTGGAATATAAGCAAAGCAGAGAGAGACCATTAAACTGCTGTTGAATTTTCTAATGCACAGCCCACTGTTTATATCTCAGTGGGGACATGTAATTTTTGGAAATGTCAAGAATGGACCTTGTGAAAAAATGAATATGAAATGAACATGTAAGAAAAGAAGTGGAAGAAACAAAAGTGAACTTTAAGAAGAGAAAGCTTGAACAGGGTATGAAAAAGGTACTAGAAGATAAATTTTCAGAAAAATTGATGAAAAGTGGAAGTAGCACAGAAGGGTGGGGGATACAAAAAAGGACCTTAGTGGAATGATGAATTGAAAGATCCTGTGGATAAGAAAAAATGCATGTATGAGAATGACTGCTGTTGCAATAAATGTGGGGTTTTGGAAGTTGGTGAAGAGGGCTAAAAAGGAATTAAAAATAAAAGAGATGAAATGATGTGAGACGAATCTGAAGTGAAAGAATATTTTAGAGCTCTGCATGGGTATTATGGATCTTTGGTAAACAGTAGTATTAAAATAAATAATTTCAATGTTATCAAAAAAGAAATTAATGAAAAAACCCAATAAACCTGAGGTGGATGGGTGGTTAAGAGATGAAAACAAACAAACAAACAAACAAACAAATAAAAGATGTTGAAAAATAGTAAAGTTGTAGGAATAAATTATCATACCAGAAGTATGCAAATAAAGCTTCTGTGAGAACAAAAAGAAAGTTTCATGAACAGTTCAGGTTGACAGTGAGACTAGGATCTATGATTAAATGAAACGGTTATTAAATATGTGTATGAATCACTGTTTAAGAAATGTTGGTGCTTTGCTAGTATGTTACTTTTATATGCAGAAGGCTAAATATTACAAGAAATAGATGAATATGTGTCACTTGGTAAAATGCTTATTATTCTTCCTAAGATGAAGAAATAGATGGAGAAGTTTTCAGACACAAAAGCCCAGTGGTGCATAGTATATAGCATGTTATGAGGAATTAATGTTTTGTTACAAAAGAAACTAAAATAGCCACCTTTCCGTGCCACCTTTGTTATATGAAAATAGGAGGTAAGTATGCCAGGAAGAATATAAAAATATACCAAATACAATGGAAATGGGTTACTTCAGAAGCATGTGAAGCACAGCAAGAAAAGAGAGGGTCAAGAATGATTATGTGTTGAGTGAATATGGACAGAATATAAAAGTGAATAAACAATACATAAGGACGTTGATTCAGTTTGTTCATACAGAGAGAGTAAATAAAAAACAAACTTAAAACATAATGGAACAATGAAAGGGATGAGAAGGAGAATTCTGAGAAAGTTGTGATAAGATGGATTTGATGAGAGCTTCAAAAAGAGAGAGGTAAAAAGTTTAAAGAACAAACAATAAAGAACACGTATGAAGCAATGTATATACATGATGGAAGAAACCAGAGAGACATAAACAATGTTTGTGAGGATAGAAAAATATAGGGAGATATAATGAATGATATTGATGAAAACTAGGATAAATTATCTTTTCTTTTTTATGCATTTTTCAAACATTTACTTTCTTCAACTTACTAATTTGTGCTTTTTGTGCTCTGTAAAAATGTTGTTTACCCTGAAAGAGATGAGTGATAGGTACTTAGATATAATTTTAATTCAAGAGAGGAAAGCAATAACATAAACTCAGTCAAGTTCATGAACAATGACATTTTAATGACTATAACGGTCAGAATAGTTAAAGCAATGGTTTTTCCAGCAGTAACATATAGATGTGAAAGCTGGACACAGACAAAGATTACATGCCTTCAAATAGTGGATTTGGAGATAATTACTAATACTGTCATGAACTGCAAGAAGAACCAGTCAATTAGTCTAGGAGCAAAGTGGATTAACCCTTTGTGATGATAATCAGCAAGCAGAAACTTACACACTTTCACACATGATATGAAATTATGTCAGACTAAAAATTATTTATGCTTGGCAAGGCTGAGGGAAGTTAATAAAGGAGAATGCAACCAATAAGATGGGTAAGCAGGATCCAAAGGTTTACCCAAATGTTCTTTGAAAACCTACAAGCTATTACTAGAGATGGGTTATAATAGCAAGCATTTGCCATCCATACAGCTGTCAGAAGTTGAACTTGACTCACTGATAGTTAACTCTTACAGGTAATCCTTGACTTATGACCATTCATTTAACAATGTTTAGAAGTTATAATGATGCTTAAAAAGTGACATACCTGGTGTTACAATCACCACAACTCCCCCTTAGTCACATGATAACAATATGGGTTGCTGGGGAACTGGCTCACATTTACAATGGTTGCAATTTCTTGCAGTCCTATGATTACAGTTTGTAAAAAGTCAATGGAGGAAGCCGAATTTGCTTAATGACCATGTGATTCCCTTCACAATAGCATTATTCACTTAACAACCCCAGTGATTCATTTAATGGCCATAGTAAAAGTGGTCATAAAATTGGGTCTGGTCACATGAGAACACGCTTAATGACTGCATCACTTAGCAACTGAAATTCTGATCTCAATTGTGATTGTTAGTCAAGGACTACCTGTATGTCCCATAATAAATGTGTCTGCATATCATACAACTCTCAAAACTAATTGGCAAACAAATAAAGTACATTGTGGTTTAGAATTATTAATGTCCAATCTTAATGGACAGTTGAGACTGCATAGACTGCCTTAAAAAAAGTCTTCAGAAACATTTATTTGGATTTTCTTGTATCAGATTATCCAATATTCAAAGAGGATAGCAATAAGATTAGACTTCAGGTGCCTTCCTATCCATTGGAACTCAAATTCTGCTGTGAATAAAAATATAAAAGATTTCTGATTTGTCCTGATGGAGTGTCAGACTCTTTTTCATCACTTTTAACTTTGAGTGGACAGGCATAAATGGCAAGATATAGAGGAGCAGAAACTCTAGCTTTGCTAGCTACTAGTGCTTCACTTTAACCTGAATTCTGGAGATTCAAGCATTTCTTTGGTACCAAAAGCTCTGTAAAAAATTCCAAATACATAAACTTTATAATAATAAAATTCTATCTTTATATTTTAAATCAGATTATCAATGTTTACTAGGCATTATTCTCTGGCAAGAAAAAATAGTTATAGTTTAGAAATCCCTAGCTTCAAAAAAATTCAGTTGTGTTGCAAGGGCTAATTGCTTTGATATTTTTAAATTAAAAATAATTAAAGAGATAACTATGCTTCATTCTAGTTTCTTATGCTCCTATAGATAGCGGTGATGATATAATCAGGATTGATCTTTATTTTCTCTGTGCCCAGATACATTCAAATAACCCCAAGATTGTGTCAATTTAAGTACGATATATTTCTATCAACCTGTCTTATAGTTGGGTAAACTGCTATAATTTCATTTATATTCTGGCTTTTCCCCCCTGTTCAAAAGTCAGTTTTGAAGCTCCTTAAATTATTGAGGGCCTTAGATGCTGTAGATCACTCCTGGAAATGTAACAATGGGGTGTACTAATTCTTCAGTATCTGTAGAGCGTAGAGATATACCGGTAGCTCTTATTCTTATTATGAACACAAAATCTGCCTTACATTAAATCACATCTTTGGGCTGTCTAAATTGGACTATTGTACAATTAGAAGCAACAATCCAGGAATCATAAGGATTTTTCAGGCTTCCTTAGAGGTTCTAGGATTGAACTTAGCATCTTCAGTAAGTAAAGGAAGCAGTCTACCCCTCCTCTATATGTTATGGGTACTGACAGAATTGAAAGATTCATTTTTCAAGTTAGTGGCTTTCTGGTGTGCAGTTTTATTGATATGAACATTGTAATATGCTCTGCAGATTTCAACAAATGATTGGGAAAAAGTGCTTTGACCTTATACAACTGTGGCACCTCTATGCTTTTCATTAAAGCTTGAAGAACTTTTTTCAGGTTTCTGGGTGAACCCACTGCAAAAATGATGTGTCTACTTTAATGAATTGAATTGTTAAAGCAAGGCAACTTTAATGCAACTCTTAAAGCAGCCACATCTTTTCTCAGGCTTTCACAAAAGACTGAAAAAAGACATTGATGTTCTAACAAACATCAGAGGGTGGATAGACTTGCACTTATGTGAAGACCAAAGCATTTCTTTTAAATTATTTTTGAGGCATTCACAGTGTTATGTACTGGGCTTTTTAAGGGAATACCACGTGGATTGCTGGAGCAGTTAATGGCTCTCCAGAAACCCAGACTACAAGTCTCCTGTGCTGCAATTTGCTATCTCCAGGTGGCAATGGTTGATTCAAACCTATTGGCTGCCGCCTAGGGGCTAGACTATATATTGCGGCTAGTTGCAGCCATTTCCCCAGTAAAGTTTCTGCACGAATAAACTATGAGTTACCCTGTACTCCGTTCCGTGTCTTCATTCCTGCGCCAAAGAACCTGCTATTTAACACAAAGTATTAATGTTCATTACTTGACAAAGAAGACAAGAATAAATGGACATTTGCATGTCAGAAATTGGTTGTTCTTTTTAGGTGTCAGATATTATTCGGAATGCAATTTTTCTCAATAGACTAGTTCATCAACAGAAGGAAGAGTGGTTGAAAGAAAATTGAGGGAGGGGACAAGCTGAAACTCCCCACCCAAATTACATCTTCCCACGGAAAACAAAGCACCATGTTAGCTTTCTGGTGTCAAATCAGGCAACTGTTCTCTCTACAACACAGTAAAACTGACAGCTCAGTCATAAAAACATTTAGAGGGCTAAAATGTTGTTATTTAAGGTGGTAAAAGATAGTGGTTCTGGGAACGCAAAGCAAGTAACTTTCTAGGGAAAAAATCATTTTCATGGAATACTGACTCTTTATTCTTTCAACATTGCCACTCCCTTTTTGGTCTTGCCACATTACCTCATAAGGTAAAGGTAAAGGTTCCCCCGCACATGCGTGCTAGTTGTTTCCAACTCTAGGGGCCGGTGCTCATCTCCGTTTCAAAGCCGAAGAGCCAGCGCTTGTCCGAGGACATCTCCGTGGTCATGTGGCCGGCATGACTAGACACCAAAGGCGCACGGAACGCTGTTACCTTCCCACCATAGTGGTCCCTATTTTTCTACTTGCATTTTTATGTGCTTTCGAACTGCTAGGTTGGCAGAAGCTGGGACGAGTAACAGGCGCTCACTCTGTTACACAGCACTCGGATTTGACCCGCCGAACTGCCGACCTTCTGATCGACAAGCTCAGCGTCCTAACCCACTGAGCCACCATGTCCCTCATTACCTCATAGGTACACATTAATAGCTTCACTGACCATTCCAGGCACAAGATGCACTATATCTAATTAAGTAGCTGGTGCTATATCTAATCACATGCATATTCTAATTTCTCTACAGAGAGGACGGTAACCCCATTCTTTTTTAACCCTTTAGACCAATTTGTGCTTCCATGCAAGGTGTCGTGGTCTATGGTTCCAATATACAGTACCTCTAAAAACATTCTGTTGCAAGACACATAGAAAGCTAATTAGATCAAAGGTATCCACAAAATCAAATCAAAGACTTTCATTAAAAAGATGAAAGCAAAGTTACAGCATTGCAATGCAAGCACCGGCTCTTTCATGTACATATATGATGTCACAACTCACATACAAAAGGGTGGAACTTTTGTTGAGACACTACAATGCTACTTTTGTATTTTGCCCCACTTCCTCTTGTGAATGTCCCTAGATTAAATAATAAAAGACTTGCATGGGTGAAATGACCATAAAACAACACTATAAAGCTTATAACATATATAATTTTATATTTAAAATGAGATTATTCTCTTCCTCCAACCCAGCATTTACCTGTAGAATCAGAAAAGCAAAAATAAAATAAATGGGCCTTTCAGTTCAGGTTTACTTGTTGCTGAATGCTGGCTCATTAGGCAATAGTACTGCTGAAATAATTATAATGATTAAGGAACATTGGTATTTCTTATTTGATTATTCTTTTTTTTAAGGATTTATATAAGCTGATTTCTTTTGTAAGGTTCATTCTTAATAGCAAGCACAATATAGAGAGGAATGTTCTTTAGTTAGCTTAGCAGAACTAAATATCTTGACTTACTTGACATTAAAAAGCACCAATTACCAGCCCTTATCACAGAATACAATGTCCAAAGTGGAAACGATTACAAGGTTATTATTCTGAGTATTTTTCTGAGACATCATTTAAAATAAGATATTGGTGCTAGCTGCCAGAAAAGCAAGTAAAGTAGTGACTCTTTAGAAAAGATTTTATTTTCTGGGTGCTTCCTTTACCACATTGGCTGCATGTGAGTAGCAGGGACAAGGGTTCCTCTTCTGTGTCCTTTTGAGTGTTTCATCAAGCTTGGGTGAAAAGTACTTGCATAGATTCTTCTCCAAAGAGAGAGATAAATTCCCATCCAACTTTCTCAGGGACAAAAGTTCTTTTCTAATGGGAACAATAGCACACCTATGGTGAAACCAACAGAAGAAATTGGTTTGGGTGACTTTGGATCAGTCACTCAGTGCAAATCAACTCACAGTGTTGTTGTTTTAGGGAAAACAGGAAGGAATATTAGAGATGTTTGCCACCTTGAGTTACTTATAAAAATAATAAAGGTGTTGTATAAATTAATAAAATAAGTGGAAGAACTTTGTATTTATCAGTGAGATTTTTCTATAATCTTTTTCTGAAAGAATTCTAAAGTAGTATATTTTTTTGTTGAATTAAGCTCTTTGCTTAGCAATTTGGATGATTTCTCAGCCAAGAGGCTTGTCAGCCTTGCCAGGTAGACCAGACAGGATACACAAAAAGATGAACTAATTCTACTTTATTGTAAAGATACATTAACAGAATCTTGCAAGTCTGAAAATAAAATGATCTCACCATCTCCTTTACAGTAGAGTTCCCCAACTCATGCAAATGGAGCATGCCTGCATGCGCTCACCTTCTGCTTGTGTGAGTGGGGATGCGCATGCACACACAGGCTCACCCGCCACTTCTGTGGCCTGGTTCTGAAAGGCTCAATGCCCAGTAGTGGGCTGTGGCCTGGGGGTTGGGAACTGCAGCTTTACAGGAAGAGTCCCTTACAAGCCGCTTGCTCTGCTCACTATGCAGTTGTGGGCTGTGCTGTCTATTTGACCATTTCCTAGACAGCATCTCTTCACCCCATCTACCAAGGACTTTCCCACATAAAAGTACAAGGCCCCACTGCAACTTGGTTTTATGCCAAAGGTATATCACCTACAATTCATATGATTAGTGAGGACAGTACTAGTTTATTGTCTTTCATTGATAACAAGTATTTTTGAAAGCCTTTTGGTGCTGTGTGTTCATTTTGCTTTTTATTATGTACTTTTACAGTGTTTACAGATCTTAAATCCAGGGCTTTTTTTCTCATAGAACGCTCAGAACGGAGTTCCGGCACCTTTTTTGGATGGAACCTTGTAGGGTAGGCAAGGCGGGTTATATGACATGTGTGAGTTCCGGCACCTTTTTCTTTTACAAAAAAAGCACTGCTTAAATCTATTGTATTTGGAACCTATACCTTAGGCCAGGGGTGTCAAACTGGCGGCCCATGGGCTGGTTGTATCATGTGGAGCCTACGGCCACCCCAGCTCCGGCAATGCAAAAAAAGTTGCAATATGTAGCAACATGTTGCGTGACGTGGCAAGTTTGACACCCGTGCCTTAGGCACACTAAACCTGCTGTTAGGGAGATTGAAGGAGTGCTGAATTAGGTAGAGATATTACATCTGAGTATTCTGTTACAGAATAGATCCGTGGGTGGCTATAAAGGCTGAGTTCACATGCTAGGCACAGGTGTTCCCTTTATGCATGAATCTCTTCTAAGATAGCCAGCAATGAATTTGGTAAGAAGATCCTATCCCTCCCAGTCCTTAATTACTATTGTAATTGAAATATTGTATTGAAGTTATTAAAGTTGAGAGACAGCGCTCTATGTTAAACAACCATGAAAAAACAGAATATAAAACCATGGTGGCAAACCTATGGCATGTGTGCCACAGGTGGCATGCAGAGCCCTCTCTGTGGGCACATGCGCCGTTGCCCCAGTCCTAGGCCTTCAACTGGGTTTTATTAAACGTTTTCGTTTTAGGCCTCCATCGTCGTATGCAAAAAAAAGGTTCAATCAATCAATCAATCAATCAATCAATTTCAACTTCTCATGGGAAAAAAAAGATCTCATAAAGTTGGGATTGATTGAACTTTTTAGTCCCATCCAGTCTGCCATTACCACCGCAGCCATGCCGACCAAATGGGCCACACCCACCTGGCCCCCGACAATACATAAGTGTGTTTTGGGTTGCAGTTTGGGCACCGGTCTGTAAAAGGTTTGCCATCACTGGTATAAAATAAACTGAAAGAAATGCTGGGTAGAGATTCGACAATTTCTTGCCTTATTAATGTGGTTTTGGGGCTTATGAAAAAAGAGCACGCATTTAGATATTGCAATGAATTTTGTTGTTATTGCTGTTTTACTAACAGGACGGTAGACAGGAACTGGCACAGCTTTGTGTCCTGGGGCAATTAGTCTTGATTGAAATGAATGGAAACAAAATATAAGTTATATAAATTTGATAAAATTAGATTTTGGCTTCTTTTCTGGTTTAAGAATGCATTTAAAGAAGCAGATGATGATCCCCCCCCCAGTTTTACTTGTTTGGGGGGTGCATTCTTTTCATTCACTTATCATCTGCCTCAGACCATTCTTCTCATGCTTCTGTTTGTTTGCCTTTTTAAAGAGTGAGACCATGCATGCTATTATTTTTGTGAAGGTTTGAATTTACTGAACTTTCCCCAGAATTACCAAATAGTAGCAGTGAAGATAACAAAGAGATTTGGCTTCTGCAGGTACGAAAATAAGTGCATTAAAAATGACTTTAGCATTTCCACACATACAATCTAAAACCACATTAACTCTGCTGGAATTTATCTCTGCTTCAAAACTAATGAAAAAAGAATTAGAAAGCCTCTGTGGAAAAGAAAGGGGAGGGCTACGTGGACATCAACTGAAATTAAAGCAACAAGTTCCAGTTAATATATGAGCTCAGCTACACCATTTTAAAAGTATTTTTCATTCCATTTTCAATGAACGTAATTAATTATTACATTTTATCTTCCTTGGCTTCACTCTCACTGCTCTAAGCAGACCAATAGCTTGCATTCAAAGACGCAAGCTGGCAAAATGAATATATAACCCTCCATTAATAGAAAATTTCTATCCACTTGATGTTACTGGACTAATAATTAAGAACTAATTAGAAGATATTAATAGTTATAAGCACATTAGCACTAGCATTGACTAAATGCAGCTGAAGCCTCTCTCTGAATTTGAGAAATTTATTGTCTTTCTTTCCTTCCATCTTTCTTTGGGGGATGTAATTGGAATTATAATTTTTATTGCTTGTAGGCTATCAGATCATTTATTACTATGCATTCCTTGATAAAAACAGAAAATTAAAATCTCACCTATACTTTAAAAAGTCCTGAATAAATAAAAAGAGCTATTCCCATTGAATCCATTTACAGATGAATTTTTTTTATACTACTGAGTTTTCAAAAAAAGTAGGATTTAACAATACCATACTAACCCACATTTTTGTATCATGTGTTTTATACTGTGATAGTTTACATTAATTTTTTAAAGTAAGTTTGGCTAAAAAGAACTTTTCGTGGTAATCGTATTTTTAAAAAAATCTATAGGTGTTTTTCCAGGAAGTTCCCCATTCAGATCCACAATTTAAATTTCATGATGTGATCTTTTCTCCTTTCTAATAGTGTATGTATTCCATAAATATTTTGTTATACCATTACTATTGTACTAGGAATTTTTATAAAAACCAGATAAAGATCTTAAGCAGCAGAATGGAAAAAGCTGAATTTGTGATACTTAGAAAGACTGACAATACAGGCTGAGTTATATTGATAGTATTGGATTGGACATATTATTTTTCTTGCCCAAGATAAAATGATTTATTATTTCAAAATAACTTTATCAAATCTTATAAACCCTGGTTTCTTTGAAGAAAGACAACTTGTCTCTTTTCCCCACAATTCTCTCCTTCAATCCAATGTGCTATAGTGGTTTAGATGCTGGATCAGGACCAGGCTCCAGACCATAAAAAGCCATAGCAAGTCACTGGGTGGCTCTGTGCTCTCCCATGAACTTACTGTATAGGATAATTGTAGAGTACAATTGAAAAAGGGAGGACTATGTTCATTGTCCTGACTTTGGGAGAAAATGTGGGATATAAATCTAATAAACATATTAATATAAATTACCTAAAGAAAGTAATAAATAACTAAATTCCTAAACCAGGTTTAGGACTGGTTCTCATAATTGGTCCATTAAAAGTAGTACACCAGGACCTTCCTAGAGTGAGAATTTTATAGTGCTAGAACAGATTTTAATATCCATCAGGGTAATACGTCCTGAAAACTGAATATGCATCAAAGCCTCTGAGGTTGGCCTCTGCTCTTAGGCAGGATAATATAGATAATGATGTTTTATGGTGAACAGCTTATTTGTAAGTCTGCAGATAGCATTGAGTATTCTTAATGCATTTGTTTGTTCAGCAAGATCTTATTTTTCTAATGATCATACTCAAAAGTTTGAGAATTAAGGCTAATTTTTCCAAGTTACACAGGGGGACTTTGTGAAGAAATTCAGATTTAAAAGCCTATTCTTTGACATACTTGTGATTCTAATGCAGGAAAGCAACAAATCTCCAAACATTTTGTGGAGAAGAGGTAAGTGCTCTTGAGAGATGAAGGTGTACAGTTATAAACTCTTGCATGGATGACTATGAGTGTAAGAGGAACAATTATTGCAAATTGTTAGGCATATTTTGCAGATATATTGATTTAACATGTTACGCCACATTTTATTATGTCTATATCTAAAGATTCCTGAAAATTGCCTACACAATAGTGAGAAAAAAAATCATTCAACAAAACTACTGCTGCCCAAGAGGAAAAGGCAGCCTTGCACCTTTATGCAGTGTGCCTTAAATTTTCTAAAGTTGTCAAACATGGTTACAGCTCTGTGTTGTCACATATTCTCACATTATATAAAATGAAATAAAAGTGCTAATATTTCAAATAATATTCACAATGGTGTTTTCCCTCCTTGAAAATGTGAGTTATTTCATAGACCATGCTGATTGTTTCAAGGGGACCATTAGACAACAATTTAGTTAGGTCGGCCCCAAAGGTGCTTTTTCAAGAGGCAACTGGACTTTCTGAAAAAGAACCTTTGGGACAACCATACCTGGATGACTGAGAATCTCCATAGATAGTTAGGGCAGCCTTTATAATAGTGGTGGACAGCCTGTAGCTCTTAGTCTATTGTTAAAGGAAGAAGTCAGAACATTGGTGAAGATTTTCTGTTCTTTCCCAGCAACCACTTGATTGGGATAATAAAATCTGTATTGAAGGAAGAAAAGTATCCCATAGAGAGAGTGGGTGTCCTACTATGATTTGACTCTGGCTCTACCCCTTACCTTCAACCTTGTCTACCATTGAAACTCCATCTTGACTATTGATGAGGTCAGTCATGCAGCCCTTGGAAGAAAATAAAGTTTGCTATTTTTGTTCTAAAGCATTATAGTGATTAAATGACCTGGGTTACATTAGTCAAAGAAAGAGGGTTTTTGTTGTTGTTATTACTGTTGCAGCAGTCTGTACAAAGGCTAATTTGCAGCTCAGAAGAATTTCCAACATTCTATTAGCAAATTAAATTCCCACATAAAAATAAGTATTCACTTATTTCAACTTTATAATATGCCTTTGCATTAAAATAGAACTGGAAGTTGGTACATGGATTTGTTCTCATTTTCCCCCCTCTGTTATGGTGACATACATATTGGTCCCTGTTCTGGACAAAAATCCAAATGCAAATTAGATGAGGGTTACCTAAGCTGTTTCTTCACCCTTGAAAGCAAATTTAGAACATAAATGAATGCATATGGCTCTGTGGGTTGCCATGGCTGCAACAAAGATTTTCTAAATGTGGGATATTGTATAATCAGCAAGGAAGACTATTGTTATATTATAAACAGTGTCGGCCATATACAGAAATCCCTTTTACGTTTACTTCCTAAAGACATGGTTACACTAGGAATTTGACACTAGGATGCAACAGGGGAAGACCTGCTTTTATACTTGGATTTTGTAACACAAGCTGACATAACCAAAAATAGCTTATATTTCATTGTGCAATAATCTATCATACTGCCTAGAAATAATCTCACTTTTCACACTTCAGTGATATCCCATGAGTAAACTCCTCTCATAAATATTTTCAGATAGGAATATATAATTTGCCAGGAATCTTCAAAACTACATATTTTCTGTATCTGTTTCTGTATCTCCTATTTTCATATCTTCTATTTCATGTTCTATATCTTCCAGATCTATTTTTAAATCTGGAAGATATAGAATCTTCTTCTATGTTGATATCATCTATATCTATCAGCAGTATGCATCTTTATAAAATTATCTCAGAAACCATTTTAAAACACAAAAAGGAGGGAGAATAAGATTGAAAAATAGGGAATCAGAATTTTTACCGTATTTTTAAAGGGGTGTGTTGGACAACTATTAAACTAAGGTGTGTATTTGAAGACAAGGTGTTGCATTATTTCAAACTAGGGAGTGGCATTGTGTTTGAGATTAGACTGACAATGTAATTTGAGGGCAGCCTTTGGGGACCCAATCTGGATATGATCTTCCATAATATATCTGATTGTTATGTGTCCTCACCACCTCTTGGGCACTGATAAATAGCTCTGCTCAATTTATGTTCTTAAAGGTAATACCCTTGTCTGAACATTTTGATGCCAATAGGTTGGATGGAAGGGATGGTTATTTTTCTCTAGGCATTAGGTTCATGGCTGGTTGGGCGGCGTACTGGCCTGTTTTTGGCCAGCATTAGCCTTCCAATCGCGTCCTGGAGTTATGGCTTCCATGACCCTCCCCTATGCGGTGAGTTGTCTCGGTCTCATGACTGTTGGCGTGGCATTGGCTGGGGCCGGGCTCGCTTTTCGCCTATATGGAGATGGACTCCTGCATGCCGTCTCCCTTGAATGCCCCAAAGACTCAGAAGGACCTGGGGTGAAGAGTCACTGTGAGAGGGCAGCTTAGATTTTCCATCTGCTACCCTCTCTGGAAGTGAGAGATCCGAGAGGGTATGCTTCTTCCCCTGGGTGGGGTTTCTATCCGCCTCCCAGATCAGTATTGTGGTCATGGTGAGAGGACGGCTTCTGACTTGTTCTGGAGGTATCCAGTGTGAGTGAGAGCAGAGCTGGATTGGCAGTTTTGGACTCATACACTCCTTCTGATTTTATACCATCTTCACTCAACATCTGACTGCCTTCTGCTGATCTCACATAACTATTTATGTCTCGCCTAGGTTATTCTGGCACGGACTTGTGCACCCTCAGGGGTGCCCCTCCTTCCTGGGTGCGACCCGCCTTCTTTTCTACTTCTCCTCTTGATGACAGGCCCAATTGTTGGGACCCTGAGAGATGGTTAGGCATGGATTGGGGTCTCCGGTTTATTTCTAGGAAGAGGCCCCTGATCTGTTTTTTAGCTAATTTTCTTAAGGGGTTAGGGGCGAGGGTTGGATTGCGGTTTGGGTTGGAATTTGGGGGGGTTCCACCAACCGATGTTCAGTCCAGGCTTGTGACAGGTCGTGGTGGGTTGGGGCTTGGGTTGGGCGCCTCCGGATCTCTAGAGTGGGGGGTGGGGTTGCGGATCCCCAGGATGATTGGGAATGGCAACAGGTGGCTGTGCGGGGGGGGGCGTATCAATATTCGGGAGCACGCCCCCACTATCTTCAAGCGGTGGCTCGCTGCAACCCCCCGGATTCGACCCGTGTTTCCGGGAGTGGGGATGAGCAGGTCCCTGAGCTCAGGCTGGTGTACTTTAATGCCAGATCAGTAGTTAATAAGGCTCCTCTTATTTGAGAGTTGGTTGAAGAGGAGCATGCGGATCTGGCTTGCATTACGGAGACCTGGTTGGGTCCAGAGGGAGGTGTCCCTCTGACTGAACTTTGCCCACCAGGTTTCCGTGTGCTTCACCAGCCTCAGGCTCAGGGAAGGGGCGGAGGTGTTGCGGTGGTAGTAAGGGAGACCTTGTGTCCGCGGGAGGCTACCGTTGTTCAGATACTCGGGTGTGAGTCGCTCCTCCTGAGATGTGGCCCTGGGGCTCAGTTGGGTTTGTTGCTGGTGTATCTCTCACCTACCTGCGTAGCTGCAGCCCTGCCCAAGATCCTTGACATCCTCTCTGGGTTGGCGGTTGAGTTTCTCAGACTTATGGTTCTGGGGGACTTCAACCTGCCATCCCTGGGAGGTTCATCGGGGTTGGCTTGGGAGTTTATGGCCTCCATGATGGCCATGGACCTGACCCAAGTAATTCAGGGCCTGACTCATGGGGGGGGTCACATGCTCGATCTTATTTTTTTATCTGGACGGTGGTTTGATGATCTGGGAGGGGGATTTCCAGTTATTACACCCCTGTCATGGACCGATCATCATCTCCTGCGGCTGGCCTTCCGTTTTGCCACCCCCCGACGTGGGGTTACAGAACCAACTAGGTGGTTCCACCCCAGGCACCTAATGGACCCTGAACGGTTCCAGGTGGCACTTGGATCTGTACCTGCCATCTTCGCTCACAGCCCGGTCGATGCCTTAGTGGAAGCCTGGGAAAGGGCAGCCACTGAGGCACTTGACCGCATTGTTCCCATGCGGTCCTTGTCCCGGTGCAGATCCCGGCGGGCTCCATGGTTTTCCGTGGAGCTCCGGGAGATGAAGCGTCGGAGATGGAGCCTAGAGAGTTGTTGGAGATCCAGCTGGTCTGAGTCTGACCGATTGCAGTTAAGAACCTTTATGAGGTCTTATCTTGCAGGGATGGAGGCAGCAAAGTTTAATTACTTCACTGCCCTCATCGCGTCCGCAGATAATCGCCCGGCCGCCCTGTTTAGGGTGACTCACTCCCTCCTTAATCAGGAGGTGAGGGAGGAGCCCCTGCAGGATTGTGCCGAGGAGTTTAGTCAACATCTGGTGGACAAAATCGCTCAGATTTGGGCCGGTCTGGACTTTGACTGGGCAGAGTCTGACAGGGGGGAGACGAGCGGTCTTGGGAATGTTATTTGGCAAGAATTCGACTCTGTGACTCCAGAAGAAGTGGACAGGATCATGGGGAGGCTGAGTTCCACCATGTGTTTATTGGACCCGTGCCCCTCCTGGCTGGTATATGCAGCTCGGGAGGGGACACAAGGCTGGCTCCAGGTGGTAATAACTGCTTCTTTGAGGGAGGGTAGCTTCCCTGCTGCCTTGAAGGAGGCAGTGGTGAGGCCCCTCCTCAAGAAGCCTGCCCTGGACCCAGCTATTTTGAACAACTATCATCCGGTCTCCAAACCTTCGCTTTCTAGCGAAGGTTGTTGAGAGTGTGGTGGCACATCAGCTCCCTCTGTTCCTGGAGGAAGCGGATTATCTGGACCCCTACCAATTGGGTTTTAGGCCCGGGTACGGCACGGAGACGGCATTGGTCACGCTGGTGAATGATCTCTGGCGGGCTCGGGACAGGGGTTATTCCTCTGTCCTAGTCCTATTAGACCTCTCAGCGGCTTTTAGTAAATTAAATACATAAATTTTGATACCATCGACCATGGTATCTTACTGCGGCGCCTCAGGGGGTTGGGAGTGGGTGGCACTATTTTACAGTGGTTCTCCTCCTACCTCCTGGGTCATTCGCAGTCGGTGTTGGCAGGAGGGCAGAGGTCAGCCTCAAGGCCTCTCATTTGTGGAGTCCCTCAGGGGTCAGTCGTCTCGCCCCTCCTGTTCAACATCTATATGAAGCCGCTGGGTGAGATCATTCGTTTTTGGGTGGGGTATCATCAGTATGCTGATGATACCCAGCTTTTTATTTCCACCCCAAAGCAACCCAGTGATGCCCTCGCCGTGATGTCCCATTGCCTGGAGGCGGTGAGGGTCTGGATGGGGAGGAACAGGAACAGAAGATCATATAGGAGCTGTGACCAGGGGGCTTTTGCCCAGGTTTGCCTGGTGTGCCAGTTGCGCCCTATTTGGACCAAGATGCCCTATGTACAGTCACTCATGCACTCGTGACCTCTTGGATTGACTACTGCAATGCTCTCTACATGGGGCTGCCCTTGAAGTCCACTCAGAGGCTCCAACTGGTGCAGAATGTGGCCGCGCAAGTTGTGATGGGGGTCTCCCGATACTCCCATGTAACACCTCTGCTCCGTGAGCTTCATTGTCTTCCAGTTGTCTTCTGGGTGAGATTCAAGGTGCTGGTGATAACCTACAAAGCCCTAAATGACATGGGTCCGGATTATTTACGGGAGCACCTTCTGCCGGCATCAACCTCCCATCGTCCTGTGCGCTCCCACAGAGAGGGTCTCCTCAGGGTGCCGTCAGTCAGGGAATGCCGACTGGCGGCCCCCAGGGGGAGAGCATTCTCTGTGGGCACTTCTGCCCTATGGAACCAATTCCCTGTTGAGCTCCGGATGGCTCCCGACCTTCGCTCCTTTCGCCACGACCTGAAAACTTGGTTATTTGAGCTTGCCGGCCTGGACTGAGGGATTGGGATTTTAATTTTTTTTTAATTTTTAAACTTTTAGATTGTGTTTTACTTATTAGGGCTAATTTAATTTAATTTATTTTAACTATTTAATTTAATTTATTTTAACTATGTATAGTGTATATTGTATATTGTGTTTTAATTGCCCTGTACACCGCCCCGAGTCCTTCGGAAGAAGGGCGGTATATAAATCCAATAAATAATAATAATAATAATAATAATAATAATAATAATAATAATAATAATAATAATAATAATAATAATTACTGCACAACTGTAGGGATTTCACACATTAGCCTCACAAAGCAGATCCTGATATCAATCAATAGACCCATTAATCCAAGTCACTTGTGTTTTTCTCACCTCTAACAGTTTCTGGTACAATAAACTTACAGGAAAGATATAGTTCAGCACTAAGTGACAAAGAGAAATGGACTGTGTAACTATGGGTATCAAGCACAGAAGAAAATGTCTGTTGCCAGCACAACAATTATATTAAAAACATTAAGGTTGTGCAAGGAAATTTAGTTAGAAGAGAATGATATGCAGCTCAGTACAATGTCTCATAGGCAATGGAGGGAGCTGCTTCAAACTTTTATTGAATTTCCAGGTTTTATTGCCACCCACCTCTTTCCAAACACAATTTAAGTTACCTGTACATCTGAGTGAGAATCTAGCAGTTTTTGTAGAGGAGGATGGAAATAACAATGTAATAGCTACAATTGGAAATCAACACTGCCCGTCAGTACAAAGGTTCAGGATCAAATTCTCCAGATTTTGAATTATTCTGAGATGTAATCAAGAAGACCTCCCTGATACCATCTGCATTGCACAAAATAGTAGCAATCATCAGGCAAACATCAGAAAAATTAAATCTGTGATTGTTAAATTAATTCCACAGAATTAGTAGTAGTAACATGGCTCCATAGAAGACAGATCTGGTCAACTTTGGGAATTATTTGAAACTGTAATTGTGGAAAATAAGCACAAAGAAAAGTTTCTTATTAGTGACATTGAGCTGTGTAGTAACAGGAATAAAGATTCTGCATTTATGCTTTCTATGCATTATTTTTAGCCTAATGTTTCTCCTAACATCTGTTATGAATATTAGAAATTGTCTTTTACGTGGTGGTAGAAATAAGAAAGTCTCATTCTATTTGTTTCTTCTTAACTGTATTTAAGATTCTTTTGACTCTTTTTGTATGAACTATTTCAATCTGCTAAATAAACTTTCAGTATAAAACATAACTTCCTTGCTTTGAAAATGATTCAGGGGGATGCTGTAGACCTTCCATGAATACAGCACAGCACTCTCCGCTATTTATTAAAGCATAGACATAAGCTTATAAAATATTTTGCTGTTTTAATGAATTGAATAATTAAAGTAATATATTTTTAATGCATTTTTAAAGCAACTACACTTTTTTCAAGGCTGTGTGTTAGCAGACAGCATAGAATTGTGTTGTTTGCACTTGCCCAAGTCCAAAGCACTTCTGAATCATTTTTGTAGTGTGTACAGACTTAAGAAGTATGTATATTTATTTATTTATTTGATTTAAATAACTGCCCATCTCACTTAGGTGACTCTAAACAATTTACAATAGCTTACTTATTATTATAGTTTGAAAGGAAGACATTTGTAAAAGAATTAAGCAATAATAATAATGACTACGGATGAGCAGGTTAGTGTGAACGATCTCAGGATGATTTTGAATAAGCAAAGAATATTAAAAAAAGGCTAGAACAGCAGCACAGATCAAAGCAGTTAAAAGGGTAAAAAATAACGAAAGTCAGCTTTCTCCAATATGGCATTCTTCAAATAAGTTTGACTGCAAAAAAACCCAAAAGTGTTAATATATTACCTTGCATTTCTGGAAGAAAGTCAGGGTACACATCAAATAAGTAAGCAAACATATTAACTTAAATTCAACAGATCCTTAGCTTGCTCATGATCTAAATATAAAAACAACTATTGGCTAGTTGCCTGATTAGTAGTGTGATTACAGTATTTGAATTAATAGCATGATTCAGTTTAAATCATTGTCCTGCATGGTTTATGGTACAGAGGTAGAAAAGTTCTGCATCATGACATTGCCAGATAAACTCTACCCCTTCCACACTTGCATCATAATATTGGGCACACATACACAAACAATGGAGCTGGCATCGAAATGCACATTTTATCATTTTGATGAAATCTTGGTGCTGCAGATACCTCTGCATTCATCTTTTACTGCGGTTGCTTGGATTGATATACTGCTTTTCATAGGGAAATGAAAATGGGGGGGGGAGTTTTACAAAAGATTAAAAACACAAAAACAAAAAAAAAATCTAAATCTAGCAGTACAGCAATAAAGAAGAGAGATTACTGTAGCATCGCATTTGAGGCCATACTGGAATCTGACAAGACAAATGTTGCCTATCTTTTGTTATGCATGTGAAGGCCATCCCTGGTAGCTTTCCCCACAATATTACAAAGTCTCTCAAACCTTGTCCTTGTATCCATGACTCTGATGAATATGGGATCTATGCTCAAATACTTGCAGTCACATCTATCTCTCTGTGTGTCTGTATCTGTCTATGTCTCCATGTGTGGTCAAGAAAGGATATCTGAAGGGATGAAAATTAACAGGTAGTGAAAGGACCTGCCTTCCTTCTCCTACCAAGAAAGCAGAACTCTTGAAACAAGCATCATTTCAACAAGAACTTTTATTGGTATGTAGAGACAGCGGGGAAGCTAGGCAAGATCTGAGATTTTCCTGCCTGAATCAATAGGTTAAAGGAACAATAGAAACCCCACCCCAACTGTCCATCTGGCCAGTTCAAACAGGCCAATCCGTAGGTGTCATCTTGCTGTGGGAATGAACTGATGAGGTGACTCTTCTCAAGGTTGTCAGGTCTCCACAGCTTCCTCCCTCTGTCCAGAAATAAGGCAGATGGCCTCGAGGGACATTCCATTTGCACCCTGACGTAGATACATCAAAGCAGATAGAGCAAAGCAAAGGAAGTAACACTACAAGGGCCACCGTAACTCTCACTCCCCCAGGAGAATGGCAGAACCCAAAAGGGCAAGATATGAGAAAATAGGATTCTGACAGATAGTGAAACCCAGTGCTTTTTTTCTAAAAAAAAGGTGCTGGAACTCTCATCTTGCCAGGTGCAGAAGGTGGGGGAGCAGGGAGGATGGTGCTGCTGCGGTCACGGGTGCGAGGGGGGTTGGTGGCGGGCTGCCCCCTGGGGCTAGAGCCGGCACAGCTGGTACTGTGGGAGAAGCAGGCCCACTCTATATGCGGGGCTGTGCAGGGTGGGCAGTGGAGGCGGTGTGGGACAGGTGATTCAGGGTGGCCACTTAGGCACGCAGGGCGAGGTGATGGTGGCACAGGTCCAGCACCAGGTAGGCCACCAGCCTGGCTGACACGGGTGAGCACAAGGAAGGAGTGCACATGGACTCTGCAGAACCCACCTCCCACTCCTTGTCCTCTCTTACTTACCTAGTTGAGATGGTGTAGTTGGGTAGCAGGGCGGGATGCAAAGTTCCTGCCAACTCGCCTTCGCTGCAGACAACTTGCCGGTGCAACATTTGCCATCCAGGTCTTTTGGCACGCTCAGCAGCAATTCCTGATGACTTTCAAAAACCAATAGACTTTTGAAAGCCAAAAGAGGGAGTAGCATAGCTTGTGCAAAAGCTTTTTGTGTGTGTGCAAAAAAGGGTGCCGGAACGCCATTCTGAGCGTTCTATGAGAAAAAAAGCCCTGCTTTTATGTTTTAATCTTATGATTTTAAAAATATTGTAAGTTGCCCCAAACCTCGCCATGTGGATTGCATACAAATATTATATAATTGGTAAATAAAGGTAGAACATATGTTAAATATACATCAAATGATAATATGCTTCCCTACAAAGTCAATTCTTGCTCAATGACAGACCAAGGAGTTAACTCAGAAAGGGAAGAGGAAAATCTAGAAGAGGTCTGTGCAATTTGTAGAAGGGAAAGGCCCACACTGATAAATTAAAAATCTTTGTGGTCTGCAAAGGAATGCTGGTGGGCTAATCAATGATTTGGTGACTAGAAGAGAATCTACAGTGTTGGAGTTCGTGGTCATGATAAGCCATGGAGGCACTAGGCAACATGACTTTCAGGGTAGTGGTGGTGATTTTATTATGTTTTTTTTAAAAGTCTGTGCTCTGTCCAAGGGTGCTTGGTAGGCTGCATGTCCAGGCCTGGTCTAGAATTTATTTTGGAGCATTCAACTATCTAGAGCAGGCATGTCAAACTCATTTTGTTTGAGGCAACTTCTTATAAAAGAATTGCCATTAATTTGTTTTAATAAAATAATTTAAATCAATTTTTCACTTGACTGACTACATTTGATTGTGTATCACCATGGCATTAAAACAAAATTCGAACAGTGTATGAAAAATAAAGATTCCCTAAATGTCTGCTGGCTATACGTATACATTTTCCTTGATAGCACTCTATTGCCTTCTTTTTAGCCTTTTTTCAACTTCCCAGCTTAAAAAAGGCAACGCACTGGGAGCTGAAAGTTACAGAGAGTGTTTAAGCAGGTTGCTAAGCAACCTGTTCACACTCGGCCCTTCTTACTCTCCCACTTTTAAATTAGTCTGTACGGATTGCATTTCCTTCGATTTGAGCCATCTGAAGGCCTGTCACTGTGATGCATTCTGCTGCTCTGCAACCTGGCTGCCTGAAGAGAATTTGGCTCTCTGGAACAGTTTCTTTCAGCTTTTGTGTGTGTGTGTGTGTGTGTGTGTGTGTGTGTGTGTGTGTGTGTGTGCAAAAAATGGTGCTGGAACACCGTTCTGAGCGTTCTATGAGAAAAAAAGCCCTGGATATATCACATATAATTGAAGATTGTAATTAGTTACATGTGCACGCTCAGCAAGTGTGATGTATTTGTGCTGGCATTTCTAGGCCTCTTTCCAACCACATCCAGAAAAATTTGCAACAAACATTGGAATTCTTAAGGCCATGTTTGGTATTTCCCAGCAATCTGTTACAGGAAGGAAAAAGCAATCCCTGCTGCATTACTGATCCCAGAGAAGCATTTGCATGTATGCAGGTATCCTTTGGGTGCCATAGTTATGGATGAGAAATATTGGTTGCAAAGTTGGCATTTCTGGATGTAATACAGATATTTTGGACTTATTTTTGTTTCTTTGCATGTTTGATATTTTTTAAAAGGCATATGCTACTGACTACACTTATGCACATATGTAACATCTTTTGCTAGGATACTTGACCACTGCTTTTCCAGAATGTGAAAAGTGAAATATTGTGACTAAACAAAATTTTAATGTACAGATAATACCACCTGAAATTATTTTAGGCTTTTAAACAAATGTTGTTATTGATGTTAAGCTCACCATGGAAAACATCATATATTGTTATGTATATACTAGGTTAATTATTTAAAGACTGAAGTGCAACATAACTAGAATCTAAATAATCTATTTTTCAAAACACATAACAGTCCAAACAGTAAAAGTAAAGTCCAAATTAATAATATTTTATTCTTAAGAATTGTTTAATTTAAAGTGGTTTAGTTGTAATAGATGGTTAGATTCAAAATAGTTTTCAAGAGTATGTACAAAAGATACTATTTTCCCCCAGCATCAGCTAAATTAGGCATATTACATTGAGAAAAATGTTTCTCATTTCTTTCCTTTACCTTTATTGATTTCATTGCAGAGAAGTTAACATAGGAAATAGATTATTTTGTTATCTAATTTTACCTTCCAAAAGACAGAAGCAGATGAAAAATGTGAAGTTCTTTCCTGTTGGCTTTTTTGAATTAGCTGTTTTAGATTCTAAAAGTTTAGTTCCTAAAGAAGTAACCCTGTAAATAATTTTAATGTCCTCCACTAGTGCAGGCTCTTTTATGACTCAAGGACTTCAACTCCCAGGATTCCTGAGCCAGCATGGCTCAGCTTGGAAACCTTTCCCTTTCCCCTCAGCATGGCTGGCTCAGGATTTCTGGGAGTTGAAGTCCATGAGTCATAAAAAAGGGCCAAGATTGCCTAGCCCAGCAATAGGCTTTCAGGGGGAGCTTTTATTTTTTTGCAAAAAAAGGTGCCGGATCGCCATTCTGAGCGTTCTATGAGAAAAAAAGCCCTGGTGAAACCTACTTTTTAAATCCTACACACAGCCCATGTGTCTAGTGGAGAATACAGCATCAGGAGTAGGACAAAGAGATGCAGGGCGATTCTCCTTCCTTGTGTACTAATTTGTCACTCTCTATATGAATACAAAATAATTGTTGTTGATACCATGTTGCTTCATATGGAAGTATGTGCTTGATAATCAATTACCAATTTTCGACTCAATAATCAAGGCTAGACCACCATTAGCCATAGCAAGGCTACTTCAAGTGATATAGATAGATTGAAGATAAAGATAGCTATATAGATGCTGGGGTGGGGGAGAGGGAATGATGGCAATAAGGTAATGGAGAACAGTGTAGCCCTGCAGCTCTTAAAATTGTCTATAGCCCTTTTCTGCAATTCACATTGCAGTTCTATTATGAGTGTAACCGTAAAACTCAGTTCCCAATCTGGTCAAATTTTGGCCTATAGAATGAGAAACGATAATTTTTCTTTTCATCTCAGATACTAAAATATCTTTCAAACATTAATCCATTACCAAATGATGTATTGTAGGTTTAAGAGACAAGATAGATTATTATTATTTTTTTACATTTCTCTATCTGTTTCAAGAACAGAGTTGTTGCTTGAGTAAGAAGGAGGTAGAATACATGCCAGGGGTGGGAAAACATTACTTCAATGTGAAGAAGAAATTTTACCTGGCAATTTTACTTGGCTGTTGAACTGAGCTGCATCACTCAAGTGAGATTGTTTATTCTAAGTAATAGTCTACAGTCTATTGCAGATAACAGAGTTTTAGAGCATGTAGGTGGCAAAACATATTTCACACCTCAGGGACATATTTAGTAGTTTGTTTCCTAGTAAAAAGGCAAGCTTGCAATGGATTTTTGCAGTTATAGTAGTATATTTGTAGCTAATCATCTTTTTGCTTTCAGGAAAAAAAATATTTAGGATCTGGTTCAAATATAAATAATTACCACATCTAATTCATAAAAATTCTAAAGCAAAAGTAGGGAACCTGTGGTTCTTGGGCTATCAGATCCAAGGCATAAAAATCTGAGTAACTAATACATGGCAGAAATAGTATGAATTATGGAGCAGCAATTTTGTGGAAGGCTCCAGATGTAGATAGTGAGGAAGATTACTTTGAGAGAGGTAGGCTAAATCTCTTATAAAAGTGAAGTGGAGAAAAACTAGCTTAAGCCCAAACCCAACAGACAGATATCTCCCAAATTCACCTGGGTATAAAAATAAGCAGCAGCACAACACAATCAAGACTTGCAAGAATTTGTTATTATAACCCCTCTCAATAAAGGTAGTTTTAGATTTACTTTGTGTTTCATTCTTGGTTTGGTCTACCTGGTAAGGCTGGTACCAGATTGCAGGATCCATCAACTTGGTCTCTTGGTCAGCAAGAAATTTTGGCTTTGCATTATAATCTCTAACTAGATTATAATTTCTGTTTTTCATCTAGCAAGGAAGGAATTTATTTTAATGATGTATAGAAGTGGATTTTCAAAAAATAATTTAGTCAAGCTTAACTTTTTAAAATCCAAACTATAATAGTTAGGTGATGTCTGAAGATTTCTATCTTAACAAAGGGTTCTACCATGCTATTTTGCATTTTCAGATTGGCCCTGATAAAAGTTTTGCCTAATATGGATTGTAGTTTTTTGCAGACAAATAATTATTGTTGCTTAATATGTTAAAGTAATAAAGGATAATCAACTGTGCATATCTCTGAGATGACATTGATAGCTTATTATTTATTCTCATGCTGAGGACCAGCATATCAAGAAGGGCTATGCAAAGCATTTGGATGGATAGTAAGACAAAGGGTGTTTGTACAACTGCAAAGCTTGTGTGATGGTTTTTAAGCCATCTATGCCTTCTAGAGGACAGGCAACCCTTCTGCTGCTATCATCATTAGAATGTGCAAGTCTTGAGCAATCCATAGAGTGATTTAATATAGTGGCTAAATATTCCCTGTAGACCTTCTCCATCAACAGAGTAGTGTCAGAGGGTGAAGGAGTGCAATTATGGTGTGTGTCCTCATTATTTTTCCTTATGAGTGCTTGTAGAGGACAAGGGAGTGAGGCCTTTTTCAGTTGTAGCACCGACTCTAAGGATAGCCTCCCAAGAAAGGTTTGTGAAGACCCATCTTTGTCCTTTTTTAAAAAAAACCAAAAAACTATTTTATTCTGGCAACCATTTGAGGCAAGCAACAGATCTGTATTTATTTTTATGCTGCTGTTACTGTAATTTTTTAATGAGGAGGTTTTAAGGTATTTTATGGTCATTTGCTTGTGCTGGGTTGTTAGGCTTGTTTTTAATGATACACTGTGATTTATATTTTTATTTGTAAATGGCCCTAATTTAGAAAAAGCTGCCTTGAATCAGAGAAAGGTGGAATATAAATACCCAAGCAAGCCACCAAATCATATGCATTATGAAGAAAGAGACATAAGAGGGCTCTAATTTGCCTGAAATTTACATAGACACATACACATTTAGAAATGGCTGTTATAAATACATCTGATCACAGTGGAGAAACAAATGACCAAGGGTATGATTGCCTCCCTGCTCAGCCTGTTGTCCAGCTGTGAAATGGTGAAAGTCACCCTCAAAGATTCATGTGTACTAATTTCAGGGTTTCTTTATTTGTAAACCAGGCTTGGAGTACAAAATGGAAACTTGCTAACAAAAGACCTTTCTGAAAGTCTCTCCAAGGACAACTACCTACTTGGCTGCCCTACTCTTCAGAAGCAGCAGGAGGAAAACATATGCAGGTTCCAATGCACAACTAGGGGCTGTTATGAAGGGTGTCCAACTAGCTCATTCCAACTGCACCCTCATAGTTGCAAATTTGCATGTCTTTTTATGTTAGCAATGTAGTTGTCTCTGAGTATTGTTTCTCACTATTCAAAGAGGGAAAGGCAGAGAGAAAGATGAAGTTCAGCAGTTCTGCAGAAAACCCCCCTGTATGTATTAGTTTTATAAACCATCATTCTTTCATGAATAAAACATAGCACAGAATTTATAGACCTTCCTAGAAGAACAACCTAAAAGGACTACAGCATGCGCGCATGCGCGTGCGCGCACACACACACACACACACAGACTGGTGCATAATATGTTATAAAGGTATCTTTTAAAAGTCAGTCTAGAGGATTTTAGGAGTGGAACTAAAGTCAGAAAAAGTCAAATTTCATTTGTTGTCAGGCAGGTCCCACTAAGGTGTCTTATACATTGTAATGCATAGAATTTCAGTTTGGGTGATGCACCTCTGTATAAAAGGTTTAGATAATATCAAAATAAAGTTAATAATAAAATAAACTAATAAGTTTAATCCATGCCTACTTACAAAGAAGAATTAATTAGGCAATCTTACATAACTGAATTATAAGAAGACATGTGATCTGAAGTCTCTAAAGACAAAATAAGATAAGCTAAGCTGAGCTAAGGGAAGGGAAGGGAAGGGAGAAGGAAGGAGAAGGAAGGAAAAAAGAGGGAGGAGGAAGGAAGGAAGGAAGGAAGGAAGGAAGGAAGGAAGGAAGGAAGGAAGGAAGGAAGGAAGGATAAGAGGGAGGGAAGCTTTCTAATGCTAATTGCCAGTTTCAAGGAAATTTAAGGGAAAGCTGTCAGAAACCACTCCCATTCCCACTTATTTTTGGCCTGCCTTTGAACATTCTGTTTGTCTGCTTAGATAAGGAAGGAAAGGAGAGAGAGAAAGAATGGAAGAAGAAAAACTTGTATACCCTTCCTTGCCATTGCCCCCCACTGCATGCCTTTCCCAATCTTCCAGACCTTTACTGCAACTCCAGGCCTTTCCTGATTCATATGGCACTTGTCCTGTGACCTCAAACACTTCCCCAATCTGCATCCCTGCAGTTCCTGCCCTACCTGTCACAACCTCATACCTACCTGCAATTTTCTGCTGGCTTCCCCAATGGTTTTCTCCCAGCAAGCTTCCCACAAACAAAGTAACAGGGAAAGCTGGCAGGAATTCTAGGGAGAAAGGAAGGAGATTTCCTATCTCCCTGCCAGCTTCTCATAGGCAAGATGGTTACAATTGACCTTCCAAAATGTCTTTTTTTCTCATCATGATTCACTGTATCACATCAATGTTACTGACCATTATTAAAATTCCACATATGTTAACATGAGTGGTTTCCATGTAGTGACAAGTAGAACTGTGCAGAACAAACTGCCAACAAAAGAGAATATATGTAACTCAAGGTTGAACTGTGGAGTCCTTGGTGCTCTCTGAGTTTGGTTGTTTACTTGCAACAACCACCTACCAAGTTCATTACCAAATTAGGTAAGTATAGACTTTGCTAAAGCACAGCTGTTGTCAAAAAGTTAAATATTGGTGTATTTTAATTGGGTAAGAGGAGGCAGTGATCTACACGTTGTTCAAGAACATAATTGCAGATGTTCCATGCACTGATGTGAGTTGTTGGTACACAATTGATTTGGGTCAATTCTTAGTTTGCATGATGCAACAAGGAGCATGGGCTGGGAAATAGTCAAGGTTGTTGTATTTTACAGAAAACGGAGTGAACAATTGCAAATTACATATAGATGGTGCAAAATTAAAGCAAATTGATGAATTTATTTTCCTGTATGGAATGTTTAGTTGAGATAGAAAAAGAGATGGAGAAATTTTAAGATGAGCTGTAACTTCTGTAGCATAAGAAATTACTGATGGAAAATACTGTCAAAATATGTTTGAACCCAATGGTGAGAAAACGTGATACACTCAACAAACAGGTGTTGAGCTCTGTTCAGATATTTATTTATGACTAATCTGAAACCCATGGAACTATTATAATTTTAGAGCTCCAGAAAACAAGTTAGTTTAATCAAAGAACATTCTGTTCAGAGACTGCTATGTGTATATAAAATCCTAGCAATTTTGCTTGATGAGTCATCATTGCTTAAGAACATGTCTCTTTTATAATCCTGTGTATTTGAGGTGTGAGGCACACCGATTTCTCACTTGACACTCATTGAACTTTAAACATATATTCATCAGAGAAAAAGTGATCTGTGCAACTTGTGGTTTTATGCCTTCCAGAGAGAATACATAGAAAACTATATAGATTTCAAAATACAAAATTACCAGTCTTTCTTTGTACCTAGAATCCTAAACAGATAGCATCCCAACAGATGAAAGCAGCACAGTATCTCATTTTTTTTGTCCTCTAAATATTCCAGGGAGTGACAGGTAAACTAATAATAAAGTAAATATTCCAAAGCACTTTCTATTTAATGGCTATTGAACATGATCATGATATTCCAAGTTATAGAAGAATGGAGTGGGCACAAATGGTACCACAATGCAGGTAAACATGATAAACTGGAGAAGTCCATATACTGAACCATCTAAATGCATACTTTGATGGAATAATAATAATAATAATAATAATAATAATAATAATAATAATAACAACAACAACAACAACAACAACAACAACAACAACAACAACAACAACAATAATAATAATAATAATAATAATAATAATAATAATAATAATAATAATAATAATAATAAAAGTTGGAAGGGACCTTGGAGGTCATCTAGTCCAACCCCCTGCTCAGGCAGGAAACCTTATACCATTTCAGGCAAATGGCTGTCCAGTCTCTTCTTAAAAACCTCCAGTGTTGGAGCATTCACCACCTCTGGAGGCAGGTTGTTCCACTGGTTAATTGTTCGAACTGTCAGGAAGTTTCTCCTTAGTTCTAGGTTGCTTCTGTCCTTGATTAGTTTTCATCCATTGCTTCTTGTCCTGCTTTCAGGTGCTTTGGAGAATAGCTTGACTCCCTCTTCTTTGTGGTAGCCCCTGAGATATTGGAACACTGCTATCATTTATTTATTTATTTATGCGTTCCCACAGAGAGGGCCTCCTCAGGGTGCCTCCGGTCAGAGAATGCCGGCTGGTGGCCCCCAGGGGGAGGGCCTTCTCTGTGGGCGCCCCGGCTCTGTGGAATCAACTGCCGGTCGAGCTCCGGATGGCACCGGATCTCCGCTCCTTCCGGTGCGGGTTAAAGACCCATTTATTTGAACAAGCTGGCCTGGCCTGATGGGGAGTTAATTTAGGGTTTTAATATTTGTATATTTTTACTGTTTTATTTTGGGCAATAATTTAATTCTTTTTTAACTTTTGTACTTTTGTAGTTTTATTATATGCCCTGTTCACCGCCCTGAGTCCTTCGGGAGAAGGGCGGTATAAAAATTTAATAAATAATAAATAAAAAATAATAATTAAATTTATATACCGCCCTTCTCCCGGAGGACTCAGGGCGGTGAACAGGGCATATAAATAGAAATACAAAAGTTAAAAAAGATTAAATAATTGCCCAATTAAAACAATCACAATGTAAAACCCATTAAAACCCTAACATTCCCCCATCAGGCCAGGCCAGCTTGTTCAAATAAATGGGTCTTTAGCCCGCGCTGGAAGGAGCGAAGATCCGGTGCCGTCCGGAGCTCAACCGGCAGTTGGTTCCATAAAGCCGGGGCGCCCACAGAGAAGGCCCTCCCCCTGGGGGCCACCAGCCGGCATTCTCTGACCGGAGGCACCCTGAGGAGGCCCTCTCTGTGGGAACGCACAGGGCGGAGGGAAGTCGACGCCGGCAGCAGGTGGTCCCCAAGGTATTCCGGACCCATGCCATGTAAGGACTTAAAAACCATCACTAAGACCTTGAACCTCACCCGGAAGACAACTGGTAACCAATGCAGCTCGCGGAGCAAAGGTGTAACATGGGAGTACTGGGAAACTCCCAAGACAACTCTTGCGGCCGCATTCTGCACCAGTTGGAGCCTCCGAGTGGTCTTCAAGGGAAGCCCCATGTAAAGAGCGTTGCAGTAGTCCAGACGAGAGGTCACGAGCGCATGAGTGACCGTACACTCAGGTAGAAGTTGCTAGAGCAATGAAACTCAAGCAATCTATAAGGATTTGAGGTTTAGGTTTCTTTTGTTTTGGAGTTTTAGTCCTGTGTAAATTTCAAAATGCATCTTTTAAAATCATGTCACCCCTCACCCTTCTCTTCATTAAACTACACATACCCAATTCCAGCAACCGTTTCCTATATGTTTTAGCCTCCAGCCCCCTAATCATCTTTGTTGCTCTTCTCTGTACCCTAAGTAACTGAAGAGAACTCCATAGAGCATGTTTAAAAGAGAGAGAAAATAAATAGCTCAGTCCATAAATATATTTCCAAGTGACATTATATATATAAAGTGAAGTCAAAAATTATCCTAGGAAAATTATCTTAGCCTTAACCTTAGCATCAGAATTTTTGTAAATTGTGCCAGACTTAAGATTAAGATAAGATTTGAAGTACAATTTTGTAAGTTGTGAGCACATTTGTTTAAGTGGACATAAAAGTCTCTGAATGATGCTTATCCTGATATGGATAAACTGAACTTCACTTTCTTACAGCGCATCTCCCTAGAAGCTTTGATACTATAAATAAGAACAGTTAGCATGCTCCACTTCCCTTATAGCTTTCCTTATAGCTTCCCTTACATGGCTTTAAAAGATGCATTTTGAAATTTACACAGGACTAAAACTCCAAAACAAAAGAAACCTAAACCTCAAATCCTTATAGATTGCTTGAGTTTCATTGCTCTAGCAACTTCTACCTGTCTTTGCCTTTTTATGATGTATTCACAAAAATTAAGGTAAAAGGTTGTCAATATATTCAAATTCTCCAAGAATCTACTTAGGAAAAAAAACCCACAAGATATGCTCTGGAATTCCACAAGTTTAGCTTCATAAATTAAACAGAAAATTAATCTTTCAAATAAGCTCTTTTGTTGCCTGTATTTACTTTTCCAAGTAATTAACACCATTCCCTACAACAATAAGCAAACTTTTCAAAGTTGTAAAAAAAATCCCTTCACATAATTTGTTTTTTCAACCATATCCTGACAGTTCTTTCCACTTTTCATTTAAATCATAGAGATCCTAATGAAGCTATTTTTTTCAATTTTGGGATAAAGGCAAAGGATGTCAAGTCACATGATGCCAAATCTGAATTGTATGTTGGAGTGTGTAGTTCAGTCAATTGCGGAGGCATTTTTCTGAACTGATTTGAAATGTTATCTTGTGGTGATCTTAAAAAATGCTTCAGCCACTTTTGCCTAGGTGACAGTTCCTTCATATCTGTGTTAAAGTTATCTTTCTAAGAGGCCTAGATTGTTATACTGAGGAAAGATTTCTTCTGTGCTTTCAAACTCTGCTTAACTGTTGTTTAAATTTTGAGTTTTGCAATATAGTCTCTGAGTTTATAGTGGTGCCAAGTTCAAGAAAATCTATCTTTTGCTATTCCTGGTCATCAACTTTTTTCTTGATCACACAAATAAGCTTTTCCTGATTCTGCACCTTTACTTTTTTTTTGGTGGCTCAGCAATGCACAGTATTCATATTAACATAGTCATCATCATAATTGGCATACATCTAGCAGTGAATTTCAATTGGAGGGATTCCTTTGAAACTCAAAAGTTCAATTATGATACACTGCTTCAAACATACTGATGATTCTTACTGCAAGCTTTCATTGCACAAACACTAGCAATACAACCTTTTCGCACAGCATCCTCCTGCCAATATAAGTGAAAGAACAGTTGTTGAAGAATATGTAAAACCTTTAGGGTGTCAGTATATCCATGTGTTGGTGACTTATAATGTTGGAGGCATTATTTTCATTCAGCCCTTGTATAAAAAGTAGACAAACGTCTTTATCAACACCATTTTAAAATTAAAAGGAAAATAAATGTAATTGAAATAAATCAAGATAAAGAGCCTATAGCCATATCTCATAATTTTCTGCCAATTTCCATCTTCTGTAGATAAGTCATTTCTCAGAAAGTACATATTTGGAATACATATTTTCATTTCCACATTTACTTTTCACTTCCACATTTTCAGTGCTGCATTTTAACTTCTAGAAGTCTGGACAATGCTTTATATGCCCAGTCAAAAATTGATCCTCAAGAACATTTTAAAATAGTGCTACAGTAATATGTGAAAAAGACTTTTGTTAGGGTTGGGCTTGCTGTAGGACCAATGAGCTCCATTATATATCCAGGGCTTGGATAGGACATTATAAAATACAAATCCATTTGAATATAATAGCTTATATGATTTATTGAACAAATGTGGTTAATAGCAACTTACTTTTTCACAAACCCACTTCTAACTAGGGAATGACAAAGAGTTAAAGAAGAGTTACACTTTGTATCTCATTTTTGCACTGTTCAAAAACTTGCAAAAATATTCACATAGAAATTGGTACATGTTTTCTTGCATATCGATACACACTTTCATATGCATTTTTATAAATATACACATGTTTACCTACCTTTTCCCAACATGGTGTGATTTGGTTGGCACTTTTCCTAAAAATGCATATTTATGTATATAAAATTATATGTGTTAATTATTCCATCTCTATTTGCACATTTTAAAAGTTATATATTGTACTAAATGCTTCTGATCTTTCAAACAAAATGCAACGAATCTCATGATTATGTGACCATAGCTCAGAGTGACTCTGTTACCTGGGTCCCAGATGCTCCAGGACTGCTGATAGTTCCTTATCAGCAATAAGGAACTTATTAAAGTTAAATCAGATTTGGACTGGCAGCTCTTCAAATAGGAGAAAGAATCTTTCAAACAGAAGATAATCTTCAGCAAATTATCATACACCAGCCTGCCTAGTTTACAGTTAATTGATTTATTTTTATTGTAGTATCTTTGAAAATTTGAGTGTTTTGTAAGGGCCTACTATCCACAATCCCACCATTCATATCTCTCAGCTGTGATACATGTTCATACTTCTCACAATGCCAATGTTCAGTTCAAGAATGTCTGGCTTTTTTGGCAGTGTTTACTTTTAACCAGTAGATGGTGTTAGTTGATATCAGCCAATTCTCTCTGCTTTTTTTTTGTTTGTTAAGATATTTTCAATGCAAAGGAATATAGAAAAAAGCATTAGGGCATTCAATCATTCTGTTTCAGAGCAAACAAAGTGCAGCCAGTGAAAAGACTGTATAACACATACAAAATGAACTGATAATAAGTTTAAAATTTGGGAGTTTACTTAAAAAAGCCTTTTGTCTAACTGCTTCCTGTCCTCACTCTTAGGTTAGAGCAATGGTTCTCAATCTTTTCTTCATCATGGATCCCCTTAAAATATCTTTTATGGTCATGGATGATGGTCACAGACCACCAAGACTTACCTCAAGATTTAAATCATAACATTTCTTTAAGTGTTCATGAACTCTCAGGTATACGCGGACCATAGGTTGAGAACCACTGGCTGAGAGCATTGATGTAAAATCCTTTGTCCCTGCTAAAGATTATTGAACTAGAACACTGGACATTGCAGCCTTATATGATTGTTGCTATTAGCAAAAAGAATTGCAGATAAAAAGGAAAGCAGGGGATTTTGAGTTCTGGTCTCACCTTGGGCATGAAAGCCAGCTAGGTGACTTTGGGCCAGTCATGATCTCTCAGCCCAGCTCACCTCATAGGATTGTTGTTGTGGGGAAATGGGGAGGAGGAAGGATTATTAGATATGTTCACCACCTTGAGTTACATATAAAAATAATAAAGGTGGGATTAAAAAATATAAATAAATAGAATTTTTAAAAAATGTTACTATTCAAGCACCCATTTTTCACTTTCTCGTGCAATCACATCTAGACATAGGAAATTCCCTCTTAAATTCTTTTTTTGGGGACAGAATTGTGAAAAATAGTAGAAATAAATCAAAAGGAAGCAAAATGCAATTTAGAACTTTAGTTAAGAATATATTGGATAAAAATTCATCCAGTAGTAAATGAAAACCAATTTAGGGACAAAAATAATTAGTTCTAATCTTTATTTTGTTTTGATAGTACTCTAAAGTTCAAACTAAAGTTAATGAAGCTGCAGATTTCAACTGAATGGGCAACTCAACTGTTGATTTGATGACAGATAGAAGGTTAAGAATGACGCAGGGAAGGAGGAATGGAGAGGACCTGATATATACCACTAAAGCAGCACTTGATTAAACTCCTCTAGCTCAGGCCCCCAAGCCCAGTTTTCTTACACTTTCTTGGGATCCAGGATCCTGTAGTTCTTTTTATCTGGAATCAGGAGATTTGAATTTGTGGTCAGCATCAACAGCAAACTCTCTCATCTCAGGATTCATTCATTTTATTAAGTGTATACCTATTCTTCTACATTTAATACAATTGAACAGTTGTGGAGTCCTTGGTGTTCTCTGAGCATGGTTGTTTGATTGTGGAGGTTTCATTTCCTGATTAGGTAATATCAACATGAAGAAAACAACATGAAGATCATCAACACAAATAAAACTAGAACATGTTATCTTCTCTGGATAGCCTCACCCACTGAAGAAACAACAGCAATTAGAAACATAAGTCAATCAAAATACAAATCTACATTAACTAAGAGCTCCAGTACCAAAGTAACAACCCAATCTTCTACAAGAGGGGCTTTGTAAAAACATTATTCAGATTAAGACAAACATACTGCAGCAGTCCAGAATACCACAAAAAAGGGGAAAAGGCCACCTATACAACATCTTCCAGCCAACTGGATAACCACACAACTTTATTAAAAGTGCCTGATAATTCAACCCACTACAGCATAACCAAAGCAAGCTATGAAAAAGAAACATACAACCATCTCAAAAAACAGACTGTTGCAATCACATGGCATCATCACAGCACACAAATCAACTAAAGCACTTCAAAACATGTCAAGTGAACCAGAAGACCCAGTAGCCCACGAAGTAAAAAAAAAATACAGTGTCACAGTATGTTTTACTAAGGACTGTGACAATCACTAAATAGGATAGACAGGCAGAAGACTAGCAGAGTGCGTTCATGAACACAAACTAGCATTCAGAAAACATGATGAAAACTCCTTAATCTCACATGGACAATCTCATAGTTTCAAATGGGAAACTGAACATTCTAGACCAAGCTAAATCCAAAAACACTAGGGAATTCCTGGAAGCTTAACTTTCAGACAAATCAGCCATCACAGACACGTAGAGATAAACCACATTTCCATACCATTTAAAAGAGAGAAAGAAAAAGCTAATAAGAAAACAAAAAGAAAGAACACATCTTCTTTAAGCAGCCAATATGCAAATAAGCAGGGATTAATACCAATCAAGCAGAAATCAAGGAACTACCAAAGAGAAATCTGCACACACACCCTGCAACACTTGTAGGACAAGCTACTGAATATAAACATAAATCCCACACAGTCACCAGCACTGATGATGTTATACAGTATAGTTGGGTAATGAAACATCTGTAAGTAAATAACTAAGCTCAGAGAGCACCAAGGACTCCACAGTTCAACAATGGGCTATATATAAAATGCAAAATTCACATATTAAACTACATAATTTACTTATTAGATCAAGGTAGAATAAAGCTTATGACATCTCTTTTCGATTGCATCAAGATACAGAACATCAACAAAAACTGATAACTCATAGTATGTATGCATCTTGCATTTTTTTTTCAAAGACATAGTGACAACTAATTCACAGGTCACCCAATGAGCTTCATAGCTGAACATAGATTTGAACCCATGTCTCCTGAATCCAATTTTACTTCTTTAGCCTTTATCACATACTTTCTCACCTCCAGGCAGAGTTTTTACAATAGTGGAGTAATGGGATAATGGTGTTAAGTTACAGCAAGGAAAGGAAATCAATATACCAATTTACAGCAACTGAACCAAAATTGCAAACTACATTATCACCCAATGCCAGCAGATGTGATTAGGCTGTACAACTATATGACCTACTGACCACTTTGGAAGGGGGCTTATCTTGATGAAACATGAAAAGTGAAGTCTGGTTAAGGGACTATGGGGCTAGCCCCATTCCTTGATGAAGTATTCTAGGACAACGCCATTTCCAAGTTGCTTAAGTGAGATTGACAGTGTAGAAATGTGATAAACAATCAAATAGAAATACCACGCAGTTGTTTGAGAAGAAAGTCTGAAGGGGTTTGGATCTTTGCCTATAACATATGGACAGGAATTCTGATTGGGTATTAGAGCTAAAACAAAAAGACTAAAATGAGATGTATTCAGTTGTTTGGATTATGAATTATCCTCAGTGCCAGTCAGACTGTGGTAGAAGCCTAATTTTAATCAAACTTGATATAAGAGATTTGTGCCTCCCCAGGCTGCCTAGGAAAAAAAAGAAGTGGGGAGGGAAAAAGGTGTTAAAAAGAAAAGGAGGGGGTATGGAAAATAATGTAGTGTTTCTATTTTTAGCTTCAATGCTACCCACTTTTATCTCAGCCCCATCCATCCTGCGCACATTCTCCTTTCAAGCCATTTCCTTGCATCCTACATCTTAAAGAAATTTGCCCACTTCTGTAGAAAGAGAATGACCCCCCCCCATGAACAATCATCCTTATTCCATTCAACCTGATTCAACACAACTCAATTTGCTTTGTGGAACTATAAGAGTACTTAACTGCCAAGGCTCTGCTGATTGTTTATCTTGATTCAGTGCCAATTGAAACAGCTACTCTATTTGTCTTCCCTGCCTAGTCTTTAATATAACACAAATATGCCCTGCTTCGGGCTCATGTTGGTCAACACTAAGTGCTAATTGGTGGAACCACTTAGTTGCCAAGCTCAAAATTATGCAGTGCAGTCAAGATGTGCATATCTCTGTGCTTCAATTTATTAAGTTGTGGAAAGGCTTAGGGAGTGGAAACGGTGATTATCATAAGCTATGTATACACGATAATTTTTCAGAGTTCTGAAGGTAGCATATTGATGCCTACAGTCCACATATTCAATTTCTAATTCCTGCTGCTATTTCTGATCAAGCAGATATGGTAGTTTTTCAAAGCACAACAAAATTCTGAAAAAAACAACACTCCTCTTTGACTAAAATGGAAGAAAAATACATGGCTATGACATTTGATACTTTGCTAAATCAAAAAGTTAAAGGAGTTAAAGGTCAAAGTAGTCTCATTTGTTATCATGAAATGGGCAACACAAGTGAATAGATATGCTTATGTCCATAATTCTTCCCTGGATTACACTGCTCTCTGCATTTTAGGAAAAGCTACATAACACCTGCACACTGTAGGGAAAGTTTTATTAATCATGATATGTGTTAGAGATTAATTGCTGAAAGTTGAAGAATCCTTAGTGGATAGTTATGTGGAAAAGAATATTGATTAGAGAAAGTTGTCTAGAAAAAAATATGTAAGGTGCTTTTTGTGTAGAAAAAAATAACACTAGTTTGTAATTTATGTTAAAACATATGCATACAGTCAAAATAATATACAAATTGGATACCCTCTGGTTTGTAATTTGCCAAACTAGAATATTGTCACAGCATTTATGGGAGATTCTCAAGGAATGGGTTTAGGAAATCCAAACATTTCTACACAACTTACTAAAAGAAATGCTAAATTGGAATGTAAATTAGAATGAGTTCTCCTGAAGTCATGCCTCCTAAAACCATATAAAAGGTTGTTCATGGTGCTTAGTTTTGGATAATATATTTCAGTGAGAACAGAAAAGGCATAGGTGATGGGTGAATATGACTCTTTATGTTTCCCACTTCAGAATTCAGAAGAAGAAGGACTAAGTCAAATCTGAAGATAAACCCTTTCTTTCTTTCTTTCTTTCTTTCTTTCTTTCTTTCTTTCTTTCTTTCTTTCTTTCTTTCTTTCTTTCTTTCTTTCTTTCTTTCTTTCTTTCTTTCTTTCCTTCCTTCCTTCCTTCCTTCCTTCCTTCCTTCCTTCCTTCCTTCCTTCCTTCCTTCCTTCCTTTCTTTCTTTCTTTCTTTCTTTCTTTCTTTCTTTCTTTCTTTCTTTCTTTCTTTCTTTCTTTCTTTCTGTCAGGTCCCACCCCAATCCACGTCTTAGGAAAGAAGAACTCTTGGAGACAGAATTGTCCAAAAAGGAACTTTTACTAAAACATGATTGTCAGTGGACAATCTAGACAGGATCTGAAAACTGTGTTACAGATTGATACTTTTAAAATGTCCCCGAGTGAAACCCCCTCCCCTCAGTCCATTTGGTCAGTCCCGGATCAATTAAGGTTCAGGTGTCAAAACCTTCCAAGGGAAGAGGGATCTTCCATGCCTTTATGACATTTCCTTCCTCCCTTTCAGATTCTAATCGGAGATACAAACCAGATCTCTCCCCCTCCCTTTCTTTGTTCTTCTCAGTTCAAAGGTTCTTCCCCTGGTCTGATGACGCCTCCAGGCAGGCTGAATAAACACCCTTGCAACAAATGGATAAGGATGGCCAATTAACATCTTCTCTTCTCCTCCTTGGGAATGGCAGAATCCAGTGAGGGATGTAATATTTTAGAACATACATAGGGATTTATGAATGGGATATAAATGGATTCTGACACTTTCTTTCTTTCTTTCTTTCTTTCTTTCTTTCTTTCTTTCTTTCTTTCTTTCTTTCTTTCTTTCTTTCTTTCTTTCTTTCTTTCTTTCTTTCTTTCTTCTTCTTCTTCTTCCCTCCCTCCCTCCCTCCCTTCCCTCCCTCCCTCCCTCCTTCCCTCCCTCCCTCCCTCCCTCCCTTAGATTAAATAAGTAGAAAAAGAAGAATGGTACCCAAAATGTGTGGTTGCATTTCACTAATATCTCAGTTGCCCTTCATCTCACATTATAACAAAAAATAACAAAATAACAAAATCCACAGGTATCTGATGGAATGATGCTAAGAATACAGTACACTGATAGCAGTAGGCTAATATGACTCAGTGACAGTACCATGGAACAGATAATGTTCTTTCTTCCTCTTAACTGGGTTCCTTTCTTTTCTTTCCTCTCTCCCTGCTTGGTACAATCCTTCCTTTCTTCCTTTACTTAGCAGAGTTTGTGGTTTGTTTGCTTTCCCATTTCTTGTGCAACAGAAAGACTCTTGCAGCAGGCCAGCAAAATTCAGCCTTTCTTCCTCACTGCCACCTCCCAGTCCATCTTTTCTGGCCAAGCCTTGCTCCCTGCTGCTCCTGCCCAAATTATACCCCTTTGAAAGTAGCACCCACTTCAGAATATCAACAGGAAGAGCAGCACTATTTGGGGTGTGAGGCTTTATGGCCCAGTTGCCCAGAACTTTCTGATTCCCATAGAACTGCCAAAATGGGCTGAGAGCCACTGTGTCCCTGCTTTCCTTGGAGGCACTTCCTATATCCTAGCTTGCATGTCATCAAGACAGACCAGAACTTGGCATAACTTCTTAATCTATGGGTAGTAGAATAATGGATAGTCATCCCCAGAGGAAACAGCTTTGGAGGAAATGATAATAGAAAATCTCCAAGGGGATCAAAATTTACATTATTCACAAATTGCTAAGATGGGCAAAATCAAAAAGGTGTCTTGCGAAATCTGAAAGACTAACATGTTTATCCTGATAGAAGCTTTTATGGAGTCCATTCACTTTTGCAGAGTTGAGATCTGCAAAAGCTCATATGTAATGTATTTGTTTGTTTTTCAGGTGCCAGAAGACTTTCTGATTTGTAATTTTACATTAAAAATGACAGTCTAAAATGTAATGAGAATTCTGGACTTTTGTACCAGAACAATAGAAGTTTTAGAAACCAATCTATGGCTTTCACATAGAAATGTGATTGTAGATGGCTTTTTGTATAAGTACAGGTGTCTAAAATATAATTCCCATTTCTTTTAAACAATAATAATTGAAACAGTTGAAGGTAGTACTGGGAGCTTATTTATTTATGGTCTTCTGAAACTTTTTAAAATGAACAAATTATCACTGTTTTATCCTGTTCACTGATGCAGGAAGGCTGTCTTAGAATGCCTTTCATTCTCATTTTATTTTATTACATTTTCTATTTGCAGTCTTAATAATAATATTATTCTAATATATAATAGTAATAACAATTGACGGTGTGTGGAGTGAGACCTCAGCTCATATTTCCAGAAGAACTAATTTAAATGGCTCTTTCTTCACAACTTAGCATATTTACACTTCTTCATATTGGTCACCTGCTTCTCAAATAGAATCTGATTTTTACAGCTGACTTCTTTTACCACTATTAGTAGAGAGACGACAGAGGTCTGTGTGGTGGCTGGGTGACAATTGTCCTTCTCAGTCAGTACTCACTTTCTTATACTTAGAAAATTGAAGAGGAGAATTCATTTATCAAGAATTGAAGGTAACTTTTTGCCTCTATCTCAGCTCTTGAGTGCTTCTAATTCACAGCTATTTCCTTTCATCAGCAGCTCTTTCTAAAACGATCCAGACCCTGCCGAGTGAGCCAATAGGTGCTTATTTCCTGCAATATTTCAATAATCACACAGAGGAGCTCGGTTCTGAAGAATGTTGATTGAAAGCCTGCTTGTTTGATTGTTGACTTCAAAATTTCTAATTAGTGAAGCACTTTGTGGAAAATTTGCGACATAAAGCCAATGCTTTCTGTTGTTGCTGTTGACCTTATTGATTATATAAATTAACTCTCCCACCAGCAAGTATTTTGCTTCATTTTGTTTTGATTTACTTATAAAAATGGACAAGATGTAATTTGTGCCGGCTCCTCTACAAATATTTTACATTTAGTTCCAAAGGCATAATGAAAAACAACTGCAATCTGATATTTGCATACCACTTCCTCTGCCAAAGCACCTGAAGTCATTTATATTAACAGGAAAAATAGAAATAAAAGTATTTCTCATTCATTTATTTATTATATAAGAAATAGAAGTAGAAATAGAAAGAAATGAGAATCAGTCTGGTGTGGTGGTTAAGATATCGGGCTAGAAACCAGGAGACCATGAGTGAGTTCTAGTCCCACCTTTAGCACAAAGCCAGCTAGATGGGGTCTATGACAATTCACCAGAGCCAACTTGCCACAGCCAGCACACCTTGGCCAAATAGCCACAGCCAACTTGCCATGACCAACTCGTCATGGTCAACTCACCGCAGGACAATAATTACATTAATATCAAAGAAATGGTGGAATAGAATCATTAAAGAACTAATGCAAAAACAGGGACAAAATGAAATGTAAATGACAAAATTTAAAATAATTTTTAATTTATTTTAAATAATTGAATTGTTAAATTACCCCACAGCAAGTTGTCCCACAGCGAGTTGGCCATGGCAAGTCGTGGTGAGTTGCCTGTGGCAAGTTAGCCATGGTGAATTGTCCGTGGTGAGTTGGCTGTGGTGAGTTGTACCATTCCAGCTAGATGACCTTGGGACAGTCACTTTTTGTAAGCCATACGAAGGCAGCAAACCATTTCTGAAAACTTTTGTCAAGAAAACTGCAGAGATTTGTCCAGGCAGTCTCCGAGAATTGTACACAATTAAATGGAAGGGAAAAAGAAATAAAATAAAATCTTAAACTAGTATAAAATAACCAATAATTTAAAATGTCCTCTCAGGCCAAGCAACCCACACACGACCTGCATCAGAATCACTGGCTGCCTAATGTAGAAGGTATACAAGTATTTGCTCTCTGAATTATTTTAACCCTGTGAAGACTCAAGAATTGATGTTTGGTGTTTTTCTCAATTAGATAATGTTTACATATGAGCCAAATCAAGTCAGAATGTGTGTGAGAAGCATATGGCTAGTCCAGGGGTAGGCAACCTCGGCTCTTTTCTGACACATGGACTTCAACTTCCAGAATTCCTGAGTCAGCTGGCTCAGGAATTATGGGAGTTGAAGTCCTTGTGTCCGAAAAGAGCCAAGGTTGCCTACCCCTGGACTAGCCATATACCAGGAATCTTTTCAATCATGTGAAATTACATAATGACTTATGGGTTTCCCCAAGTCAAAATCCGATGCAGTAAAAGTGCTACACTCAATTTGCCAGCAAATTTGGAAAACTCAACAGTGGCCACAGGATTGGAAAAGATCAGTTTACATTCCAATTCCAAAGAAAGGCAGTGCCAAAGAATGTTCAAACTATCACACCATTGCACTCATTTCTCATGCTAGTAAAGTTATGCTTAAAATTCTACAAGCTAGACTCCAGCAGTATGTGGATCAAGAACTACCAGAAGTACAGGCAGGATTTTGAAGAGGCAGAGGAACTAGAGATCAAATTGCCAACATATGCTGGATCATGCAGAAAGCTAGGGAGTTCCAGAAAAACATCTACTTCTGCTTCATTGACTATGCTAAAGCCTTTGATTGTGTGGATCAGAACAAACTGTGGCAAGTTCTTAAAGAGATGGGAGTACCAGACCATCTTATTTGTCTCTTGAGAAACCTATATGTGGGTCAAGAAGCAACAGTGAGAACTGGACACGGAACCACTGATTGGTTCAAAATTGGGAAAGGAGTCTGGCAAGGCTGTATACTGTCACCCTGCCTGTTTAACTTATACAGGGCACATCATGAGAAAGGCAGGGCTAGATGAATCAAAAGTTGGAATTAAAATTGCCAGGAGAAATATCAACAACCTAAGATATGCAGATGATACCACTCTAATGGCAGAAAGCGAAGAGGAACTAAAGAGCCTCTTGTTATGAGTGAAGAAGGAGAGTGCAAAAGTTGGGTTGAAACTAACCATTAAGAAAACCAAGATCATGGCATCCGGCCCTCTCAATTCCTGGCAAATAGATGGGGAAGAAATGGAGGTAGTGACAGATTTTATTTTCCTGGGCTCCAAGATCACTGCAGATGGGGACTGTAGCCAAGAAATTAAAAGACTCTTGCTCCTTGGGAGGAAAGCCATGGCAAATCTAGACAGCACACTAAAAAGCAGAGACATCACCCTGTCAACAAAAGTGCGTATAGTCAAGGCTATGGTCTTCCCAGTTGCAATGTATGGCAGTGAAAGCTGGACCATAAGAAAGGCTGAGCGCCAAAGAATTGAAGCCTTTGAACTATGGTGCTGGAGAAGACTCCTGCGAGTTCCTTGGACTGTTAGGCGATCAAACCAGTCAGTCCTAGAGGAGATCAACCCTGACTGCTATTTAGAAGGCCAGATCCTGAAGCTAAAACTCAAATACTTTGGCCACCTAATGAGAAGGAAGGACTCACTGGAGAAGAGCCTAATGCTGGGAAAGATTGAGGGCAATAGAAGAAGGGGACGACAGAGAATGAGGTGGCTGGATGGAGTCACTGGAGCAGTAGGCGTGAGCTTAAATGGACTCCAGAAGATGGTAGAGGACAGGAAGGCCTGGAGGAACATTGTCCATAGGGTCGCGATGGGTCTGACACGACTTCGCAACTAACAACAACAACAAAGTCAAAATCTTGTGAGATTGTGAAGTTTCACAAAATTGTAGAAGTGTGATGCAATATTGTAAAAAAAAATCACAAGATTTTAGAATTTGACAAGATTTCAGCATTAAAAAAAATATGCCGGACGGGCACTGATAACTTTTAGGTTTACAATGTATCCTGTCCCCCACAATTTGTGGATCTTTGCTGTTAGACAGATTTTATCTGCTCTGTCTCTCTCTCTCTCTCTCTCTCTCTCTCTCTCTCTCTCAATTAAAAGGAAGGGAAAAAGTAATAAATTCACACCATGAAATATGAAAACAATATTTATCAAGTGGCAAAGAACAGAACTGGCAGGTAAAAAAGGATCTCTGTGTGTGAAGAGATTTCTGCTTTGAAGTGAAATGATAAATGGCAGATATGATTCTGACTTTTTATCAGGCAACACAAGAACACATTATAGTAATGATTGCAAGGGTCTAAATTATGGAAAAGCATTAGAAGAATTATGGGACGTGGTGGCTCAGTGGGTTAGGATGCTGAGCTTGTCGATCAGATGGTGGGCAGTGTGGCGGGTCGAATCCCGAGTGCCGCATAGCAGAGTGAGCGCCTGTTACTCGTCCCAGCTTCTGCTAACCTAGCAGTTCGAATGTACGTAAAAATGAAAGTAGACAAATAGGGACCACTACGGTGGGAAGGTATCAGTGTTCCGTGTGCTTTTGGCATCTAGTCATGCCAGCCACATGACCATGGAGACGTCCTTGGACAAGTGCTGGCTCTTCGGCTTTGAAACAGAGATGAGCACCAGCCCCTAGAGTCGGAAACGACTAGCACGCATGTGCGGGGGAAACTTTACCTTTATTAGAGGAATTAGATATGCTTGACAAAATTTAAATAAAATGTTAACTAAAACATGCTATAACATAACAATTCTATTTCCCCTGCTGAATGCCATTGTTTGTCTCAGAGTCCTAAAAACATCAAAAATTGTTTCAAATGTGTAAGTTTCTAGCTGATATCATGATTAAGAATATATCAATCATATTCATAGAATAAGTTTAACGTGAATACATTGTATTCCAGAATGTAAGAAAGGGTCAACCAATTTCCTGAAGAATGCCATTGTTTGTCTCAGAGTCCTGCAAACATCAAAAATTGTTTTAAATGTGTAAGTTTCTAGCTGATATCATGATGAAGAATATATCAAGCATATTCATAGAATAAGTTTAATGTGAATACATTGTATTCCAGAATGTAAGAAAGGGTCAGTCAATTTCCTGAAGAAACCTGCTAGTTAAGTTATAAAATTTAAGAAAATTTCCTCTGGCACAAAAAGTACATGATGATAATAAGACATACAAGGAAGAAAATAGGAATGTATGCTTCCCCCCCAAAAACAACAACAACAACAACAACACAACAACAGTAAGGGGAAGAATAAGAAAATATAAAACATTGTCAACAAGGAGTAAGGGGATATTCAGGAAAGTTTTAGAGTTTGCAGAAAAAAATGAATGGATTATTTACATCTTTCTTCATTTCAGAGAATGTAAGAAGGTGCTTGTATGATTTTTGTGAACAGGAAATTAGAATACCTAAGGCAAATTGAAACAATAAAGGAAGATATTCATAGACATCTTGAAAGACTACAGTAACAAATCATGGATCCTAGTGTCCTTCTAGCAAAAAATATATCATTTGTTTTTCAGTTGGACTCTCTGCCAAGGGATTGGAAAATAGACAATGTGACATCATTTTTTTAAAAAAAAGACGCAGATGAAAATATATGCTAGTCTGTTCAACATCACTTCTGGACAAATTGGTAGAAATGGTAACCAAACAAATCATATGGTTTGGGTCCTGCTCATCTGAGGGACTATCTACCTGTTCTACATGTTTCAGTTTGCATAATATACTGCATGCTCCTATCCCTCTGAATTTAAAGGAAGATAGGCAGGAAATGTTCTTCTCTATGCTGTCCCAAACTTGTGGAATAGATACCCCTCAAAGAAAGGATAGATCAGGGGTGTCAAACTGCTGCCCCACGGGCTGGACACGTCATGTGGAAGCCACGCCAACCCCATTGCCGGCAATGGCAAAACATTCCTGATACGTCGCATGACATCATGTGACATTGCGAATTTAACATGTCTGGGATAGATTTTCCCTGTTGCTATTGTCAAGCTATGAAAATTGTTTGCCCTAAATTAAAAATAAGTTATGGTGAGCAGAGACTTTTTTCTCATAACAACAGCCTGAAGATTAACTGGACAATGTGACCTGAAGTGACAGAGAGGGAAGGGAAGGTTTTACTCTTTTAACTATCTTTCTGGTGCCATATTGTCAGAGCTGATTTTGCATTCATTAGTGCTGATATGCTGTGCTTAATAAAGTTTTGCATTAGAGATCGTGATGTCTCAGGCAGTGCTTTTTTTCCTAAAAAAAAAAGGTGCTGGAACTCTCATCTTGCCGGGCACAGGAGGCGGGGTGGTGGTGGGGGCGGTGCTGCCCCCCGGGGCCAGAGCTGGTGCACCTGGTGCTGTGGGAGCAGCGGTACCTGCTCTATATGGCAGGGCGGTGTGGGGTGGGTGGCGGAGGCAGTGCGGGCCAGGTGACGCAGGGTGGCCACTTAGGTACGCAGGGCGAGGCGATGGTGGCACAGGTCCAGCACCAGGTAGGCCACCAGCCTGGCTGACACGGGTGAGCACAAGGAAGGAGTGCACATGGACTCTGCAGAACCCACTTCCCACTCCTTGTCCTCTCTTACTTACCTAGTTGAGATGGTGTAGTTGGGTAGCAGGGCGGGATGCAAAGTTCCTGCCAACTCACCTTCGCTGCAGACAACTTGCTGGTGCAACGTTTGCCGGCCAGGTCTTTTGGCACGCTCAGCAGCAATTCCTATTGGCTTTCGAAAACCAATAGGCTTTTGAAAGCCAATAGAGGGAGTAGCATAGCTTGTGCAAAAGCTTTTTTGTGTGTGTGCAAAAAAGGGTGCCGGAACGCCATAATGAGCATTCTATGAGAAAAAAAGCCCTGCTTTTATGTTTTAATCTTATGATTTTAAAAATATTGTAAGTTGCCACAAACCTCACCATGTGGATTGCATACAAATATTATATAATCGGTAAATAAAGATAGAATATGTGTTAAATATACATCAAATGATAATATGCTTCCCTACAAAGTCAATTCTTGCTCAATGACAGACCAAGGAGTTAACTCAGAAAGGCAAGAGGAAAATCTAGAAGAGGTCTGTGCAACTTGTAGAAGGGAAAGGCCCACACTGATAAATTAAAAATCTTTGTGGTCTGCAAAGGAATGCTGGTGGGCTAATCAATGATTTGGTGACTAGAAGAGAATCTACAGTGTTGGAGTTCGTGGTCATGGTAAGCCATGGAGGCAATAGGCAGCATGACTTTCAGGGCAGTGGTGGTGATTTTATTACTTTTTTTTTAAAGTCTGTGCTCTGTCCAAGGGTGCTTGGTAGGCTGCATGTCCAGGCCTGGTCTAGAATTTATTTTGGAGCATTCAACTATCTAGAGCAGGCATGTCAAACTCATTTTGTTTGAGGCAACTTCTTATAAAAGAATTGCCATTAATTTGTTTTAATAAAATAATTTAAATCAATTTTTCACTTGATTTCAAATTAAATGAATTATATTGGTTGACAAAGAGATTTTTTTTAGTACAATTGCCAAATGCAATAAATTGGCTTTAGGTATATGTGTGCACTAATTATTTCAACACCAATACATTTTAACAACATATTCCATTTGTAAATGAATGCAAATGCAAATTATACAATTTTTTGTGCAAAAATAAAACAAAATAACAGATTTAAGAGCTGTTATCATTAGTTATCTTTAGATAAAAAATAATTCCATCATCCAAAATTTTGTTATACTGCATTTAATGAACAGATGCTTTGGATTAAAAAAAAAGACTGAATACATTTGATTGTGTATCACCATGGCATTAAAGCAAAATTCGAACAGTGTATGAAAAATAAAGGTTCCCTAAACGTCTGCTGGCTATATCTATACATTTTCCTTGATAGCACTGTATTGCCTTCTTTTTAGCCTTTTTTTCAACTTCCCAGCTTAAAAAAGGCAAGGCACCGGGAGCTGAAAGTTACAGAGAGTGTTTAAACAGGTTGCTAAGCAACCTGTTCACACTCGACCCTTTTTACCCTCCCACTTTTAAATTAGCCTGTACGGATCGCATTTCCTTCAATTTGAGCCATCTGAAGGCCTGTCACTGTGATGCATTCTGCTGCTCTGCAACCTGGCTGCCTGAGGAGAATTTGGCTCTCTGGAACAGTTTCTTTCAGCTTTTTTGTTTGTTTGTGTGTGTGTGTGTGTGTGTGTGTGTGTGTGTGTGCAAAAAATGGTGCTGGAATGCTGTTCTGAGCGTTCTATGGGAAAAAAGCCCTGGATATATCACATATAATTGAAGATTGTAATTAGTTGCGGGTGCACGTTCAGCAAGTGTGATGTATTTGTGCTGGCATTTCTAGGCCTCTTTCCAACCACATCCAGAAAAATTTGTAACAAACATTGGAATTCTTAAGGCCATGTTTGGTATTTCCCAGCAATCTGTTAAGGGAAGGAAAAAGCAATCACTGCTGTGTTACTGATCCCAGAGAAGCATTTGCATGTATGCAGGTATCCTTAGGGTGCCATAGCTATGGATGAGAAATATTGGTTGCAAAGTTGGCATTTCTGGATGTAATACAGATATTTTGGACTTATTTTTGTTTCTTTGCATGTTTGATATTTTTAAAGAGGCATATGCTACTGACTACACTTATGCACATATGTAACATCTTTTGCTAGGATACTTGACCACTGCTTTTCCAGAATGTGAAAAGTGAAAGATTGTGACTAAACAACATTTTATTGTACAGATAATACCATCAGAAATTATTTTAGCCTTTTTAATAAATGTTGTTATTGAAGTTAAGCTCACCATGGAAAACATCATATATTGTTATGTATATACTAGGTTAATTATTTAAAGACTGAAGTGCAACATAACTAGATTCTAAATAATCTATTTTTCAAAACACACAACAGTCCAAACAGTAAAAGTAAAGTCCAAATTAAGAATATTTCATTCTTAAGAATTGTTTAATTTAAAGTGGTTTAGTTGTAATAGATGGTTAGATTCAAAATAGTTTTCAAGAGTATGTACAAAAGATACTATTTTTTTCTAGCATCAGCTAAATTAGACATATTACATTGAGAAAAAATGTTTTTCATTTCTTTCCTTTACCTTTATTGATTTCATTGAAGAGAAGTTAACATAGGAAATAGATTATTTTTTTATCTAATTTTACCTTCCAAAAGACAGAAGCAGATGAAAAATGTGAGGTTCTTTCCTGTTGGCTTTTTTGAATTAGCTGTTTTAGATTCTAAAAGTTTAGTTCCTAAAGAAGTAACCCTGTAAATAATTTTAATGTCCTCCACTAGTGCAGGCTCTTTTATGACTCAAGGACTTCAACTCCCAGGATTCCTGAGCCAGCATGGCTCAGCTTGGAAACCTTTCCCTTTCCCCTCAGCATGGCTGGCTTAGGATTTCTGGGAGTTGAAGTCCATGAGTCATAAAAAAGGGCCAAGATTGCCTAGCCCAGCAATAGGCTTTCAGGGGGAGCTTTTATTTTTTTGCAAAAAAAAGGTGCCAGATCGCCATTCTGAGCATTCTATGAGAAAAAAAGCCCTGAGTATGGGTATCTAACTGATATCTGGAGATGCAGTGTTTAGTACATTTGCTTTAAATTGTCTAAGTTGGTCCTTAGTTGATTAGGCAGCAGATTTTTCTAAAACCATTTAAAATAAGTAGTTATAAAATGCAAGGGGCCACCAAGATACCATCATTAAAAAATTTAAAAACTATTCCTTCTTACCTAAGAGGGAATACTAATTAGACCAATATATAAAACCAAAACAAGCATTGCTTCTTGATTTAGAAATATAGACAAATTTATTCCAGTGCACATTGTTAGTTATGTATTATTTATCACATTTCTAAAATGCTCAGTAATTGATGTTCGTTGTATTTCAACAGACAATTTTAAATAGAAAAGAAAAGCTGTGACAGAATAGAAAATACAGATATGGATGGAATCCACTTTTCCACTGTGGAGCAGATACTTCAAATTAAAGTGAAATACATATGATTAAAGCTACAGTGATACCTTGGTACTCGTTAATTGATTCTTGGAGATGCTATGAGTATTAAAAATGACGAGTGTCAAAGATGTAACTTAGCATATAACTCTTTGTTTCGGCCGGAAAGGACATTCCTGTCTGTCCCTTTTCTTATATTAGTGACCTTCTCATCATGAATGACTTCCTGTTCACCCTCTTTGGCTATCCCCCTCTTCCTTTTGTAATGATCTCCCTGTCATGCTTGACTCCCTGTCCATTCTCCATGGCTATGTCCCTTTTCCTATTGCAGCACCTCAAGTACTAAATAAACAAGTACTGGGACAACATTTTCATGTCAAAATGCATTGAGTATCAAATTCAATGAATTTTGAAGCAGTGGAGAACCACTGTATTAAAAATGAGGTTTAACACTATCCCTATTGTGATTCCTCTCATTTTTGGTTGGTGGGAAGAGGGAGATGTGTTCCTTTTCTGATCCAGTTTTTCTAAATCTATAAACTACTAAAACCTTTGACTGGGCAAAATAGTGCATCATAAGGAAACATTTTTTTTGAACCAAGGTACCTCAGAATGTATCCATAATCCAGGACCCATCACTCCCAAGGGAATGTAATTTTGGAATGTTGGGATTGTTCCATGTTACTAACTACTGCTGCACTGCTGGGCTGCTGCTGCATTCAGATGATCTTCATTTTCAACAGTGTGTGACAGTTTCCCAGCCAGTCTCACAATTCCTCTCTCCCTCTGCCACCCAGCAGTAGCCACTTATCTGTCTGCTGAAAAGGGTAAAAGAAGGAGGGAGAAATAGGGGGAGAAGGGTAAAAAGAGAAGAAGGATCCCCATCATTCTTTTTCTGGCCTATGCCAGCCCCCCATTCTTGCAGACTCCAGTTGGTGCTGTCCCCCTGTGAGAGAGCTGTGGTGGTGTAGTGATTAGAAAGCTGTAATGCACGCTAACTCTGCCCACTGCCAGGAGTTTGATCCTGACTGGCTCAAGGTTGATACCACCTTCCTTCTTTCCAAAGTCAGTAAAATGAGGACCCAGATTGTTGGGGGCATTGTGCTGACTCTCTAAACTGCTTAGAGAGGGCTGTAAAGCATTATGAAGTGGTATATAAATCTATAAGTGCTATTGCTATTGCTATACTCCTAAGCCCCCTGTTACCCTTCCCTATCTGCACCCTTTGCACATCCTCCCTGCACCATACAGCCCCAGTTCTCCCATACACCCTTAACCCATGCTGCCTCCATGGACCCTACCTTACCCACATAGCACCTCTCAACCTCTCTGTGACCCCTCACACACCCTTCCTGATCCACATATCCCCCTCTGCACATCATACCTGACTCGTGTGGCATCTTTTGCTTACACTCACTCTTTCTGACTATGCAGCACATCTCATATGCCCCCAGGTACAATTCCTGACCTACACCCTGTGCATCCTATAGCATCCCTTCACTACCCAGCAACAACTACTTATCTACCTGCTGGCCTTGGACCTGCAAATTCCTGCTGTTTCCCCACTGACATTCTCCCTGCAAGCTTCCCACAAGCAATGAAAATGGGAGGGAGGGAGGGAAAGAGCAAAGGAAGGAAGGTAGGAAGTTTTCTGATGTTCCATGACAGTTTCCACAAGGAAATTCAATGGGGAAGCTGACAGATAATCAGAAGTCATTCCTGTTTACATTGCAGTTTTTGCCCATCTGTGGCCATTCTATTTCTCAGTTTAGGAAAGAAATATCTCTGAAATGGTGACCCAAAAGGGCATGGGTTGTCTAGTTCTTCTTACACTGTGATATGCAGACATGGGACAGTATCTGAACCAAAACAGAATATAGTGTATTAATTAATACAAATAATTTTGTAATTGCAGTTTGTAATGTCATTCCTTATTTTAAAATCCACATTATGTTGCTGATGTTTATTCAATTTGCAATATACTACTATTCTAAATTCTTATTCACAGGTTCCCATGGCAGTTACTTGTCTCTGTTAAGTGCCATTCTGTTACTTTCAGTTCATTTCTGTAAAGCTATCAAGATCACTCTGAATTTTATTTCTGTGTTCTAGGAGATGATCCCATCCATTTTTGTGTCATTGGCAAATTTAATAAAATTTCGTCCATCTTTTAATCAAAGTCACAAGTAAAAATATTGAAGGCCCCATGACTATTCCTTTTGATGTACTCTTGATATTGCTCTCCAGCTTGATGGGAAACTATTAATGAGCCCTTTTGATTAAAATTTTCAAGCTAACTATGTATCCATTAAATCAGGGGTGTCAAACTCAATTTCATTGAGGGCCGCATCAGCATTGCGGTTGCCCTCAGGGGGCCGGGTGGGTGTGGCCTGGGTGGGCATGGCCTACTGGGTGGGCATGGCTAGAGTGCATATGGCCTACTGGGTGGGCTTGGCCAACTCTACATCGTTCGCCTCAAGGGTGCCTTTGGGGGCCTGGGCAGGAGTGGGACAGATCTGAGGGTCTTTGGCAGAAGGAGGGTCTCTGGGCCAGGGCCAAGGCAGTGGGGGCCATTCCCTCACTGTTTCCAGGATGGCTTTGTGGGCCACATGAAACCACTTCGCGGGCCGAATCTGGCCCCCGGGCCTTGTGTTTGACATGTCTGCATTAAATTGTCATGACATGCAGGCCAAACTTAACTTGTTTGCTTATTAACATGTTATGGGGTAGGGTTTTAAATGACAGCAGTGGCTATGGACCAGTCTTTTCAAGCTGTTTATGATTCGATATTTTATGATTTGTCCTAGAATCTTCCTAGGTATTGATTGATGTCCAATTGGTTGGGCTGCAAGTTGTTAACTTTTCTCCATTATGAACATAGGAACAACATTTTCCATTCTCCAATATATTTGGTATCTCTCAAGTTCTTCAGGATTTCTCAGAGATAATATATAAAGGCTCAACAAGAACATTGATTAGTTCTTTCAGTAACTTACAATACTCTCCATATAATTCTGGAAATGCAAACTCAGTAAACATAAAAACTCTATTTCTACCAACCCAAATTTTAGTTAAGCTTTTAATAATGTTTTGGTGAAATACCTTTGGTTATTAGAAAAGACTGCAAACAAAAAAGTGCATAGCTTTTTTGATACCTATTAATATTTTGCCATATCAATTGAACACTAGTTTGTATGTTTTCATTTTCTTGCAGTATACCTAAAGAAATATATCTTTTTGTTATTCTTAGCATCTTTTGCTAGCCTTGACTCACTTTGAACATTTGCTTTCTTGATTCCAGGCCTACAGTTCTGGAATATCTACCTGTACTCTTTGATTTTGATCTGGTTTTCTTTGTATGGTTTCCCCCCCCCCTTTTTTTTTTCTTTTTGGTTGCAATCCTCAGCAAACTTTTCTTAAAGTCATCACCCTCCATTACAGGTAGTCCTTGATTTACAGCCATTTGTTTAATGACCATTTGAAGTTACAATAGCACTGAAAAAGTCATATGAAGGGGGAGGAGAAGAAGGAGATAATTTCAGAGAACAGGGCAGATGCTGAAAAGGGATTCAGAATTATCCTGAGTTTATAAAAAATCTGCTTTTAAAAAAAATCTAGATTTGACTATGTTCAGTTTTAGTTTTAATTCCTCATAGTAAATCACCAATTACAAATCATCTTCTTGTTTTATAGGGCTTACTTTCATTTTCTTTGCAGTTAGGGATCTGCCTTTATGTCTATTTTGCAGTGTCTCTTTTTCTTCCCTTGGACACTCAGAATCCATTTTATTTGCAAGAGCTTGAAAAGTATATCTCAGTTGCAGTGATGCAAAGTATCTTCTATATGTCTTGCTTCTAGCTGATGTTCTTATCCACTGGGCATTACATTAACTTCCTTATAGAAGGAGGCTTTCACTGAAACTTTCTCTTGTAGAATGAACCTTTGAAAAGATAATTCCTTATCCCTTTCTCATCAGCTGAAGTGTGTTGGTTGCTACTTCAGTTTTTGATTTTTTTCCCCAAGACTATGAGTTTGCATTTGCTGCAAGTATATTCCAACTTGTTTTGGGGAAAGAAGATAAACATTGTGTAAGTACTGGAGATCACAGTTGCATACTCCTGTCTATTCATCTTACTTTTGCTGCTTAGGGCATAGACACCATCATTATCTCTTCTTGTTCACTCCGCATCTCTCAGCTGAGCCAATATAAATTCTTGACTGGCAGATAAAAATGGTAGAGTTTCTCCCTTAAATTCTACCATATAATTCCACTGGAAAATTTTTATTAGCTAGCCCTGTTTACTCAGTTAGTATGTGAATAGTGAATATGCTTACAATTCATCCCAAATAATTTTGAATTACTAAGAGAATATAAAAAATACCCCCCTCCCAAAAACCCCCAGGAAAAATATATTTTTAAAAAACTAGAAGAAACACATCAGTACAGTATTAATCAGGATATGAACAATGTGCATTTAGTGTACTTATGCTCTGAAAATCTATGTCTATAAATAAGAATTTTACAAATAAGAAATTTGTAAAATGATAACAAAGCAGTATGTAATATAAGCCACTGTCCAGTCCAATAACTTGTATCATTCTACTGATGTGGTCTGAAAAAAGATGCATTTGAGATAGCTGTTGTGAACAAATAATTAATTTCAGAATTTACAGCAAGCCCAGATGGCATTTTACTCCCTTAATCACTTTTGATTCATCAAATCTATTTTGAAACTAATAACTCACATTGCTGAGGTCCAAATTCCTGCCGCTTCTTCCAGTAACTATTCCTTGTGCTTCAAGTATTCTCATTTAGTCATCTGAAAGGGTGCACATTTATAATGCATTGAGCCCAAAATAATATGAAGAATATGTTTATTAGGCACTTTGACATCTACACATTGCTTTTCACACTCAGGAGACTGCCAGGCAAATCAAATTTGTATGTCTCTTTTCATTTGTACTGCAGCTAAGTAGAGGATATCAAAATTATGATCAGTGATAGAACTTCAAAAATACTTCCTCTTGAGCAAACAGGGGTGATGTTAGCCTGTCAGATGTCATTCAAAAAACATCATTTCCTGAAGCTACTTGACATATTTTCAACTTTTAAAGCCATTTGGAATATTTTTTCCCTAATGTATGCTGCTAACCTATTGCAAAAGTAGAATTGCCAGTTGATTAAAATAAACAATTGAACTAAGACTGACTTTCTCTTCTTAGTTTAACCACCCCCCATAAAGTTTTTTAAGGTTGAAAATAAGCTGAAGCACTAATTCTATAAATTAATGCACTGTAAAAATAAAGGCAGAGCTGCAAAGCTAGCAGTCCAAACTACAAAAGTCAAACAAAAATAACAAAGAGATATATCAAAAATTGGTACAATTATTTAACTCAGTCATTTATTAACTTCTCCAACGCATTGTGTGTGTGTGTGTGTGTGTACATACAATGGGTTGGGGAAGTTAACTAATGACTGAGTTAAATAATTATGAATATATATATATATATATATATATATATATATATATATATATATATACTGTATGTATATATATATATATATATAATATTATATATTATTATATATATATACATACAGTATATATATTTCTGGTGTTCTGCTCAGTGTCGGCCACAGTCTTGAATGAGCAAAGAATTCAGCTCTATGGGAATAAAAAGAACAGCTATGTGGCTGCTTGCATTAGTTTATGGAGTCTGAATCTTCTGAAAATCATAGCGAGGTGGTGTCTTCTAGCTTCATGTTTTATAAGATTTGCACTAAGCAGAATGAATAAAAATCTGAACATGTAGACGAATTTAGGTCTGGCCTTAAGAAGGAAGTGAGTGAGGTGAGTGAACGTTCAGCTCTGACAAAGTAAAAAGCATGAGAAATAGACTGGAACAGCTCTGCCTTGACCTTGTTGTGCTTTAACAGAGTTTCAAAATTCTTTTGATATACCCTGCAGCAGTAAAGTGACACTAGTCACTCAGAGTCACCTTGAACTGCAGGATGTGTGGCAAATAAATTTGATAAACAAACAAAAATTACTAGAATTCCAGTGAGGTCTGTTTCTGGATCTGGTCTACTTGAAGGATTGACAGAAGCAAATTAGGTTGCCTTTTCTAGGAGATGAAAAAAAAAGTAACAATCAAATAGCAAGAATGGCATTGAGGATGAAGGACTGTTGCTTTTACTGACAGGAATTCTTTCAATTGTAGAAGTATTTCTGCCCAGGATAGTTCAGAAACTGTCAACTCATGAAAATAGCTGTGTCTTTTTTATGGCTTTCCCAGAAGTTAAAAAAAGTGCTTTAAAGAAGTATTTCACTCATGCACTCATGTTTCAAAGCACCAGTTCTGAATCCTGTTTTCAAACTTGCACAGTAGCTAATGCCACAATAAAAAATTATGAGTAAATTTTCTGATGTTTATTTTATTAAAATCCTTGTTTCCTTGTTAATTTCTCCAATCCTTTGAGATGGTCTTGTGGTGTTCCCCAAGCTTTCACTTCATAAGTAATCAAAATTGAATAAATTGCAATAATTGCTTCTTGTTTATCTCTTATATTTACCACCAAGAGAGTGAATATATCAAAACTGTTGGATCCTGAATGCACATTTTTACTAAATCTGTTTAAGTTAACAAGCCATAGTTTATATGATGGTCTTCTGATATGCTCCATAATAAGCTTAGAAACTGATTCAGAGAGATACTTTTTTTAGTATCAAAAATTCACCAAAGGCAAGCATCAAAGTAGCGTCTTAGATACAGAGATCTGTGCATCATGCAGGTTTATGAACCATCACTAGACTGTGGGCAAGACAAGGCAGAAGGAACCAGCAGCCATACAGACTGATGAACATAGAATATGAATGTGTAAATTGGTATGAGACCCAGACCTGCACATGTGTGTGTGTCATACAGAGGGGGGGAGGGGACACACACAAAAGAGATTATATTATACATCTGTAAAGGTATAATGGCTTATATAGATATGTAAATGTCTAACATATCTTTTTTATGTTCTATCATATATTGCAAATCCCACTTGTTTTTGCCTCCTTACTTTGTGTATCAACCTTATCTGGCTCCTTATATTTTGGGTATAGGTTTTGATCTTAGAATCCCGAAAACTATCTACCCACCTTGTGAACTACTTTGCATTTATACTGGGAGATAATCTTTCTCTTTTGATTTGTCTCTATTTCCCCAATTGTTACTGTACCTTTGACTTAGGTTCTCATTGGAGATGATATTTCTGTTTGTTTGCTGTCAGCTTGTTTTGTGGCAGAGGAAAGGCCAGAAATTTCTTCAGGAGCTTTAGAGACTTGGATAAGGAGTAACAGATTCCTTTCCTTCACAAAGAAGCTAAAGGAGAGAAAGAAACACTGCCAAAATCATATTTTTATGACAAAAGACTCTAATAAAAAGCTAACATGTACTTTCCCTGTATAGACTCTTTGCTGGTCTGGGACTAGAAATAAGTAAGGAAGTATAAACTCAATACAATGGTGCCTTGGAACTCAACTGATTTGAAACTCATCAAATTTGATACTTAAGACATTTTTACATGAAAATTTTGTCCTGGTACTCATCGTTTGTTTGGTACTCAATGCACAAGCTAGACCTTATGCGTGTTAGCTGCCTTGTGACTCTGGGAAAATGTGGTTCTTATTATTTTTGGCACTCATCATGCTTCCTGGAACCAATTAACAATGAGTATTGAGGTACCACTGTGTAGCATAGACTTATTTGACATCTTTGCTATGCTTGACTATGTTTGCAATTACTATTATTTTCCTTAAAAAGACAAGAAAAGATAATACCAAATGTTCTTTTATTAAATCAGACTAATAGAATGCCAATTCACACCAGAAAGAGTGGAATAGACGGTAGGACTAAATAAAATGAAATGGGACTGGGGAGATATCAGATTAATAGGGTTATATAAGTGAGTTAACATGGGTTTGTCAAAAACAGATCATGCCAGACAAATCTTATTACATTCTTTGACCAAGTGACAAAACTAGTGGACCAGAGGAATGCTGTAGATATAATTTACTTGGACTTCAGTAAGGCATTCGATAAAGTAGATCACAACCTACTACTTGATAAGATAGAAAAATGTGGGTTAGATAGCATTACCACCAGATGGATTCGTAGCTTGCTGACAGGCCGTACTCAGCGTGTGGTCCTCAATGGAACCGCATCTACATGGAAGGAAGTGTGTAGTGGGTTGACCCAGGGCTCTGTTCTGGGCCCAGTGCTCTTCAATATCTTCATTAATGATTTGGATGAGGGGATAGATGGGGAACTCATCAAATTTGCAGACGACACCAAGCTGGCAGGTATAGCCAATACTCCAGAAGATTGGCTTAAGATACAGAAGGATCTGGACAGACTCGAACACTGGGCACTATCTAACAAAATGAAATTCAATGGTGAAAAAAGTAAGGTTCTACACTTAGGCAGGAAAAATCAAATGCATAGGTATAGTATAGGTGGTACCTTGCTCAATAGTAGTAACTGTGAGAGGGATCTTGGAGTCTTAGTAGACAATCATTTCAATATGAGCCAGCAGTGTGCTGCAGCTGCCAAAAAAGCCAACACAGTGCTAGGCTGCTTTAACAGAGGGATAGAATCAAGATCAAGTGAAGTACTAATACCACTTTACAATGCTTTGGTAAGGCCACACCTGGAATACTGCATCCAGTTTTGGTCACCACGATGTAAAAACAATGTCGAGACTCTAGAAAGGGTACAGAGAAGAGCAACAAAGATGATTAGGGGGCTGGAGGCTAAAACATATAGGGAACGGTTGCTGGATTTGGGTATGTGTAGTTTAATGAAGAGAAGGGTGAGGGGTGACATGATAGCAGTGTTCCAATATCTCAGGGGCTACCACAAAGAAGAGGGAGTCACGCTATTCTCCAAAGCACCTGAAAGCAGGACAAGAAGCAACGGATGGAAACTAGTCAAGGAGAGAAGCAACCTAGAACTAAGGAGAAACTTCCTGACAGTTAGAACAATTAACCAGTGGAACAACCTGCCTCCAGAGGTGGTGAATGCTCCAACACTGGAGGTTTTTAAGAAGAGACTGGACAGCCATTTGCCTGAAATGGTATAAGGTTTCCTGCCTGAGCAGGGGGTTGGACTAGATGACCTCCAAGGTCCCTTCCAACTTTTATTATTATTATTATTATTATTATTATTATTATTATTATTATTATTATTATTATTATTATTATTATTATTATTATTATTATTATTATTATTATTGAAAAGTGAAGAGTGAAAAGACCAGCATTCACAGTGTTTGGCAATTATTTATGTTAACTAGTAAATATTTATATTTATTTGCATGGTTAATGCATGCATACAGTTAAACTATTTGAAGAAAGGTTGTTATGTTATAGATAATTTATCTATAAAATAAAATACTACTTGATGGGCTCCATACTCTTAATATTTATGTATATTAATGTACTACTATGTAAGAAATCACTGATTAACAAATGTGTATCAAGAGAATAGACTCCTTGTTAATTAAATGTCATTTAACAGTAAAAGATAATCAGACTAAAAGAAGTGATAAATGTTTGATATTCTACTGCCATTAGTAAAGTCAAATGTGACACCACAGATTCCCCAGCCTCCAGGAGTCAGAACTAGAAGGAACTGTATAGGCAAAGCATCAGTGACATTCAAAATTTGACAAAGAGCAGAAATAAAAATTAATCTATTCTATATCCACATAGATTTGTGATGAGCTTGTTTATCCTCAGGCTACTGTCAAGCTTAGACAAATGGTACATGATGGAGGATGCATATATCCTGTCAGAAGAAAAAAATATATAAGAATTTTGTGAAGTGTTATATTTGGGCAAGAAGAATCTTGAGTGCAAATCAACCCTTGGTTCTAAAGCAAGGGTGGGAAATGATGGCCCTTTTATGACTTGTGGACTTCATCTTGTAGAATTCCTGAGCCAGCAAGTCATAAAGGGGCCATTATTGTCCCCCACTTCTGTTCTAAAGGATCTTTAGTGGGATCTTTAGTGAAATCTTTCATGGGCCACTTTCTCGAAATCCAACTTGCTGCCTAAGATTCAACCTGCTTTCAAATCAAGCTTACTTCCTAGTGATATCTCGACACATCGTTTCTTGGCAAATGTGTGAAAGTGATTTGTCACTGTCTTTTATGAGATATTTTAATTTTTTTTTTACTTTCCAATCTAGTCCTTTCTAACCTAGGACCTCCAATTCACAATCAGTCTGCTTAGCTTTCATCTGAGTGAGAGTGATTGTGAGGATAAAATAAACAGGGTGATAATACATGCTATAATAAAATTCTTGGAAGATTAATGAGAACAACTTTTGAACCAATAAAAATGCTTGTATTTTTTTAGCAGTTGGAAATTAAATATTTGGTAGCTTGATTTTGGTAAGCTGTTGAAAGATGGGAGGCAGGGACACTTCTATAAGGGTTAGGGATCTGGTCTGTTGTCTCAAAACCTTTCCAAAATATTATTCACCTTTGAAGACTTCAATAAATTGTTCTGTGTTTATTTCTTTTCATATATGTTGTCTTCAAACAAACAGAAACAGAATGTATAATTTTTCAAGGTTGGGAATATTTGTTTTAGTTCATTTTTATAAATAGCTTTAATTAAAGCATTAGGTGCCTGGAGGTTAGACCTGTAAACAAAACTCAGCCTCTGCACTCTAAAATATTTCTGATTACTGGGATTACAGCCAGCCTTGGGGAATTCCCTCCCACACATTTTCAAGCTCCCAAGGTTGAGAAACACTGCTCTAGGGGTTCTTCTAAATAGGACTCAAACTGTAGCCATCATAGCATAAGCCAATATATCAAATTTTGGTGATCTTTCAAGAATTATTTTCAAAATGTTACAGCACAGAGTTTGAAGCAAAACCCTCAATGTCGATTTCTATTATTTTTCATCTCTTAAAGCTGGCCCCTTCTACTGCTCTCCGATTGCACTGAATTATAATTCCCATCAGTCCAAGAAAAACTGTGACAAGTGAAGCTCGTACAGAAAAATGATACAGGATCTATCGATGCATCTCAGCAACAATGGCAAAAGCAAAAATAGTCCCACATTGATGTCTTAATTTATTGCAGCTTGATAACATCCTCACCATCTCTCCCCCCCCCCCCGTTCACCTGTCATTTTGTTTCTCACAGTGAACTTTGCTTCATTTTGAGCTTTTTAAGGATAGATAGCAATACAGGACTCAGTTGTCAGTTGCTAGTGAACAATTATTGGCCCATCTTCTTGGACTTAGTGGAAACCTTCAGATAAGAAACCTCTTGGATGTTATTTGAGAACATATGCAGGTCAAAGGGTTCTATCAGTTCCTTTGGGAAACTTATCTTTTCTATAACTGAAAGTATAGGAAAGGAGGCTAAAACACAGGAAGAACAATTGCAGTAATTGGGTATGTCTAATTTAATGAAAAGAAGGACTAGGGAGTGACTTGATACAGTGTTCCAATACATAAGGGCCTGACACAAAGAAGAGGTGGTCAACCTATTCTCCAAAACACCCGAAGGCAGGGCAAGGAACAATGGATGGAAACTAATCAAGGGGAGAAGCAATATATTAATTAATCACTGGAATGACTTGCCTCCAGAAGTTGTGGGTGTTCCATCAACGGGAGGTTTTAAAGAAGAGATCGGGCAACCATTTGTCTGAAATGATATAAAGTCTCCTGCCTGAGCAGGGGGTTGGACTAAAAGTTCTCCAAGGTCCCTTTCTTTTATTCTATTAAAAGTAGGTAGATATGTTTGGTACATTGGATCAGGAAAGCTCTGTTTTCCCATTCCATGGATTTCTGTACTATCTTTTACCCAGTAATCATTTGCTGGAAGAAATAAAGAGAAATATTTATGCTTCAGATTAAAGGTGGTGAATATATCAAGAGTGATATATTTCCTGCTGGGCATATTTGCAACTGTCAGACATGAAGGAAAGGTAGAGGAGAGAGCAGAAAAAACAGAAGACAAATGTTTTGTTTTGATCATTTTAGGTTTGTGATTGAGAAATGCTACTATGTCTTTTCAGGTAGATGAACACAACCTCCTTGAACATTCTTCCATCTGGATAAAGTAAGTTGTAAACCACCTCTGATGAGTGATACTTTTGTTTATTTAAAGTAAAAAAAACATAGTATAAAGAAAATGGAAAGAAAAGGCATTTTGGTGGCAGCAAGCCCCCTTTACTATGTCAGGATGACCTCCTTAGCATGCCCATGACTGACATGCATAAAGTGCTGTTTCTTGGCTCTTTTTGTTTTTGGAAAAGAGGCATACATTTTATGTTCTGCAAAACTGCACAACCAGCAAAAAATATTAAATTCAAAATAATGATCATCACTGCTCTGGTGATTAATGTGCCCTCTGAATAGTTCCATATTTTTTTTATCTCTCTCTGCTTTGTACTGATGTTCCTCATTTGAAGCAAATCTCTCTAGGCCTGAAGGATATTTGGAAACGGCTGATGAGGCCTATAATGAGGATTTCAATCTTTTAAGTCTCTGATCTGAAATTAGACATATGTCCTGGTGTGTTGACATTAATTTGCCCTGTTGTAGCTGCTAAAGGTTTTATTTCCTGGAGTCCTTTAATAGAATTGCAAGGCAGATAGCTGGTCTGTTGAAACAGGAACTGGTAAGAGGAAGAGTTTGCTGAGAAAGCATTATTCCAAAGGTTAATTTAAAACTGCTTCACTTGTCACAGCTTTTCTGTTTTGATGCTTCCAGCCTTGATATTGCAAATATATTACTATACATTGGGAAAAGGGTTAGGCCACGGATCTTTTTTTCTGCTGGTGATAAGACGTGTTCCAATATACTTTTATTTAGAAAAGAATTATAATTTGATAGTGAGGTATGACTATACTCCTCAAGAGGACTCCACTTTCTTTCTTTCCTTCTAATCTTAAGATTCAAGGTGATAAGCCAAATAAAATGGACTCTTTAAGCCAGAAATATTTTTAAGAGCACTAATTCACCACCTGAAAACAAGCAGGAGAGAGGAGCATCATCTAAGCCAGTATTTCACTGCCTCAGCAACTTTAAGATATGTGAACTTCAACTCCCAGAATTCCCCAGTCAGCCAGAGTTGAAGTTCACACATCTTAAAGTTGCTGAGGTTGCAAAGCCCTGCCTGAATTTAAAATACCTGGAATTTTTGAAAGACTGCAGAAGTGGCATGCAAGAAGGTTTACTTGGATGGGTGGAAGGAAATCAAATGAAGTGTGAGGTTTAGGCACTTAAGTTATTATTATTTTTTATCATTAAAATAAAAGCAATAACACTTAATTCAGATTGCTTTTCAATGGGTTTCTGGCCATTCTAAAATAAAACAAGCAGATTTGTGCAGGGCTGGATTAAACTATGCTGGGTCATTAAACTGTATGATGCTTGAAGCTCCGTAACATTTAAAAAATTCTGACAAATGAATCGTAAAAATAGAAAGAATAAAGGCTATTTTTAATACATATATACTGTACATACTTGGTAAGGGGCAGTGAAAAATTAAGAATTTAAGAGAAAATATTGTTTTGAGGTAGTCTGGCAGGCTGCAAACTGCAGAAACAGACTACAAGCTACAAAGATAGGGCTCTTCCCTACAGTCTATCACCCATGGTAGAAAAATTCCTGCTCATCATTTATGGAGGATGTGCCCTCACAATGGAACCTCCAGCACATGAGAAGCTTGCTGCTGAGGCATGAAAGGCACACCAAGATTTTCAGGCGTGAAAACAAAGCCCTCCCATCTGAATAATCTGTGGTTCATTGAGCAAGAGGAGGCTTAAGAAGACCCAGTAAGGGACAACTATGTGCTTGACCATAAGTGGCCAGGTAGATCTGCTATGGGTATCTCCTTCCATCTAGGCTTATTGCCTGCTTTGGACTGCCGTTTTGGAAGCAAGAGAGGGATATTAGATATTATTTTTTCCTTGTCTTTAAAAATAGGTTAGTTAATTACTCAACCCATTAAAAAGCACAGGAACTGGTAAGCCAATCTTTAGTTTAAGAAAATGATATACAGTTTTGTGTTTCTGTAGACCTGGGGCAAGGATTTTATTCAACAGTACCTATTGCTCTTAGGAGACCACAGGAATTCCCTTTTCACAGAATGATGTTTTCATTGTCTGTTCCTTCACAAAATGAAGTAAAAGCAGGTATCAATATGGTTCAATATACTGTACAGTCAAGTTCTCTTCTTTTCCTACTCTTTTGGAGTTATGAGAGTTATATGCATGCTGTGGTTTGATACAAGAGTTGGTAAAGGGATTTCTCCAACTACAGTTCTTCAGCAATACTTATGCAACAACTTGATCTTAAATGCTCAAATCTGGATGACCACAAGATGGTAGCAAGGAGACAGAAAGAATGTTAACTTTGTTGCCATCTAGTGGTTTTCTGGTTGATAGATCAATATCATTTTATAGAAATTAGTGGAGGCATCTGAGAGTATACCACCACAATTATGTCTTTCATACACAACTCTAAAACCTTCCCTGAACTCTGGCTCCAAGAATGCAGCAGTTTCTCATCTGAGCTGGGCAGATCTAGATGACCACCACCTTGCAATTAAAAGAGACCAAGCCTTTGCTGCCATCTACTGGTCATTAGACTGATGCTGAAAGTCTTTAGAACTTAGAAAAATAGAAAAGATACTGATTATATGGAGCATACAAGCACCCCATTGGCCCACATTTTGTATGGCAATTGTTTGTCTTGCACTTGGTGATGTTTGAATTTCAACTACCACATCACTGGCTTAAAAATGCCACGAGGAGGAGGAGGAGCAGCTTCTTCATGGACAGCAGCAGAGCCTGGTCCCGTTCCATTTATGTACTAAGGGCAAGCTCTGTATCAGTGTGATTTATGCTGACACAACTTCTTTCTGTCTGTAGGATGGGGGAAATCTTGCAAAGCAAATGCATGGATGGACCCTCAATGAGCAATCAATGTAGCCAGAGGCATGACTATTGCTTAGACCTCCTAGCCCCTCACTCTCATGGGGGGAAAAAAGGCTTTGTTTTTTTTAAATTAGAGGCAGAACTCTGGGGAATAAAAATAAGACATTGCTGTGCCTGACTTGGAAGGGGGGGGGGTGCCATCTCCTCAATAACTCTGAGAAATATCTAAACTTACCTTAGAAGTCAAGGAAGGTTGAGGGAAGAAAAAATATTAATTATTTATTTAGATTTAATGTGCAGTTGACTCCAGACAACTCTGAGTGGCTTATAATTAAAATAAGAAAATGCACATACAAACACTAAGGAAAAAAGAACAGTGTGCATCCTGGAAACACTTGGTAAAGCAAAAACAACCAACAGGCTTGATGCTCAGGACTGTCCTTTGGGATTCAGCTTTTTTTTTAAAACAACAACAACAACAACAACAACACAGGCAAATGCTTTAGGCAGAAGCTGTGTTAAATTTTATTTTGTTGCTTGTGTTTAAGTGCAATATTTGTTACATCTTTATAAGCTTAGTATGGTTGTGTGTTTTACAACAGCCTTGAATCATGCATCGAATACATTCCAGAAGATCAAGTATTTTCCTCTTTAAAAACTTCTGATAACAACTTTGAGAGAGACAGAGAAATATGAAATACTTTATTTGTAGCAATACATTATCAGCTGATTTTTTTAAAAAAAATCACATTTTTTTTCTTTTGTAGTCTGGGGAAAGCCGCATATGTGATGGCTTTGTCAATAAAGAGGCGTTGAAATTTCAAACTTTCTATGCAAATTGTGCTTAGTGAAGAAAACCCTTTCTGGTAGTATTGTCTAAAGTTCATTTCTGTTTCAGCAATGAAAAGATGAACTGATCATTAAAGCTAGACACAAAAGTACCACAAAATCGCTTTTACTTTTGGAAGAGTCAGATTAATTTTACTTTTGATGACAACTTGATTCTGATGGAATAAATGCTCTTATTTGTATCATGTTGTATATTATAACCATAAAAATGGGCATATCCCCAGCAAGATTAGTATTAATATTATCAGAATGTTATTTTGTTAAAATTTTATACTTCCATATACTGCCATCAAATGATTTTCTATGGCTTCTGAATCAACCCAAAATTAAAAGGAAGGAAGGAACTAAGGAAGGAAGGAAGGAAGGAAGGAAGGAAGGAAGGAAGGAAGGAAGGAAGGGGAAAGAAGAAACTTCTTTGGTTTTAGATACACCAAACTCAGGTAAAAAAGGACTTCATTCAAAAATTGTTTCTTGGACAAAGCCTTCCATCAGCAACAACATCCTTAAAAGGTAAAAGTAAAGGTTCCCCCGCACATGCCTGCTAGTCGTTTCCAACTCTAGGGGCCGGTGGTCATCTCCGTTTCAAAGCCAAAGAGCCAGCGCTTGTCCGAGGATGTCTCCGTGATCATGTGGCCAGCATGACTAGATGCCAAAGGCGCACGGAACGCTGTTACCTTCCCACCATAGTGGTCCCTATTTTTCTACTTGCATTTTTACGTGCTTTCGAACTGCGAGGTTGGCAGAAGCTGGGACGAGTAACAGGCGCTCACTCTGTTACGCGGCACTCGGGATTCGACCCGCCAAACTGCCAACCTTCTGATCGACAAGCTCAGCATCCTAACCCACTGAGCCATCAAAACGCTATTGAGTTTCTTCCAGGAAATGAGACAATGTTGTTCACGTATCTCAGGGCTATATATGGATTCTGTAGAGTCTTGCTGATCTTCTGGAACAAACCTAACAAATGACTTTAGCATAAATACAAACTCTAATTCCTGCATTTAGTCCCGAAGAATGTCAGCTTATCTTCTTGTGTCACATTTTTCACTGCTATTCTTCTCAGTTATCATTTAAGAGGGCTTTGCTTATTGTTCTCCTTAGTATAAGAGAGATGTTTTGGTACTATACAATACAGATCCCAAAACTGCTTAGCATTTTGTAGAGACAAATAAAAATGTGTATATTTGTTGTATAACAGTAAAATAAATTACTGCATCTAGGAAGTCATCAACCAAAGCATTCCCGGCAAGATATAGTAAATGTCTAATGCATGAAAAATGAATGAACGTTCGTGTTTTCCCCATTTTTTTGCTACACGCCTTTATAGCTTCTTAGTATGCTAGTAGCATTATCATATAACCACACTGCACTTACTGAAGTCAATTTTATATTCCTTATATAGATAAATCATACTGGTCATAGTTTCACTACTAGGCTTTTCTAATTCAAGGAGAATATTCAAAGAAAATATTCAAAGACAAAATTGTCTTCGAGAGATATTCTTACAAGAATAGTCAGCTGGTGCAGAGTCAACAAACAGAAGTATCCTATTTTCCTCAAATTCTGGAAAACTGATTATCTTGCTTTTTAAACATAACTGGAATGAGTTTTTCACAGAGTATTTTTGGACTTTTCTGCAGTGCAACCTTAAGCTAATTTATTTTCCCCAAATCATTTGGAAATGAAGCCAGCTTTAGACATCCCTTTCCAAATTTTTAGATCTTCTGCTTTAGATCATGTTTAGAGTGGGCCATGAAGGGTGGATCCCCCTACTTATTTATTCCCCGCAAATTCATGAGTAAAGCAAGAACCAAGCATTTTTCTTTCTGGAGTGGATCTCTGTGGACCTGTGTGAGGGTTGATGTTATTTGAAGGTTGAATCATTGCAACTGGATTAATTTTAAATTAGTCCAGTTGCAATGACAACTTCAGACAACGTCCAGAGAATACCTGGGTGATTGAGAATCTTCATCGAGACTGAGGACCTGTAGTTTTTACTACTGGACCTTTGTCTGAACCTACTTTTGTTGATTTGTTCTCGTACTTGACACCTTCCTGTCTTCTTATCTGTGGACATATAAGAAAAAAAAGGCACCATAGGTTTTCACTTTTTCAGCCATTTGGGCAAGAAGCAGAAGGTGGCAGAATTCTTGTCAAATTCATTTGGTTTAGTTTTGTTTTTTTAAAGGACAGGTTTGCTATTTTATACTTCCATCCCTGAGCAGAGCACAGTAGGAAGGAAGGAAGGAAGGAAGGAAGGAAGGAAGGAAGGAAGGAAGGAAGGAAGGAAGGAAGGAAGGAAGGAAGGAAGGAAGAAATTGCTTTGAAGGACAGTGGCCAATGACTCAAAGAAAAGACACCCTGTTGTCAAAGTTCAGAGTGGTCAGTCTGAATACAGGTGTTTGTTTACAATGAAATGTAACACAGCAGGTGAATTGGATAGCATTACTTGTGCTGGCACAAAGAAATAAACACTACTTTTGATGCACAGCAGGAAAAATTGGTGGAAGTTTTATTCCCAGTGTTCCGGAAACAAGAAAAGGGTGATGTTGCACATGATCAGTGGTCTGCTGGGTAAACAGATCAGCCATTAGATGAATATGAAGAATTTCTACTTTCTAAGACTCATTTAACTGTTTTTAAAAAATCAGCCAAGATTACCTTTAATATTATAAAATAGCAATTCATTCCCAAGTGCTCCAGATGAACTGGCTGGCACTCTGCACTTCTGCCAATCTATGACGTCTTTCAAGCCACGTAAACTTATTTGCCAGGGTTGCTTAATATAAATCCTGGTTTGTCCTTATTGCTAGATCAGAGTATAGGGCAATCACTGAGCCAAATGACATATCTTAGTAAAGGTAAAGGTAAAGGTTCCCCCACACATGCGTGCTAGTCGTTTCCGACTCTAGGGGCTGGTGCTCATCTCCGTTTCAAAGCCGAAGAGCCAGCGCTTGTCCGAGTATGTCTCCGTGGTCATGTGGCCGGCATGACTAGACGCCAAAGGCGCACGGAATGCTGTTACCTTCCCACCGGAGTGGTCCCTATTTTTCTACTTGCATTTTTACGTGCTTTCGAACTGCTAGGTTGGCAGAAGCTGGGACGAGTAACAGGCGCTCACTCCGCTACGCGGCACTTGGGATTCGACCCGCCAAACTGCCGACCTTCTGATGGACAAGCTCAGCGTCCTAACCCACTGAGCCACCACGTCCCTTGACATATCTTACCCTGTCACAAATGAAGGCATTTCCCTAACCAACATTCCTCAAATGCTCATGTGAGTTGAAAACCTGACAAGCAGTTGACCTTTGAGTTTTGCTGTTCCTTCCAAGACTAGAAGGTTCATTGATTTGCCTAGATAGAAAACATCTCTCTATTTACAGTGAGGATGCTTTTCTTAAGGTCCCACTTAAATTTATATTCTTGCGACAGATTGATACAAACAAGGAAATCAATAGTTTAGTTACTGAATAGCTAATGTTCCATCATAGAAACAGGAAAGTAAAGCACTGATGAACTCTCTGAATCTGATCATATGAAATGATAGATCAATTATATCACATCTTGTTCATTCATGTGCACACGAAGAAACTATGCTGAAATCTCCTCTTTTAAGACATGAAAACAGGCCAGACCTCATTTTTGCTCCTTTTATATTCTGAGTTTAATACAGACTGAAGGATTTTCCCAAAACAAAATCATGCAGTAGCAACAGATCTGAACTCTAGCTATGATGTAAAGGCAAAGTCCAAAGTTGCCATGTAAAATAGTTATTAATAAATAGACCTTCAACTTGAAGTTAACTTTACTAAATACTGTTATTTGCATTTTTATCTCTTAGCAACTAGGTGCCAAAGTACTCCAGCTTGAAGCAGATATAGAAAACAGGAAATAATTTCCTTTCAATATAGTCGGAATAAAATGGCAACTGGTATAAGAGAGTCATTTTCAGCCATTGAAATCAGCCCTGAATCAGTCACAGTAGCATTCAGGAATGTTATAGCATTGAAAGCCAGTTTGGTGTAGTAGTTAATGTACTGGGCTAGAGAGCTAGGGGACTGTGAGTTCTAATCCTGATTTAAGCATGAAACTGGCTGGGTGACTTTGAGTCAATCACTCTTTCTCAACTCAACCAACCTCATAGTGTTGTTGTTATGCAGAAAATAAAAAGAGGAAGGAGTATTATTTATTTATTTATTTAATAATATTTCTATACCGCCCTTCTCCCGAAGGACTCAGGGCGGTGAACAGGGCAAGAATAAAAATACAAGGTTACAAAAATTAAAAAAGGATTAAATATGTGCCCACTAAAACAGTCAATACAATATTAAAACCCCAATAAAAAAACCCACCAATCCCCCATCAGGCCAGGCTGGCTTGTTCGAATAAGAATGTTTTTAGATCGCGGCGAAAGGAGCGAAGATCGGGCGCCATCCGGAGCTCAACCGGTAACTGATTCCATAGTTCCGGGGTGCCCACAGAGAAGGATCTCCCCCTGGGGGCCACCAATCGACATTCTCTGATCGGTGGCACCCTGAGGAGGCCCTCTCTGTGGGAACGCACAGGGCGAAGGGAAGTTGATGCAGGTGTTCCCTAAGGTACTCCAGCCCCCTGCCATGTAGGGCCTTAAACACCATTACTAGTACCTTGAATCTCACCTGGAAGACAACTGGCAACCAATGCAGCTCACGGAGCAGAGGTGTAACATGGGAGTATCGGGAGACTCCCAACACAACTCTCGCGGCTGCATTCTGTACCAGTTGGAGCCTCCGGGTGGTCCTCAAGGGCAACCCCATGTAGAGAGTGTTGCAGTAGTCCAGACGAGAGGTCACAAGCGCATGAGTGACCGTGCATAAGTCATCCCGGCCTAGATAGGGCCGCAACTGGCGCACCAGGCGAACCTGGGCGAAAGCCCCCCTAGTCACAGCCACTATGTGATCTTCCAGAGTGAGCCGTGAATCTAGGAGGACTCCCAAGTTGCGAGCCCTATCTACGGGGGGTAATAATTCACCCCCCATAGAGAGAGATGGAATATCTGAATTAAACCGGGATGCAGGTATGCAAAGCCACTCAGTCTTGTCGGGGTTGAGTTGAAGTCTGTTCCTCCCCATCCATACCCGAACCGCCTCCAGGCAATGGGACATCACGTTGAGGGCATCACTGGGGTGGTTTGGGGTCGAAATAAAAAGCTGGGTATCATCAGCGTACTGATGATACCCAACTCCAAAACCACGAATGATATCACCCAGCGGTTTCATATAGATGTTGAACAGGAGAGGCGAGAGGACCGACCCCTGAGGAACTCCACAAACAAGAGACCTAGAGGTCGACCTCTGCCCCCCTGTCAACACCGACTGCGAACGTCCAAGGAGATAGGAGGAGAACCACTGTAAAACCGTGCCTCCCACTCCCAATCCCCTGAGACGCCGCAGCAAGATACCATGGTCGATGGTATCGAAAGACGCTGAGAGGTCTAATAGGACTAGAACAGAGGAATGTCCCCTGTCCCGAGCCCTCCAGAGATCATTCACCAGCGCGACCAATGCCGTCTCCGTGCTGTACCCGGGCCTGAAACCCGATTGGTACGGGTCTAGATAATCCGCTTCATCCAAGACCAGAGGGAGCTGATGCGCCACCACACTCTCAACAACCTTCGCAAGAAAGCGAAGGTTGGAGACCGGACGAAAGTTGTTCAACACAGCTGGGTCCAAGGCAGGCTTCTTGAGGAGAGGCCTCACCACCGCCTCTTTCAAGACGGCGGGGAAGCAACCCTCACTTAGAGAAGCCGATATAACTGCCTGGAACCAGCTTCGTGTCCTCTCCCGGGCTGCATAAACCAGCCAGGAAGGGCACGGGTCCAATAAACATGTGGTGGAGCTCAGCCTCCCCATAATCCTGTCCACTTCCTCCAGAGTCACAGAATCAAACTCCTCCCAGGTGATATCGACAAGACCGCCCGTGTCCTGCTCGTCAGACTCTGCCCAGTCAGAGTCCAGACCAGTCCGAATCTGAGCGATTTTGTCCGACAGATGTTGGTTAAACTCCTCGGCACGACCCTGCAAGGGTTCCTCCCTCACCTCCTGATTAAGGAGGGAGCGAGTCACCCTAAACAGGGCAGCCGGGTGATTATCTGCGGACGCGATAAGGGTAGCAAAGTGATTGGACCTCGCCACCCTTATCGCAGCGAGATAAGACCTAATATAGGCTCTTAGTCGCAATCGGTCGGATTCGGATTGGCTGGATCTCCAACCGCTCTCTAGGCCCCGTCTCCAACGCTTCATCTCCCGGAGCTCCACAGAGAACCATGGAGCTCGACGGGATCTGCATCGGGTCAGGGGCCGCAAGGGTACAACTCGGTCAAGAGCCTCAGTGGCTGCCCTTTCCCAGGCTTCCACTAAGGCGTCTGCCGAGCTGTGAGCGGAGGAGGCAGGTGGGGACCCCAGCGCTGCCTGGAACCTCTCAGGATCCATTAAGCGTCTGGGGCGGTACCATCTAATTTGTTCTACACACCCACGGCGGGGAGTGGCAAAACGGAAGACCAGCTGCAGGAGATGATGATCGGTCCATGACTGGGGCATAACAATTGGAGAGCCCCCTACCAAGATCATCTAACCACCATCCAGATAAGAAAATCAGGTCAAGGGTGTGGCCTCCCACATGAGTTGGTCCCAAAATTACTTGCATCAGGTCCATGGCCGTCATGGAAGCCATGAACTCCCGAGCTAACTCAGATGATCCTCCCAGGGATGGTAGATTGAAGTCCCCCAAAACTATAAGTTTCGGGAACTCAATCACCAACTCAGAGAGGACATCAAGAAGCTCAGGCAGGGCTGCTGCTGCGTGACTAGGCGAAAGGTACACCAGCAGCAAGCCCAACTGCGCACCAGGGCCGCATCTCAGGAAGAGAGACTCACACCCGACTATCTGAGGAACGTTGGCCTCCCACGGACACAAGGTCTCCCTCATAACAACAGCCATTCCCCCACCCCTACCCTGAGCCCGAGGCCGGTGTAGCACCCGGAAACCTGGTGGGCAAAGATCAATCAGAGGAATACCACCCTCTGGGCCCAACCAAGTCTCCGTGATGCAAGCCAGGTCCGTTTGCTCACCCTCGACCAAGTCACGGATGAGAGGAGCTTTATTAGCAACAGACCTGGCATTCAAATACACCAGCCGGAGCTCAGGGGGCTGCACATCCTCGCTCCCGGGACCTCGGGACGGAGCCAGAGGGTCGGAGTGCCTCACCGCTTGTAAGCAGCGGAGAGGCCTTCCCTGAGATCGATACGGCCCTCTGTTCCTACACCTGCTGTCATTCCCTAACGTCGTGGGAATAGGTAATCCCACGACCAGCCCTGGAGCCCCGGAGGCAGCCGACCCACGCTCCTCCCCCCCGCGATCCAGCCCAGAACTGGCCTGAACAGAGGTTGTTGGACTGCCCCCCTTGTCCAAACAACCAAAAGAAATACCCTCCCCCCTCCCTAACCCCCCAAAAAATTTAGACAAGAAACTAACCAGGGGCCTCTTATTGGGTTTATGTCGGAGGCCCCTACCCGTGCCCAGCCATCTCTCAGGGTCCCAATAAGCGGGCCCTTCATTGAGACTATAAGCGGCTAGAAAGGCGGGTCGCACCCAGGAAGGGGGAGCACCCCTGAGGGCGAACAAGTCCGTGAAAGAATACCTGAGACAAGGCATAGGAAGCAAAACCAGGTAAAAGGCAGTCCATAGTAAATAAGGAGGATCCAAACAGAGGATAGGTGGGTGCCCCGACCCTCCACCCAGCTACTGCCACTCAGCTGGGTGAACCCCCAGGATAGGCCAACCACCGTCCTCTCACGACGGTCGCAGAGCCTATTCCCGGGGTGGTGGTGGTCTGAAACACACAATCTGGGTATAGCATGACCCATAGAGCTCTCACCTCTAGGGTCAGCAGGTGTAAGTTCAAGCCACCCTCTCATGGTGGCTAATACCCAGAGTCCTCTGAGTCCTTTGGGGATGATGTGTAGGAGATAATAAGCAGTAGTTCGTAGAGGCAAGAGTGTAATAGTATAGTAAGCCATGATAGTCTGCTCTGCTAACAGCCAAGTCCTCCATTGCTCCTCCATTCCAGGAGATTGTTCCTGACCACAACTCCATGGGCCCCCAGTTCCACAGTAATTGGGGCCTTCCAGAGTGTGATCTACAAAGTCTGACTCCTCCAGGCCTACTAATTTTCCCCAAGCCCCGTCAAAATCCAACGGCACCGACCAGATCACAATAGGTGCCGCAAAGAGCATGGGTCTTTCAGGCTCCGAAACAGCCAGGGTCCGCTGGGCTCCACTGGGCTCCACTACTAATAATTCACTACCTTGAATTATTAAAAAAAAATCCTAGACAATCTGTGCTCCATTGGGTCATTGTTACAGAGATATTTCCTTATCTAAACAGAGAAACAGAGTGACCATGGGTGGGCAAAAAAAGCAGTGGGAGCAAGAGTGGCTTCCTGCTGGCTTCTCAGCTGAGTTTCCTTGTGCGAAACTAGCAAAAGCCATCAGAAATCTTTCTTTCCTTTCCTTTCCTTTCCTTTCCTTTCCTTTCCTTTCCTTTCCTTTCCTTTCCTTTCCTTTCCTTTCCTTTCCTTTCCTTTCCTTTCCTTTCCTTTCCTTTCCTTTCCTTTCCTCCCCTCCCCCTCCCCTCCCCCTCCCCTTCCCACAGACAGATAACTAACTAGCTGCTGTTGGATGGTAGAAAGAGTGAGGGATGGGAGGGATGGGAAACTGTCATGGCACATTGAAAAGGAAGATCACATGACCATAGCAGCTGCCCAGCAATGCAGAGCAGCCAGTAGCATGAAATTATGAGTCCTGCATGTTGAATATATTCTATATATTAGTCTACTTGAGTTACAGTACATTGGTTCAAAAATTGATGCAGCATTTCACCCAGTTAAAAGTCATGACAACGAAAGTTTTATCAGATAATAAAGTTGGTAAATAAATAATTAAATATTGGCATGGCTAATTTATTGTGGAAAAATAGACTGATGTTTCAAATCAAGGTTAATAAGCTTTTTCGACTATTACTGCTATATTTTCCTTTTCTCTGTATTGCTGCTTTCTTGTAAAAAGTCAAATTCTGCACTCATATGCCATAACTTCACCCCTGGAGCTTTTCATAATGTTATGAATGCTTCCTGAATAATTATTGCATACATACTTGCTTTTGATTTTTAACAGCATCTTTTCATTTTCTATTTGAGAAAGGTTAAAGTGCAGATTTCACTAGAACACGCCAGGAAGCCTGGACTTGTATGCAGTGTGTGTGTGTGTGTGTGTGTGTGTGTATGTTTTTGTGTGTAGGAAAAGTTGTATTACCTGCATGACACATATTCACACATTTTTTCTCACAATAAAATGATCATCAAATAGGTGCTGACATTAAAATACATTATTCCTACATGGTGTGAATACTTTGTACTATTATTTGATGATAATTAATTGCTAGGACAGACAACCTAGAAACAGTGTGAAACCTTTTAGTTCTATTAACTTCTCGTACAAAAGGGGACTTTTTTTTAAAAAAAGATATAAATAACTGTAAGACTAACCTGTTAAATTTTCCATAAAGTAAGGGCATCATTTCAAGTTAGAAGCAAAAGAAGGGCTGTTTTAAATTTTCCAGTGACACAGTAGATGTTCAGAACCCATAAATGCTGGAGTGCCTATAAAGTTAAATGGACTCTTATGCTTAGTGAAAGATGGAATTAGACATGAAGCGTTGTAATATTCCTGGTGATGATCAAACACTTTTAGAATGTGTTTTACTATTAGGGCTAATTTAATTTAATTTATTTTAACTTTGTATAGTGTATATTGTATATTGTGTTTTAATTGCCCTGTACACCGCCCCGAGTCCTTCGGGAGAAGGGCGGTATATAAATCCAAATAATAATAATAATAATAATAATAATAATAATAATAATAATAATAATAATAATAATAATAATAATAATAATAATAATAATAATGCTGATGAGTTGCCATTTTTTTTATTGAAACAGTGGTAAGCCAGAAGGAATCTTTGGCTTTCTATGTCAACACATTATCCTTCCTCTTCTCCTTAGCACTCTAACCTTTCTTGATCAGATGGAGAGAAGGAAATTATCATCAGGAAAATCAGAGATGCAGATAGAATCTGATGAAAAACTATCCCAAATTTGGGAGTGGGATTTTTAGTAGCTTACAACTGAATTGGATGAGTTAAAGAATAAATTTCACCTGCTCTATAAGATATGTGTTATGGCGTCAATACTGCAAGGCACTTCATGGAAAGTGGACAATATTTAGCCATTGTTTTTCTGATATTGGATTTTGTTCCCTTACCCCCCTCTCTCAATAAATTTAATAGGACACAAAATATGTATACCTTTCTGAAACTGGTACATCAAAAATCCTGACCATAAGATCTCATTGGGATTGAAGGTGCTCTGAATCTAATAGAAATGAAACTTTTCTCAAATTCTCAGAATACACCAGAGACCTGATAGTGCAGTTGTTAAAATGCAGTATTGCAGACAAACTCTGACCACAGCCAGCAGTTTGAGCCTGCCTGGCTAAAGATTGACTCAGCCTTCCATACTTCCATTTTACCAAAGGTTGGTAAAATGAGGGCCCAGATTGTTGGGAGCAATAGGCAACCCACTCAGAGCATGCTATTAAGTGCAATAGAGTGGTGTATAAGCTTAAATGCTAAATACAATACTCAGCTTTGGGGTTTTCCTAAAGCACTGGGAATTCAAGGCAGCTGGCCCCTGTTCTGGCTGAATTCCTCTCTGCTTCTCTAGATGGAAGACTGTGGATCTTACCAACCTCTGAAGAACAGACCTGAGGTTACTTCTATATAGTTTGTATTATATTGTTTATCTCTTCGCCATAGTCTGGTGAACATTGAGTAGTGGGATGCAATTTGTCAAGGTAAAAATCACCTTTGTAGAGGGCGACGGACCGTGCTTCAGAGAATGCATGATGTGCATGCAGGAAGGCAAGAAAAACACGACGCATAATCTTACTAAATACCTTTTACTTACAAAAATATAAAAACTAAATATATATTATAATAAGAGCTGGCTAGCTACATCCTAACGTAACAGACAGTAACAGCAAAGTGAATAAAACAATAAACAATAACTCTGAGAACTTTTTCTAGACATGCACACTAAACAGACTGAAACCATAACATAACCATAACATAACTAGTCATATGGGATTCACTATGGTTACCAGATAAGTTATCACAACAGGTGCAGAGAGCAGGGGAAAATGTACAGTTAGAAATGAACTTTTCTGACGAACAAAAAAAAACACGTGCAGTGACACAATTAGCATAGTGATTCTTTTCAAGGTACACTTTAACTTTACTTCTAAAAAAACATCTCTTGGTCAGACTTTGGAAATCATTTTTTTAAGAAAAGGGGAAAGGATAAGTCTTTTCTCTTCTGTATGGCAAGCAAATTAGAATAATAGGAAAATGTAACATGCATATTTAGAAAATGACATTACTTGAAAAAGTCTTATACTTCTGATAGGCCATCTGTTAAACAACCTTGTTCTTTTTCTTTTACTGTTATAGAACAGCATCTGGTTACAAATATCATTTAAGAAAACTAAAGATAAAAAAAATTACAATTTCTGGGTTCCATAGTCCTCAATGGCACTACCTCCACATGGAGAGAAGTAAACAGTGGGGTACCACAAGTTTCCGTCTTAGGCCCAGTACACTTCAATATCTTCATAAATGACTTAGATGAGGGAATTGAAGGGAAACTAATCAAATTTGCAAATGACACCAAACTGACAGGAGTAGCCAACACCCCAGAAGACAAACTCTGGATCCAAAAAGATCTTGACAAACTTGTACAATGGGCCCTATCCAAAAAAATGAGTTTCAATGTGGAGAAAAGCAAAGTTTTGCATTTAGGCAGGAAAAATCAAAGGTACAAGTACTGATTGAGCGAGACCTGGCTTAAAAACAGTAACTGTGAGAGGGACCTTGGAGTCCTAGTGGACGATCACTTGACTATGAGCCAACAGTATGCAGCAGCAACCAAAAAAGCTAATACAATCCTGGGTTGCATAAACAAAGGCATAGAACCAAGATCACGTGAAGTATTAGTACCACTTTATATAACCCTAGTAAGTAAGGAATATTGAAGCCAACTTTGGTTACCATATCACAAAAAAGATGTTGAGTTTGGAAAAAATTCAGAGAAGAGCAACTAAGATGATCAAAGGCCTGGAGACTAAAACATACAAAGAACGGCTGTGGGACTTGGGTTTGGCTAGTCTAAAGAAAAGAAGAAATAGAGGAGACATAATAGCAGTGCTCCAGTATCTGAGGGGCTGCCACAAGGAAGAGGGAGTCACTTTGTTCACCAGAGCACCAGAGGGAAGTATGAGAAACAATGGTTGGAAAGTGATCAAAGAGGGAAGCAACCTGGAATTAAGGAGAAACTTCCTGACAGTGAAGATCAATCAACCAGTGGAACAGCTTGCCTCCAGAAATTGTGGGTGTTCCATCACTGGAGATTTTTAAGAAGAGACTAGACAATCACATGTATGAGATGGTATAGGTTCTCCTGCTTGAGCAGAGGGCTGGACTAGAAGACCTCCAAGGTCCCTTCCAGCTCTATTCTATTCTATTCATTGCCAAAGCTATACAGATTAAAAGAGCAATTGCTGGACTTGGTACTGTATATATTTATGAACCAATTATATTGCTCTTTCCAAATAACGCAATTATGAGCACAGAACAAGTCTGCTGAGGACTCATTTACCACCTTAATTCCTTCCTCACAAATCCCTCAAGAAAAGATAAAGCTATCTCTTTTTATTGGCTGTGATTTGGATTTAATGACTTCTATCTCCTCCTCCTCTCTTTCTTTTAGGTCACCATGTGCATGTTCTTGCTCTCAATTTTTCTCTTTTATTAGCCACATCTGTGAACTTCTTGAGTGCTGTATTTTTCAGCTGTGTAGGAACTAATCCAATATAGCCAGAAAATAAGCAGTAGTATTTATTACACAAAGCACAGACATTTCAGAAGAGTTGTCTTTGTTTCTAACTCAGCCAGTGGGTAAAATGCATAGGTCATTTTGAGTGAACTTTAGCATATTCTAATGATCATAAACCAGAGGTGAGTCCAAAAGACCCACTTAGCTTTGGTTTCATAACCAGTCCACATGTGCAATTTGCACCACTCTCAGACACACTCTGTTTCTATGTGTTCACATAAAGACAACCTAATTAACATAAAAACCAAGGGACTTTGGCTTCTGTTGTGGTGCAAATGAAATTGCTGGGAATCCAGTTGCCAACATGAAAGCTGGACCTTCAGGACAGATAATTTCCAATCAGTATGATCTTCTGACTTACCCCAACTCCTGAATGTCCCCTTCCTATATTTAATAAACTACACTAATGCCACAATATCTTTTCCCCAATCTTATACATTGAGAAAAGGGCAACATTTCCATTCATCTTCTAAGCAATCAGTTTGTTCCTCCACCCATCCTCAAAACCTTGTGGAAAAAAATGCAGGAGAAAAGATAAGCTTCCCTATTAGACAAATGGAGGGACCTCAGGTCGCTTTATGCAAAGTTTCACATATGAGAAGAATTGCAAGCTTCTCTAGAAATTATTCTGAAGGTTTAAGAAGTGAACTGTGTAGAAATGCCTTCATTCATTTATAAAAGAGAATTCCCTTTATTTTTAATAAATTTATAAATAAAACTTCAAAAATTTTTCTTAATTACAAATGAGCAGTCCCAAACTATTAACTATTGTCTTCCTGTCAATACATTTTCTGAGGGTCTTTTTTTCTGATTCCTTTCCTATAAAATTACTTAGGTGAAAGGAACACTGCAGAAGCAATGGAAGACCACTCCAGTTTATTTACCCAGGAAAATTATCAATGGCTGGTACAAATACAATGATGTCAAAAGAACATAGAACAATGTTAGCTGCCAACCTCCAGCAGGAGACAGCACTAAAAGAAGAAGAAAACATTCTGCTAGGTGAGAAAACATAGGGAGTGGAGTAGTAATCCTAAAGAGGTGAGGCTGATTGCAATATTTTTTTTTATAAGATAGTAATAGACAGACAAACAGACCTCTCTCTGTGAGAGAGAATGTATATATTTTGCAGGAAAGAGATTCTTTGTTATGCCCAGGTTAGAAATTTGATATTATTCCAGATATCAAGGAATGTTTATTGGAATGTGTGATATATCTGTTTTGGAAAAGTAATAGAGAGCACTATGGTGTAGGGCTAAAGACACCAGTCTAGAAACCAAGAGACTGTGAGTTCTAGTCCTGTCTTTGGCATGAGGCAGCTGGATGACTTCGGGCCAATCATTCTCTTTCAACCTTGAGAAGGAGGCAATGGCAAAACACTTCTGTAAATTTTTCAAAAAACCCCTGCAAGGACTGGTTGCTAGAAGTCAACACTGACTGGAAGGCACTGAACCAACCAAAGAAACCAAAATTATTAACTGAAACACAGCAACATGTGTTACTCTACAGAGACTTTGTGATATTTTACAATAATACTTTGTACTGTTCATATAATAATAATAATAATATATAAAGTTGGAAGGGACCTTGGAGGTCATCTAGTCCAACCCCCTGCTCAGGCAGGAAACCCTATACAATTTCAGGCAAATGGCTGTCCAGTCTCTTCTTAAAAACCTCCAGTGTTGGAGCATTCACCACCTCTGGAGGCAGGTTGTTCCACTGGTTAATTCTTCTGTCAGGAAGTTTCTCCTTAGTTCTAGGTTGCTTCTCTCCTTGACTAGTTTCCATCCATTGCTTCTTGTCCTGCTTTCAGGTGCTTTGGAGAATAGCTTGACTCCCTCTTCTTTGTGGTAGCCCCTGAGATATTGGAACACTGCTATCATGTCACCCCTCACCCTTCTCTTCATTAAACTACACATACCCAATTCCAGCAACCGTTCCCTATATGTTTTAGCCTCCAGCCCCCTAATCATCTTTGTTGCTCTTTTCTGTACCCTCTCTAGAGTCTCGACATCTTTTTTACATCGTGGTGACCAAAACTGGATGCAGTATTCCAGGTGTGGCCTTACCAAAGCATTGTAAAGTGGTATTAGTACTTCACTTGATCTTGATTCTATCCCTCTGTTAATGCAGCCTAGCACTGTGTTGGCTTTTTTGGCAGCTGCAGCACACTGCTGGCTCATATTGAAGTGATTGTCTACTAAGACTCCGAGATCCCTCTCACAGTTACTACTATTGAGCAAGGTACCACCTATACTATACCTATGCATTTGATTTTTCCTGCCTAAATGTAGAAACTTACTTTTTTCACCATTGAATTTCATTTTGTTAGATAGTGTCCAGTGTTCGAGTCTGTCCAGATCCTTCTGTATCTTAAGCCTATCTTCTGGAGTATTGGCTATTCCTGCCAGCTTTGTGTCGTCTGCATTATACTCCTGTGTAACACCTCTTCTCCGTGAGCTGCATTGGCTTCCGGTTGCCCTCCGGGTGAGATTCAAGGTGCTGGTAATGACCTATAAAGCCCTAAATGGCTTGGGTCCGGACTATCTAAAGGGAACACCTGTTGCTGGCATCATCTTCCCATCGTCCTATGCGCCTCCACAGGGAGGGCCTTCTCAGGGTACCGCCGGTTAATGAATGCCGGCGGGTTATTCCCAGGGGAAGGGCGTTCTCTGTGGGTGCGCCTGCCCTATGGAACCAACTACCCACAGAACTTAGGACTGCCCCCGACCTTCGCTCATTTCGCCGGGACCTGAAAACTTGGCTCTTCGATCTGTTTGGTCCAGACTGTGGGGTTGTTAATTTAACTGGGTTTTAGATTTACTCTTGGGGCTTGAATTTAATTTAATTGTTTTATTTGTTTTTAATTTTTTGTATTCATGGTTTTAACTGCCCTGTAAACCGCCCTGAGTCCTACGGGAATAGGGCGGTATACAAATCCAATAAAATAAATTATATATATATATATATATATATATATATATATATATATATATGTATGTATGTATGTATGTATGTATGTATGTATGTATGTATGTATGTTGCTAGGCCCCAAACATGGGACAAATCTTTATTTCCTGTTTCAGCCTAACCGAAGGCCATTGACAGGCAGTAGTCACAACAGTGACAGCTCATATTTGTGTAATTTTTTTTTAGATTGCTAATAAAGAATTAAAGGGAGATTGATATGCATTTCAAACTTATTTGTTTTCATCAGTCAGCCATACAAACAAATCTATACATACATACATATACATATACATATACATATACATATACACATATACACATATATATATATATATATATATATATATATATATATATATATATATATAAAGCCAGTATTCACTGGTTTGGTGAAAATGTGAATAAAACAAAGGAGTGGGGTCTAGGTATGACCTTGAGGATACCAGCAGTTCTGTTTCAAACACAGGAAAAGAGCCATCTTCGTGACCAGTTCAAACAATAAACACACCAGCAATTTTCTTTCTTTCAGATCAAGGGCCCTTTTCCGCCATGCCAGGGTGGTAAGGACTCGAGGCTACAGGGAATAATAATAGCAGGACAACATCAGCCGCACTTCTGATTCATGAAATGACTTTATGAGACCCTGTTGAGCTTGATTGCAGGTGAGAGAGGCTTTCTTGTTCTGGTTGCCCTGGAAACCTTGGCTTAACTGACCTTAACAAAAATCTCTCTCTCTCTCTCTCTCTCTCTCTCTCTCTCTCTCTCTCTCTCTCTCTCTCTCTCTCTCTCTCTCTCTCTCTCTCTCTCTCTCTCTCTCTCTCTCTCTCTCTCTCTCTCTCTCTCTCTCTCTCTCTCTCTCTCTCTCTCTCGAGTTGGGAATGGGGAGAGACTGAATAGGAATATAAAGGAGCAGTCCATAAATGCATGGTACATTGTGTGTGTGTGTGTGTGTGTGTGTGTGTGTGTGTGTGTGCTGAAGTACTTAAACTTTCTAGAGGATGCAAAGGGGAGGAATTTGGTTTGATGGGGAAAGAAAACTTTCTAGCTTGTCTACAGACATACTATTGCATAACCAGTGGTAGGATTCGGCCAGTTTGCACCAGTTCGGCAGAACCAGTAGCTAATTTTTTGTTGACCAGGCCCAGAATGCACTTCCGGAAGTGGCATTCACACAGAGAACTGGTTGTTCACATATTTGAATCCCACCACTGTGGAACGCGGTGGCTCAGTGGGTTAGGACGCTGAGCTTGTCGATTAGAAGGTCGGCAGTTTGGCGGGTCGAATCCTGAGTGCCGCGTAACAGAGTGAGCGCCTGTTACTCGTCCCAGCTTCTGCCAACCTAGCAGCTCGAAAGCACGTAAAAATGCAAGTAGAAAAATAGGGACCACTACGGTGGGAAGGTAACAGCGTTCCGTGCGCCTTTGGCATCTAGTCATGCTGGCCACATGACCATGGAGACATCCTCGGACAAGCGCTGGCTCTTCGGCTTTGAAACGGAGATGAGCACAGGCCCCTACAGTCGGAAACGACTAGCACACATGTGCGGGGGAACCTTTACCTTTACCTTTACTGTGGAAAACCCAAATCAATTCAATGAATTACCATGATTGGGGTACTGGTGGCTACTTAAAAACTATAAAGATTGTAGGAGGGGCGGAGCCAGCTGTCAGAGCGGGCGGCTGTGTGAATGGAGTTCTCTCCACGCACAACCTCTCACCCAGTGTTTGCGGGGGCTTTTCGGAGCTTTAGGAGGTCCTGTAGGGGCATCCGATGTCGCAGGCAGCCCGGGGAACCTTCATGAGTGGCGGTTCGTGTTGGAAATCCGGAGAAGTCTGATGCGAGCGAACCGGGGAGAAGGAGGCCAGTAATGGCCGACATGAAGATCTGACAGAGGGACGGAGCTAGCACGTAAGCAGCGGGACAACGGTGGAGCGGAGCTGACGGAGAGTATATCCGAATATCTAATAGGAAGCGCTTAAGAAAGAGGTACTGGTTTGAAGTGGGAGCCTCACGGAGAGGGAATAAGCGGCGATAGAAGTCTCGAGGGAGGCGTTTGGCAAAAACAGCAAGGAAAAGAAATTCGAGGACTATAGTGACTATATGACTGTTAGAGACTGAACTCTGGATTGTCGGACGTGAAAAAGTGACCAGCTTGGTTTATCCTGGGCTTTCCTGGTAAATTTTGAACTTCTGAACTTTTGAAACTTTTGAAATTGTACTCTACTTGTCACAGGCGGCCATTTGATATAGCAATTTAGTAATTGGAGGTTTGTTTAGTGGGACACCTACTGGTCTTTGACAGTAGAAGAAGACGGAAAAGGTGTCAACTACTGCGCCGGAAACGGGGAAAAAAAAAAAAAACGTGACTTTGAATTTATTCAGACATATATACTATAGAATTCTATTATATAAATTGCTTAGTTGGTAATAAGTATCTGGTGGTAACTGTTTTACATACCTTTTGTCATAGAATTAAGAGGTTTATATAAGACTCAGGGTATTATATATTGATAAAACGTGTGTTACAACCGGGGAAACATGACAAGTATTTCGGGAGCAACTAAGCCTAGCGCTGGCAAAAAGGTGGCAACACAGGGACAAGGGATGGCCTCAAGTCCCTCCAATCAGAAGTCTATAGAGGATATGCTACAAAGGGAAAGATCTAACTCAAATTCTTTTAAAGATCTACATGCCCTGTTGCAAAACTTACACGAGGTAATGGCCAAAAACCATGAGGAGATGAAGAGAGAAATAGGCCAAATAAGAAATGACACTGGTGAATTAAAGGGGAAAATTCAAGTGATAGATGACAAATTCGAAGGGATTCAACAACAATTAGTCAAAAATGAACAAAGACTTCAAGATATGGAAGCTAGAATGGAAAAAGAGGAAAAGAGAGTAGATGATTTAAATGAAACACTTCTTCAGGCCAATAAGGAGTTAGAAACAACAGTTATTTTTCTGGAAGCAGAAAAGGCTGCTCACTATCTACGCTTCCAAAATGTCCAAGAAAAAAGAGGGGAAGATTTGTTGGTCATGATGGCAGAATTGATGGCAAAGGCACTCGGTGTAGGGAAGGAGGAAATGCTGTCGGAAATTGATGAAACATACAGGGTCCAAACTAATTATGCGAGAAGGCACAACCTCCCAAAAGAAGTACATGTAAGGCTAGTTAAGAAATCAATTCGGGATGAGCTTCTGCATAGATCTAGAGAGGAACCATTAGAATTTCGGGGCCAACCAATCACCATCCTTAAACAGATTCCTAAAAGGATGAGGGACCTGAGACGTGGCTATCAATTCTTAACATCTAAATTAATCAGGGAAAATGTAAACTTTAGATGGCTAACCCCAGAGGGTATCCTAGTTACGTGGCAGGACAGAAGGCATAGACTGGACACGATAGAGAAGGCAGAAGATTTTTACAAACTCCACTTCCATAACCAAGAGGAAGTGGATTTAGAAGATCAAGATGGAAGGGAGGTAAGAGAAAGAGATACGATACGAGGGATGATGGATGGGAAGGTCTTAGCAACAGAGGATAGAAGGAATAAACCTGGAGAGCCAACAGAGAAACACGGGACCAGAGACAAGGAAGAGAGAGAGCCCCGAATCACAAGATCCACAAAAACTAGAAATAAGTGAGATGAAGGGAGGGGAGTGTAGTATTATGTCTGTGAATATTAATGGACTAAACTCGCCAGTGAAAATGCGGAAATTTTTTAATAGGCTCATTCATCAACAATTGGATATCGTGGCAATACAAGAAGTCCATATAAAGGAACAACAAAAATATTTGTTAGTACAACCAAAAATAGGGAATTTATTCGTTTCCTTAGACCAACACAAGAAAAAGAGAGGAGTGGCATTATATGTAAACCCAAAATTGATAGCAAAACAAATCTATAACGATAAAGAGGGTAGAATACTGATAGTCGAGGTTGTAATAAACCACAGGAAGGTCATGATGGTAGAGATATATGCCCCAAACCATAATCAAGAACAATTTTTTAAAACACTTCACAATAAGATATGTAGCATTGATTATGAGGAGATCTGTTTAATAGGAGACTTTAATGCTATCCTAGATATAAATTTGGATTATATGGGTAAGACGCTCAGGGAAAAGAAGAAAAGAACTCTACCGAGATCTTTCCTCAACTTGGCTAACGATCTAAATATTCAAGATGTCTGGAGGGAAAGAAATCGTAAGGCTAGACAATATACACATTACTCCAATTGACATAACTCATGGTCTAGAATAGACATGGTATGGATGACGGAAGAAATTAGTTCTGAAATAGACGAGGTGCATATAGCGACAGGTACTTGGGCAGACCATAATCCTATTAAACTTACCTGGAAAGGTACCAAAAAAATACCTAGATGGACGCTACAAAGAGCAATCTTAAAAGAGGACGAATTCAAATCTAAGATGGAGAGAGAACTAAGTTTTTTCTTTAAGGAAAATAAAGCCATAGACACCTCAGTACAAAACAATTGGGATACGGCCAAGGCAATGATGAGAGGGGTAGCGAGGGCATACATGGTATACAAAAACAAGGGGAAAAGACAACAACGGGAAAGATTAGAAGGGGAATATAAGAGCTTAGAAGTTATACTCCAACAAGACCCACAAAAAGAGAATATTAAGCAATCTATGGATTTGATTAAACACAAGCTTAACATTTTAGATAAAGAGAAATTAGCACAACAACTGAGAAACACGAAACAAAATTTCTTTGAAAATGCAAATAAACCGGGCCGTTGGCTCGCATATAAATTGGGAAAACAAAAGGGGAAAAACTGGATTCGTGAATTACGAGATGAGGAAGGGAGAATATTCCACCAGGAAGAAAAAAAAAATCATAGCCCAGGAATTCTATGAGCGTCTATACAAAGAAGATAGCCAGGCAAGTGTGGAGAAAATGGAGGAATATTTTCAAAAAGCCAAACTACCCAAAGTCACAGAAGATACTAGAAATATGCTAAACGAGGAAATTCGGCTATCTGAGGTGATAAAAGCTATCAATGCACAAAAGAACAATAAAGCATCGGGCCCTGACGGCCTCCCGTCAGAAATCTATAAAGAATTACAAAATATCTTAGCGCAACCCCTAGTGGAGGTATTTAACGCAGTATTAGAAGGCGCAAGAATGCCTAAATCTTGGTCGGAGGCAAACATAACCCTTATCCCGAAAGATAATACGGACCATACATTAATCCAAAATTATAGACCCATATCACTTCTTAATTCGGACTATAAGATATTTACTTCAATTATAGCCGAGCGATTGAAACGATTTCTGAACGACTTCATACACGCAGACCAGAATGGTTTTCTCACTAAGAGACACACTAAGCACAATATTAGAATAATATTAGATACGTTGGAGTACTATGAATTACATAGTGGTCAACAGATGGCATTACTTTTTTTAGACGCCCAAAAGGCATTTGATAATGTTAAATGGTCTTTCTTGCACCAACAATTTAGCTTCATGAACATGGGTGAAAAATTTATAAATGTAATTAGGGCAATTTATGACAACCAGGAAGCAAAAATAATTATTAATGGGGAAGCATCCAGGAAGTTTCAAATTCAAAAGGGAACACGGCATGGCTGCCCCTTATCACCACTGCTGTTTATATTATCACTTGAAGTATTAACGAGAACTATAAGAAATGACCCAAAGATAAAAGGATTAACCATTAAAAAGGAAACCTTTAAACTTCAAGCTTTCGCGGACGATCTGGTCTTTATTATGGAGGATCCATGTCAGACGGGACCAAATTTATTGGAAGAACTATCTAAATATGGTGAGGTCGCTGGACTGCGAATAAATAGAAATAAGACCAAGATGGTTGTTAAAAATATGACCAATAAACAAAAAGAAAATTTGGCTGGAATTATGGATATAGAAATAGTTAAGAAAATAAAATATCTAGGGATTAACATTACGGCTAGATGTACCTCACTCAAAAAAGATAATTATGATAACGTAATGAATCAAATAAAAGGGGATCTGGAAAGATGGGGAAATCTAAACCTCTCATTATTGGGAAGAATTGCTGTCATTAAAATGAATATTCTGCCTAAAATCCTGTTTCTATTTCAGAATATCCCAATACAACTCGATTCTAAATTTTTTTGAAATTTGAATAAATTATCATCAAATTTTGTCTGGCAGGGAAAAAAACCAAGAATTAAATTGAAATATCTACAGGACACGAAGGAAAATGGGGGTTTTGGATTGCCAGACTGGGAATTATATTACCATGCAGCGGCTCTGAGTTGGATTAGAGAATGGGTACTCTTGAGAAATAGAAGACTACTAACTTTAGAGGGTCACGATTTGCAATATGGCTGGCATGCTTTCCTATGGACGGAGAAACAAGGTCTTTTCTCACATTTTCAAAGACATCAGATTAGGCATGTGTTATTTAATACCTGGAAAAAAATCAGATCTCATAACTACACTAAAGTACCGGTCTGGCTATCCACCCTTGAAGCGATCGTTTACCCAAATCTATTTGATTTGGGTAACATAATTTCATACAAGGATATTCTGAATGAGGAGGGGGAATTGAAAACTAGGAATGAACTAGAACTACAAGGTATAAAACTCGATTGGTGGGCTTATTTACAAATCCAATCGAGATATAGGAAGGATAAAAATGAATGGGGGATATATACCTCAGAAACAGCATTGGACAAAATACTACTGGGACCAGACTCTAAACAAATAAGGAATTTATATAAATTGCTTTTGGGATATAAATTGTTTGAAGAGCAAGTGAAGGATCCCATGTTGATCTGGGCTAACAATTTAGGACATAACATTGATCTAGGCACTTGGCAAACAATTTGGGACAGAAACAAAAGGATAACACTGGCCTCTTCGTACAAAGAAAATTTATTTAAAATGTTTTATCGATGGCATCTCCCCCCAGCCCGTCTAGCAAAAATGTATATAACAGCATCTCCCAAGTGTTGGAAGTGTTCTGAAGAGATAGGTACATTTTTCCATACGTGGTGGTCTTGCAGTAAAACACAAAAATTTTGGAGAATGATTTGGACCTGGCTGAAAGAAATATTGAAACAAGATATTGAGTTTAGTCCAGAATTTTTCTTGTTGGGAATTACGAAAGAGAAATACCCTAAAGATGTGCTATATTTAACGATCCATATTATCACAGCAGCTAGAATGTCATTTGCGCAAAAATGGAAAAAGAATGAGATCCCAGGTGAGAAAGAAGTTATTAGGAAAATTTGGGATTGCGCAGAAATGGACAAACTAACTTTGGAACTAAAAAATAAAGATCAATCAGAATATTATAGAATTTGGAACAAATTGTATCTTTGGTGGGATAAAAAAGAAAGGTCTTTAATAGGGTTTACAGACTAGCTTATTGTCTTAAATATTCTGTTATCTTAATGATTTGTAACTTAAGTGTATCTAAGTGTTTATTTGATGTACATATATACATGTATATATATATATTTGAACATTGTAGACAAAAAGGTTTGTCAGCCCGCTGGTACTGTATCCAATGTTTTTAAATAATAACTTTAATAAAAAATTATAATAATAATAAAAAAAACTATAAAGATTGTATTTGGTTATAAACAAGCTGGTTTTTTTAAAAATTTCTGAAGGATGTGCCCTTTTTAACTAGGCCTAAAAGATCTGTCCTGCAAAAAATATGAGTGATCACTAAGATAGTAGCAAGGAGCAAGTTTTTCTGAAGTTTTGCAGTGCAGACCATATAATTGGCTGTTGTTTTTTTTCTTTTACAAACCTGGCAATTTTAAAATGTATGTATCAATTTCCTGAATCCTGGCCCAGCTTAATCCTTTGGGCCCTTGCAAACCAACTGTACCAGAAAAAGCAGATGGGCACTGTGAAACCTATTTCTAGGCTGTAAAAACCCAAGGCCCATGTGGACTGTGTAAATTGCCTTTACCTAGATTTCTCCTACCTTCCTCCTAATGTCCCAGCATTTACAATCTAGAAACACCTGAAGAAATTGATGTGAGCATACAATGGGTGTGGTTTGGGACATCACTATTTTAACACTTTAAGATTAAGAAAAATTGCATTAGCTGTTTTTAGCCACATTATAAAGCTGGAAGCAAAGTGTTATAATTTGGCACACTTCTAACTTTCAAGCTTTCCAAGATCCTCTAGCATTTTCCCCCTTCAATACTAATATATACTTTGCAAACATTTTACTGATCACTTTTATGATCTGATAATTACTCTATAAATAGGACAACCTGTGCCATTAGAATTATATTACATGAAGTACAAATGAATTGTCATTTTTGTGTTCAGACATCTCAATTCTGAAGCTGCATGTTCACATTTGAGTGACAATTGTTTGTAGTTGTAGGTTGTAGATTCATTTCTTTGCACATACTGTATTGCTACAGTTTTTTTCACTCTACTAGTTTTTGGTTGTGTTACACTTTCTCTGAGATTTATTTCATATGTTATATACAGCTCACATTCATAATGAAATTTCCATGATGCATATTATATAATAGAGATTAATCAAAATATTTATTTGCAATTGTATGAGAATATAAAATGTAGAAATTCTCTAAGGAAAAAACACATATGTGTACTGCAAAATAGCTGTATTAATGGTGTTTGAATTACTATTGCTCAGATATATCCTAATTTCCTCTCTACTGTCTGGAAAAATAATTTCTTCTTTTAATTCAAAAGAATGTTTCTCTCAAGAGAGGGATAAAGAATTGCTGCTTTCTTTTTACTATATTCACAAAGTGCTTCTTCTGCCTAGGATTTGCAAAGAAATAGTTCCTGTGTCTGCCCCCTTAGGATTTAATTATCTGCTTTGGCATTTCAGAAGAGAAATGCAAATTCCTTCTTTATAACAATTGCAAGAGTTGCTGACTAGAGTGGAACATTCACATGTATCTCATGTTCAAGGACTAATATTCTAATTTGGAAAACCCTTTGAATGAAGAGTTGGAGAAGGTTGTATGACCCAAAACTCATCTTGCATCTAAGCAATCCTTAATTCAATTACCGTGTTTATTTGAAAGAGAATATCTGTAGCTCAGGGTTGAACTGTGGACTCCATGGCACTTTCTGAGTTTGGTTGTTTGCTTGCAGACATTTGATTACCCAACTGGATAACATCTTCAATGTTCATATTTCAAGATCTCCACTGAATTCTCTTTGCTGCCCACCAGCATGTATGTATTTCTTGTATTTTCTGTGCCTCAGAAAAGTGTAACTGAAGGCAGGAAAAAAGACAATGGATATTTGCAAAACTACAGATGAAATGCACACAAAGCAATGTCCAGTTGATTAGAAGAGAAATTAAGTATAGACAAAGGAATTGCACACTCACTGCTCCAATCCTCCCAAATCAGGACACATACATAGAGGCACATAGACATGCTGTATACACTGGTACCTTGGTACTCAATTGCTTTGAAACTCATCGATTGTTTGGTATAACATGATTTCTGTTAAATGAAGAGCATATATCATAGATTCTTATCCTTTTCATTAACATAGGGAGAATCATTGGGGGCAGTTCTGGTAGATGAAAAGTATCATAATTTGGATAATTACCGGTAATTACCTTTAATTTATCAACATGTTAGGGATTAAGTATTTACAAGTGCTTATCTCCCTTTTATTTTCTTCTGTAGAATAATGGGTACAGTCTATTAGAGAATGAGTCTATTTGGACACATTGTATACCTTAAGATCATCTTGAGTCCATTGTTGTTAAAGGTTCCTGGGGCCTCAAGGAACAAATGCAAGAAAGAAATGAGTTTACTTAATTATTATGCTGTTGGAACAGCCACTACAATTTCAGTTTTGCCTCTGTCTTAACAGCAGTAGAAACATCTTACTCAGTTTGTTTTATTATTTATCTTTTTAGGCACTTGTCTGAATGAATAAGGTCTTCAAATATGTGGCCTTCAGAAGACAAGGATGCCCTTGGATGCATCTATCCTTTCCATCTCAGATGTCCATTCTCACCATAGGGAATAATAGGATCTGTACACCCTCTTTGAATAAAATAAAAATCTTTGCAATCAGATGCTCTCATTAAGTACCCTCTGCTTCCATGAAGAGAGTTATTTGAGTATTTGAACTCATATTCAAATGAAGCTGCATAGAACTTCTCTTTGCAATTTGCCATTCAGGGATCAGGGATTTGATTGGATGGAGTCAAAATCATAGCCCCTTTGCCCCTTTGTGTCTTGATGCAAGTGCCTGTTGAACAGATTTATAATTGTACACATATCCATAACTGTTTCTGGCTCCCACTGGAAAATATTTACAAAATATTCTTAGCTCTTTGCGAACTGGCAAAAAAGATGCCTAGCAGCAAAGTAATGATTTGTAGTTCTGGTTCTAAAAACAGCTTTTAGCTTTCTTAATGGGCCTGCCATTTCTCCATGGAACTGAGATTGGTTGGGAGAACTGAGCTGCATATATGAGGATTAAGTATAGAGTGCATAGTTTTTACACACATATTGAATTGATATTAGTTTTTACTATGGTGCTGTTTTTGTAGATTGTTGTTTGAGAGGGATGAAGCTACAACATTTGATTTCCTTTTAGCAAACTGTGAAATATCTGTACAAATTTACAAAGTTGCAACTGTAGTGGAAAATAAGGAACCCATCCATCTGTAATAGAATTTAGGTGCCATCAGAGTGCCATCTGTTAATTTATGTTCAAAAGGAAGCCCTACTCATGTTCCTTAATCTTCTGACAAATCACATTTGATTATTTACAGCACTGGCTTAGCAATGTAAGGATTGTACTACATTGATATGTGAATGGAGAAATAGAGTGGTTATCATTAATGGCATAAACATAGTATTCATATTCTCCCTAATACCTTAATTAGTTCCATTAGAAGAAGGAATATGAAGATGCTTCTTTGCACTGAGCTCCGTCAACAGCAATTTTAAAATTTTTTGCTTTTTTGTTGTTTTTAAGAGCCCCTGATTAAAGTTTTTGAAATGGATGGATGAAGGAAGATCTAAATTCCAGTCATTTAATAATTTAATCCAATCAATCACTCTAGCCTTCTTTAGGTATTAAGCATCATCTTGTAAAGCTCTAGCTGAAAGCAGGGCTGGAAGCACGTGGATAAACATAAGAAAATCAAAGAACTGAGAATAAGTAATTATCAGGGGGGGGGAACAAAAGCATTCCTGAAAGAATTTAAATTGACTAAGCATTTTCATAAGTATTTCTTTAAAAAAACTAGCCCAATTTATAGAAACATGGCTGAAATAATCCTATGTTTACCTTTCATTTTACCTTAACTAATGAACTATTTGGCCCTCAGTTTTATTAAGCAGGTTTATTTCCATCTGTCCTTCATTTTTACAAAGATCAGATTTATTCTTAACATTTTTTTTAAACTGACAAATTAAGAACTTTCATCCATCTTATCTGATGGATTTTTGTGTCCAACCCAGATACTCTTTATATGACAAGCTCTTACAGAATGAGAAGTACCCCACTTGATTAGAAAAGGGCATTATCTATAATTAAATAATGACCTTGTTAGCAATTTTTGATTTGTTAAAACACATAAAAGGAGATGAATCTGGTAATAACACAAAGCATTGTTTTTCCAACAAATCAGACAAAAGTGTTGTGTCATTGTTTTAGCTCATTAATTGCCCACATAAAGGTATTTTAAAGAAGCTTAATCCTGATAAAATGGACTTACTAGGGGCAAAAGGTTCTAATCCAAGGAATCCGTTTAAATGGGATGATACTTTTTTTGGAAAGCTCATATTTACACCTTGGGAATTTTCCTTGATCCAATTTTGCTATTTGGAGAGTAGATGCAGAGTTTTCAGCCAACCCAGGATGATATGCCACCTTGAGAACATACATCCTGGAGAACAGTTTGTAAATAGTGACCCATGCTAAGATGATTTAGGTGACAATAATATACTATGTTACATTTATTTAGATGATAAAAATATACTACTTCAAACTACTAGTAATTTGTTGCAAAAATAGTGTATATATTTTTGAATAGATAAAATAAGTTATGTGTTGTCCATAGGGCTGTCCCAAACATAGTTTAGAAGTTTAAAATCAGAATATGGCTACTGGTACATACCTTGGTCATCAGTTTACTTCCAAGCTCATTATTGGTATGAATAATTAGGAAACAAGAGGGCTCCTTTCTAATAGAGGGTAACTAATTAGTTAGTTAACTGATCAGACAGTCAGATGGATATCCATTTGGAACTTTATGGAGGCAAAACAATCAAGCTCCCTTTAAATCTGCCTTTTTATTCCTTATACATATCTGAAGTGATCCTGAAACAAAGTTACCTATTATTACTGTTGCTTGAGATCTTGTGGTGAGGGTGTGCAGCCCTAAATGAGACAGGACTTGCACTTTGTACTGACGGTTAGGATTTTTTATCAATTTGCTAGCTTCATGGAAAAAGCCACATAGAGATTGGTGAAAATATATAAAGGGCAGATACATTAGGAAATAGAAGTTGCTATTGGTTATTCTTGGTGCTGTACCTACCTGAATATTCTTATCCCAAATTTCAATCAAACCTCATGAAGGATGAAGTGCTAAATCCCACTTACTCCTCAAATTAGGCAGTTTGTGCTAGATGGAGCAGTTGGAGGAAAATGGGAAGAGTTGATCTCTGGAGGAAAAATAAACCAGAAATCAATGACTCAGGATGGGCAAGAAAAATCAGAAAAGTGAAATATCTGGAATGGACTGTGGGTAAAAGGGGATAAAACTGCTTTTGTGAAGAACAGGCCAGATGTTAATGGAGGTGAAGTGTAACTAAGGTACGGAGTTTCCAAGAGTATAAAAGCAGAGTTATTTTCACTTTTTCCTCCTCCTCCTCATATCCTGTATGGTTAAATGCAAGGCAAAAGCCAAAGCTCAACAAAACAAAATTGTTTAGTACTGTGTGAATAAAGAAGGAAGATATTTGAGAAACTCCATATATAAATATATGTATATAGATATTTAGTAGAGATCTGAGTTTGCAGAAGTAACTGTGTGTTTGTGTCTGGGTAAGTTCCTGTCCATTTTGCCCTCTCTGACAGACCTGGTGAATAACCCTTAAAGGAACAATCTTTAAGGAATTTAATTTTATTCTGTAACTGACATTTTTCTAGTCTAATATAATGTATGCTTCAACCTGAGTTTTAATATTTTAAAGCTCTTTATGGGTTAGGTGGGAACTTCAGCATCACCTTACGTGATCATGAAAGTCTTTCATTAATTGTTTTCCTAGAATTTTGCCACTATCAAGGACATGGCAGTGAAGAACAGAGCTACCTATTGATTCAAGCTTTATTAACAAGCTTATTCTTCCAGGAAGCTACCTGGCAACCTCTGTATGATTTTAAATTTTTCAGGGATTTCAATTATTTGTATTTTCAACATAAAACATGTGGCATTTTAAGCACTAAATATGATGTGTTATCTTTCCCGTTTTAGTGGCTATTTAGTGAATTTAATTGCACTACATCAGATTTTATTTTTAAGGATAGATGTGAAATATAAAATATAGCTTCCTTAAATAGTTACAAATATAAATAAAAAAACAGTGCTTTACATATAGTAAAGGTTTTCCTGATATTCAAAATGATACTGAGTGTGATTTAATATGGGATCTTGCTATAAAAGTATTTAATAGAAATAACCAGAACCATATAAATTTATGAAGACTATGAAGATGCAAAGTTAGATGCAAACTAAATAAAAACAGCAATACTGGCTAGCAGCTTTATTTATTCTAGGACAGACATGTCAAACACAAGGCCCGGGGGCCGGATCCAGCCCGCGAAGTGGTTTCATGTGGCCCGCGAAGCCATCCTGGAAACAGTGAAGGAACGGCCCCCACTGCCTTGGCCCTGGCCCAGAGACCCTCCTTCTGCCAGAGACCCTCAGATCTGTCCCACTCCTGCCCAGGCCCCCATAGGCACCCTTGATGCGAATGATGTAGAGCTGGCCATGCCCACCCAGTAGGCCATACGCACTCTAGCCACACCCACCCAGTAGGCTATGCCCACCCAGGTCATACCCACCCGGCCCCTTGAAGGCAACTGCAATGCTGATGCGGCCCTCAATGAAATTGAGTTTGACACCCCTGTTCTAGGAGCAAGGTCATCCTAGCACCCAGCATTCATCATGAGAAGAGCTCATAGGATTGCTATTATTACTATAACAGAGGCTTTCAGAGAAATGGAGAAATCAGTGTTTAAAGAATCACTGAGAAAAACATAGCAACCTTCCTCTTACGGTATATTGTTCTTAAGTGATTGATACTCTGCAGGCAACAACTGTTTTATTTCATCTGGAAAGGATATTATAGGAAGTAAGTTTATAAAAGTAAAAAGAATTTTTAGTTTGCTAATTTTTTTAGAAGTAAACATAATAAATAATTGCTAACAGAGGCATAGGCCCCATTGGTTCTTATACCGATCCTACATTAGCCAGTCTGTGATCTGAGGGGGCGGGGGGAGCCAATGCATCAGCAGTTCTGTTGACAAGCCATTAATGGTGTGGTGGTGCCAAATAATGCTCCCCCTTGCCATGATATTTCCCTAATAGAGCATGTATATGAATACCATATAAATCAAAACATGCAGATTTAAAATGTAGAACAATTATCTATTGCCTATTTTCTTGGGTTCACTTTAATCACACTCTGATACAAAACCTAATGTGTTTAAAAGAAATTTCATAGTGTCGACAAATGAGAATATTTGTAGCTCAGGGTTGTAGCTCAGTACCTAATTTTGATAATGAAATATCTGTAAGAAAACAACCAAGCTCAGGGAGCACCAAGGATCCCTCAGGTTTCATAGTATTATTTATATTTACACTACCACAGTTGAAAAATGAATTTGACTAGAGCAGGGGTATCAAACTGCTGGCCTGTGGGCTGGATGTGTCATGGTGAAACCACGCCCACCCCATTGCTGGCAATGGAAAAAAAGTCATGATACGTCGTGACACGTCACGAGGCATTGCAAGTTTGACATCCCTGGACTAGAGATATATGATTAGGTCAAAAAAGACATTATCACTCCCTTCCCCAAGTATCACTTTTAAGTTACAAAACTAAAATAGATCCTCCTAGTTTAGTTGACTCAATTATCTTTAATGCATTATGGGATAAAATTCTTAACAGTTGACTCTAAAAAGTCTAATCTTTGAAGAGTCTATCTATCATATCCTATAGTTCATTTTTAAACAAATACCATTCTATTTTGTTGAAGAACAGAATCTTGCAAAGATATTGCTTTCACTGTTTTTATCTGTATTTTTAATTTTATGTAAATGTCTTTAGGGCTTTCTTTATTTTTTTGGCTAGAAATCTGCCTCAGAAGCAGCTTCAGTTGATTATTCAGTTATATGCATCTTTTTCAGACTTTACAGCTTCCCCTGATTTGTTCTTTTGTTTTCTATTTTTGAAACAGAGAAGAATCACACCTTTTTGCAAATGACTTCCTTTAGTTAGATTCTCACACACATGCTTTGAAAAAACCAACTCCCTGGCTGCTTTAAAATCTGCTAAAATTATCTAAAAATGGTTGTCTCAAGAAAACCACTGCATTTCACACCATATGTGGCAGCATAAGAAACATGTCACCTTCAGTTAATCAACCTTGTTTCTCCACTGTTAAGGCCTAGGTTTGAACCTGTGTGTGGTTCCCATAAGAATCTATTTTTAGTTGCCAAGTGCTGAACCAAATACAAATACAATTAAGTGAGAAATTCCAGGAACAGAAGGAATGGTGCTAGGGATTTGCAAGTCTGCATATGGCTATTTATAGTAATAGATTCCTTTAAGGCAGGGGTGTCAAACTGCTGACCCGCAGGCTGGATGCATCATGTGGAAGCCGCTCCCACCCCATTGACGGCAATGGCAAAATAGTTCTGATACGTTGTGTGACACCATGTGACGTCGCAAGTTTGACATGTCTGCTCTAAGGTTTTCCAGTTTCCATTTCTAAAATATTTACCATTTACTAGAAAATGATCTCTAAAAAACTATAAACCTGGCTGCATCTTTAGAGAAGGTTAACTAACTAGTATAACTCTGTAGTGTGTCCAGTTTGACCAGAAGCTGAATTCCTAACCTCTGTCTTCCCACGAATACAGGATTAAAAATATAGTTTTCCTTTATACCCACAAAAAGTAACTAAGTAACTTGTTGGTGTCCCCCCACCTGCAAATCCACATATGGCCTATATGTATTTATATATTGTCTAATGGTTTGCCAAAACACTCCTTCCCTGTGAGAGGTGGGAGTGAGGAAGTAATTGAATAGTTAGCATAGCAGCAAGCCTGCATTCAAAAATCTCTGCGGTCTTTTGAACTGGGTGGCTGAGTCCTATATTTGCATTCCACAATGTTCCCACGGCTATGACTCTGTGGTGTGCTGTTAAACTTCTGAGAAGGAGGGTGAAAAAGAACACACATAAACAGCGCATGTGGGACATTGGAAGCTGATTGCAAAAGACTAAATAAAGCTAGATATTTGCAGAAGGACTGTGATGTGCTTTGGAAATAATTTAGAAAATGAAGCTTAGGAGCACTAGGGAACAGTCACTCTTCTACCAGGATTACATAACTACTTTTTACAATTGCCAAATAATTCTGGAAAAAGACACAGCTGCTTTAAAAAACTGCAGACAGGTGTTACATTCATGTTCCCATAGGCTTGGAAGCAGCTTTTTGGAACTGAATCCAAAGCATTTTGCAGTCTTAAGTTGCAGTTCCAAAGAGCAAACACATCAACTTGGTCCTGATACATATATCTGAAATTTAATAACTGAAAATAGTAATAAACATTCATCATGATTAGTGTTAAAGTTATCTCCACCAAATACATTAATCAAGGACACTTTCATATTTCAGCATAGGGGACAGGTTTATCACTGCAATAGAATATACATTGATATTAAAAGGAATGGAAAAGTGGAGTTTTAAGGAACATATTTCCATGCTATTTTTCAATCCAACATAATTAGCTGATTAGGAAGTGTAGTGTGACAAAATTGTTTTCAATAACTGGTCACATTAGCTGTATCAGGTTTAATATATATACCTGGTCATAATTTAATTTGTTTCTCATAAAATTTTATAATAAGGTAATACATTTCATAACAAAAAATCATTTTCACAAACTCACCTGTGATTTCTACTATGTGCTTGTTGTTAGCTGCGAAGTTGTGTCCAACCCATCGCGACCCTATGAACAACATTCCTCCAGGCCTTCCTGTCCTCTACCAACTTCTGGAGTCCATTTAAGCTCATGCCTACTGCTTCAGTGACTCCATCTAGCCACCTCATTCTCTGTCGTCCCCTTCTTCTCTTGCCCTCAATCTTCCCCAGCATTAGGCTCTTCTCCAGTGAGTCCTTCCTTCTCATTAGGTGGCCAAAGTATTTGAGTTTTAGCTTCAGGATCTGGCCTTCTAAATAGCAGTCAGGGTTGATCTCCTCTAGGACTGACCGGTTTGATCGCCTTGCAGTCCAAGGGACTCGCAGGAGTCTTCTCCAGCACCATAGTTCAAAGGCCTCAATTCTTTGGCGCTCAGCCTTTTTTATTATCCAACTTTCACTGCCATACATTGCAACTGGGAAGACTATAGCCTTGACTATACGCACTTTTGTTGACAGGGTGATGTCTCTGCTTTTTAGTGTGCTGTCTAGATTTGCCATGGCTTTCCTCCCGAGGAGCAAGCATCTTTTAATTTCTTGGCTACAGTCCCCATCTACAGTGATCTTGGAGCCCAGGAAAATAAAATCTGTCACTACCTCCATTTCTTCCCCATCTATTTGCCAGGAATTGAGAGGGCCAGATGCCATGATCTTGGTTTTCTTAATGTTAAGTTTCAACCCAACTTTTGGACTCTCCTTCTTCACCCGCAACAAGAGGTTCTTTAGTTCTTCTTCACTTTCTACCATTAGAGTGGTATCATCTGCATATCTTAGGTTGTTGATATTTCTTCCGGCAATCTTAATTCCAACTTTTGATTCATCTAGCCCTGCCTTTCTCATGATGAGCTCTGCATATAAGTTAAATAGGCAGGGCGACAGTATACAGCCTTGCCGGACTCCTTTCCCAATTTTGAACCAATCAGTGGTTCCCTGTCCAGTTCTCAACTGTTGCTTCTTGACCCACATATAGGTTTCTCAAGAGACAAATAAGATGGTCTGGTATGCCCATCTCTTTAAGAACTTGCCACAGTTTGTTGTGATCCACACAATCAAAGGCTTTAGCATAGTCAATGAAGCAGAAGTAGATGTTTTTCTGGAACTCTCTAGCTTTCTCCATGATCCAGTGTATGTTGGCAATTTGATCTCTGGTTCCTCTGCCTCTTCAAAATCCTGCCTGTACTTCTCGTAGTTCTCGATCCACATACTGCTGGAGTCTAGCTTGTAGGATTTTAAGCATAACTTTACTAGCATGAGAAATGAGTGCAATGGTGCGATAGTTTGAACATTCTTTGGCACTGCCTTTCTTTGGATTTGGAATGTAAACTGATCTTTTCCAATCCTGTGGCCACTGTTGAGTTTTCCAAATTTGCTGGCAAATTGAGTGTAGCACTTTTACTGCATCATCTTTTAAGATTTTGAATAGCTCAGCTGGAATACTGTCACCTCCACTATGTGCAGTGTGAGGTAATTGCTCACAGGAAATTGATAAGATTGGAGTGAAGCAGAAAAGCTTTTTACATATAAAGGCAGTGGTTGTTCTAAGATTACACAATTAAAAGTAAAAGGTAAAGGAGTCCCTGCCAATTTTACTCTGCAAGCCGTTGCTGACTATAGGGGGCAGTGCTCATCTCTGTTTCAAAGCTATTGAACCAGTGCTTCAGAAAATATTTCCATGGTCATGTGGCCAGTGTGACATCATGGAGTGTTGTTACCTTCCCACTATTTATCTACTCGCATTTGCATGCTTTCAAACTGCTAAGCTGGCAGAAGCTGGGGGTGGGGAGGATGGGAGTTCATCCCATCACATGGCTCTTGGGTGTTGAACCTGGGCTGCCGGCTTTACAGCCAACAAGCCAGCATCTTGACTGCTGAGCCACCATATTGTGAAATTACAGAATTAGATTTAGGAAATTCCTGTTCTAATTTTCAGATTCCCATCCATAAATGAGTGTAGTCCAATATTTTGTATAATAAAGCTCAGGAGTGTTATTCTTTCCAAAAATTACTTAGTTACATCAGACTCAGAGGTTTTGTAGAAACTGATGATTATTTTTTTCTTTGCTAAAAGTAATCACAAGATGGTGTTTGTCTTGTAAATCTGTGTAAAATTAAAAATACTTTTTATATGGTGAATGAAAGTTATCAGTGGGATTGATCTTTTGCAAAACTTTGGATAATTTCCATACATTCTTTTTAATGACTTGGTAGTTTTTAAACTGATTTCAAAGGAATTTTGGTTCTACTTAGAATCCTGTCAAGGGAAGATTAGTAATGGTAATTTACATTGACTTAAAGATACTCCACACTGCTCCTGGTCTTCCCTTGCAATGGATAGTTGCAAAAAAAAATTAGTTGTAACATAGGTCTAATACTTATTTCATAATTCAGTCCAACAGGCCTGTAAATTTAATCCAGAATAAATATCAGAATTATCTAAGGAAGAATAGGTCAATGTAGGAAATGCTTCAGTAGTAAAGTCAGTATAAAACGATTTCTTTATAGAACATATCAACATAATTTTAGTCTAGTCAAGTCAATGAATCCCAGTAATAAATGTTAGAGCTCTTTTTTATAGGCTTAGTGTATAGTAATCATACAGTATGCTGGTTAAGTGGTCAAAACCCTTAGATGTTTAGCAATAATTGGACTGACTTGCTTGCCTATTCCTATTGGAACAATTTTTATTTGATGATGGTAGCTAAAAGCCAGCCATATTAAATTGTTTTTACAGTCCTAAAATATTGCAGCATTAGGGTATAAAGGAACACACTAAATGTAAACTAGAGTGCTACAATTGATTATAATTTGGTGTAGTTCAACTGATGCTTGTCATATATGCCATACCATTATAATCCTATACTTGTTCCTCTACACCAGGGGTGTCAAACTGCCGGCCCATGGTCTGGATGCATCATAGCAAAATTGTGCCCACCCCATTGCTGCCAATGGCAAAAAAGTCACGATACATCATGACACATCATGTGACATTGTGAGTTTGACACCCCTGCTCTACACTGATTATTGTTTTCTTTTGTTATTATACTTATATTGGTGAGGGATGTTTAAGCCCTTTGTTAGCTAAATAAATCAAGTGTGTGGCAGCCCTTCTTGTAAAATAATACGATTTTAGTTCACAGATATACATTATTAACCATGATGATGCAAAAATATTGAAATGTGTATTATGACATGAAGAGACAAAGTCCATAGTTTTTGCCATATTGTAACATCACATACACATAGGTATCCAAAGGATAGCGTTTTCATAATGGCATCACAACACATGTTCTATTTTTTGTTCACCCTTGCTCTCTTCCTGCAGCTGCCCGTGAGTGAGAGGTTTTGCAGCAAAGAAAAAAACAAAACAGACCCAGGCCAATGAAAATGATTCCAACAAGAAGTTTTAAAAAGTGCTTGGCAGAAGAATCTATAGCACATATTAATGTTTTCATTCTGTAATGAGCTTATGTCAAAAAGGGATGTAAACAACTGCTATGAATTAAGTCCCCTTTCTCCAAATCTGTAAAACTACAATTCAAGTTGAAGTTTTTATGTGTTACAACAGTATATTTAATGAAAACAGCTATGCTTAAGAATTATCATGATATGGGAGAGAAAACAAAGGCTGACGGGTGCACAATCTGTGAAAAGAAATGTTAACCATATTTCAGAAAAAAATGATACTCAGCTTTTTTGACGTATGAAAACTGACAGTATCCATAGTAAGAATGAATAAAGATGAAACTGTTCTTTCAATTTCATGTGAAGTAAAGAGGAAAAACCAAAAATTAGAATGAAAGAGTGCTGTTCTCCTTTATTTGAAGAATCTCTTCAAATTGCATTTGATTATAATTTAAAACATAGCAAGAGTTATTTTTCCTAGTGGATAAAACACATACTTTAATTTGAGTACCATTGATGCATAAATTTGGGTGACCTTGTTTCTGTTAAGTAGCTACATAATTGAAAGTATCTCGGCAAAAATGAAATAATATATCAGGAAATAAATCTAAATAGTGTTGTGAGCAAAGGAAAATGTAAAATCTTCCTGATTTAGCTTAAATTTGGCCAAGCTGATAGGATTGGATTATCTGGCAGATAATCTATCAAAATCAATGAGACCTACAGAATTGGCTCTACCAAGGATGAGGCAGTTACTTCATGATAATTTAAATCGCATTGATTTCAGTTGTCCACTCTAAATATGACTGAATCTTGATTCAATATATAGCTTCAGGCAGAATGATAGCAGGGATAGATGATTCAGGCTCTAACTACTAATTTTCCATTGCAAATCCTTCTTAACTTTGTGGTTGTTTCGAATTATTTAAAAAATGTTAAATATTGTCAGGAGACAATCAGAAAAATTAAACATTCTTATAATCTGTTGGTCCTCTTCTCTATGTAGGTTTTAGCTCATACAATAAGATAAAGAACAAAATATGGGCTTGGGAGCCCATATGTTCCTTAACCGTATTTAGTCATGTGACACAGTCATGTGAATCCTATTTCTTCTAAACTCATGGGATTAATTTTCATATGGTAGCTATGTCTATTAGGAAATTTCTCCTTAGTTCTAGGTTGGTTCTCTCCTTGATTAGTTTCTATCCATTGTTTCTTATCTTGCTTTCTGATGCTTTAGAAAATAGATTGACCCCCTCAAATATTGGAACACTGCCTCAGTATCATGTCACGCCCAGTCCTTCTTTTCACTAGACTAGCAAACCCAATTCCTAAGACCATTCTTCATATATTTTAGCCTGCAGCATCTTTGTTGTGCTTAGTTGCACTCTTTCCAGAGTCTTTTTTATAATATGGTGACCAAAACTGAATGCAATATTCTAAGTGTAGTTTGACTAAGACTATATAAAGCGGTACTAATACTTAATGTGATCTTGATTCTATCCCTCTGTTAATACAACCTAGGATTGCATTGGTTTTTTTGGCTGTTGCCACATAGTTGGCTCATATGTAAGTGATTGTCCACTAGGACTTCCTCTCACAGTTACTGCTACTGAGCTAGATTTCACCTAATCTAAACCTGTATATTTGATTTTTCTTGCCTAAGTGTAAAACCTTACTTTTCTCTACACTGAATTTCATTTTGTTAGATAGGAGCCATTTTCAAGTCTGTTGAGATCCATCTGGATCTTAAGCCTATCTTCTGGAGAGTCCTGGGAACCATCTAAAAAAAAACATATTCAGTCAACTGCTTTCTACCCACCATTGGTCCATAGACTCATCCCTATCCTATTTCTGCTCTAGCATCATCAGCAGATTTAAGGAGCCAGGTTGATGTGAAGGCTATCCAAATATCATATTTTCACACAACATATTCCTTATATCCCTTGCCAGCCACAATCCCAGTGGACTTAGAAACTAGTGTACTCCTGACTCAGTCCAATAATACTGAACCAGGGCAAGATTCTTCCAAAGACCAGTTATATAAACAGCCCCCAAAGCAGTTCAGCAAGCAAATTCTGTTACCAGTTAATGAAAAAGTATCTTTCAGAATGGCACCATCAGACAAGAACTATGTTGCATGTATACAATGCTAACATCTAGGCCAAATTAGGGCTTGGATACATCCACAGATTACTACAGAACCACCAATAGTGTAAATTACTGGAGGAGCAGTTTGCTACAAACACAAGCCTCTATGCCACTACAACTCCTCCCAGTTGTCCATGGGACTTGGAGAGGCAAGATTTCCAACACTGTCTCTTCCACTACCTCTACTCATAATGATGGTTTTTCAAAATTAACGTGGATTTAAGTAATACTTAAAAATAGCTTTAGAAACCAATAGAGGGATGCTTTTGAGAAAGTGCAGAAAGAAGGGAAGCAAGTGAGCAAATCATATTAATGATGGCATTTAAAAAGCAGTTATTTTTTAAAGATTATTTTCTGCACAGATAAAAAAAAAGCTGTAGCAAGTTTAAGAGATGCTCCTTCATTAGAAATCTGTGGAAAAAGTTGATTTTTTTGTGTACATGCCAAAGTAGCTACATTTTTTTTTAAAAAAAATAAAATAAAATGTGTCTTCTATGAAATCTTCATTTGTCAAATTATTTTTGTAGTACTCATTTCTAGTAACAATTAAAGCAAATTCTTCTCAAACATTTCTTGACAATAATTTCCCAATGAAGTGCTTCTTCTGACTGATGTCTTATAATTTTCCCGGATGTACAATGTATTGTTTTGCAGACCATCTGTTCTAAAATAAGGAAAGATGATGTAAATTCTCTTGCTTTAATAAATATTTGCATTTAATTAAGGAATTTGGGTGATCACAAACTGTTTACTATGTGGCTCCTAACTGTGAAATATTAAATATGAAGAATAATTCTCAACAAATATAAAAAGCCAGAGAGAGGAATGTATTTTCTCTCAGATGAATCATCATATCTTGAACTAGCTTTCCCCAAAGTAAAATATCAACTTTCTGAGCCTAGTTTAGTTGAGGGTGTACGTTTAAGGATTTTTTTTAAAAAAATGTTGTGCATTCCTTTGCTTCTAATTTTCAAATGGGAGAGGAGTGTTGCTCTTTATCTCACTCTCCTCACTGTTCAGCACAAATAGTTTGAAAAAGCAGCCTGCATTGATTGATGCTTCTATTTTGCAATATCGATCCAATGTGCTGAAAGCAGTCAAATAAAATAAAATAGTATTTGGTTTGGTTGAGATTGAAAAATTCATCTCTGGTAACCTTTTACTGATCAGCTCTTAATGCATTATGTTTAGTCCCTTTGGTCTGGTCTGACATTAAAATGTCAAGACACTATTCTAAAAGTGTATGGTTATGTTAATTAAAATCCATTTAATATTTTGGACCAACCTATCTGTCTAAAAACTTTATGTCTATGATTTTCAATTATATTTCAATTTAATAACATCAGAAGCAATATAAATAAGAACATGTAAAACTGCACTGTCTGTAATATACCGTCCCGCATTACTCGTAATCTGTTTTGCTGCATTTTATACAAAATTGCTGGCCCAGTGCTTGTACCAGTGACAGATAGTGACACTATAATTGCAGTGAAATCCCTGGGACAATTTAGCTGATTTAGTTCTTATTAGTTGTAATGGAAAAGTATCACTGCACACTATGCACTTGTTAAATGCATAGAGAATAGAATAGCATGTACTGGCTGTGTGTTACACTGACCAATATGCTTATGTACAATTATAAGTACAATTAACACTTGCATTAGCAATCCTGATCGTATGAACCAATAAACATATTATTATATTCCACTAAAATTATCTTTATCTTTATCTTTATCTTTATTATATTTATATACCGCCCTTCTCCCGAAGGACTCAGAAAGAAGGAAGCTTAGTCTACCAAAGTTTAGACATTTCGGATTAGGCCAGGGTAAATTTATCCTTCACAATACATTTTATAACTAGTACTGTAGTTTATACAATATATCTTATATGGTACAGAAATAAAAGGATAAAAATGGATAAATCAGCATAGAATGAAATAGGCTCATTGGATTAAGGAAAGAAAAGCGTTGCTGTATTGAAATGAATACGTGCCGTGAGAACTCAGAACTGTGCTTTGCAAGATTTACTCATATTTCATTCTAAATTTTCCATGAACCTAAAGTGAAACTCTTCTTGAAACTCCGAGACAGGGACTATTAAAAAATGGGCATCTGCATTCTGAGAGAATCAGAGCTGAGCTAACTTCTGTTTACAATAGATACATGAAATACTCTCCTTACAGGCTAGATGGAAAGAGGACCAGAAAACTGGTTTTTCAATGACTGATGAAAATTTGGTAAAGCAAATTAGAGATCAAGGTCAAGCACATATAAAAAGGATATATAATGCATTGATAGAAATGGATTCAGAAACGGAACTTGTCAAAGACTGTATGATAAAGTGGGCTCAGAATTTTCAAGAAGTTATAACAATGGATACTTGGGAAAAGATTTGGGTTAGAAATGTTAAATTCACACAGGCCCAAAATTTAAGAGAATTTTTTTTAAGAAAAGAATAAAGTTTTCTCCACAATTGTTTTTATTGGGTATTATTACAGATACTACTGTTATAGATATTAAGTTGATGTTGAATTTAATTACAGAGGAAGGAAGAGCTGCCGACTATAGAAGAGTGGACTTTAAAAGTTTCTAACTTGGCGGAAATGGTGAAGATTTCAGCGTACTTGAAAGACCAATTGCAACAGAGATACATTGTGGAATGGAGGAGATGGATTGATTATATCCAGAACAAATATGGGACTAAAAAGTTTCATTTAGCATTTGAATAAGTAGTGGATCTATATGATGTATAACTAGACAGTAGTTATTTTATTATTATTCTGACAATGGAGTTAAAGTGCGACAGAATTTAATGTTTTATTGTTGTTAGGATATTTTAGATTATGTTTGTTTGTATTTTTATACCCTGTATTCAGCTCTGGGAAGTCGGGGAGGGGGAGGGTAGGGTAGGGAGGGGTTGGGGAGAGGGGGGGAGGAGGGTTTTTTTTTCTTTGTATTCAAAAATGTATTTTAAAACTTTTCAATAAAAAAAGAAATACTCTCCTCCATTACAAGTAATTATTTTATTATATTAATAGTAAATATTAAATAAATATAGTATGATGCAAAAATACTTCATGAAATAAAGTAAATAAACATATAGTAGCTGAATAAAGTAGAATTTTATGCAATAGGGAATAGGAAATTGTTAAAACTATGAATAAGTTAAAATTTGAAAGATAAGTTAAAAAAAAGGTTTACATCAACATTAAATAAATGGTAACATACAGCTGATGCCAGACAATCATTTCTGAGGAATTGTCGTGTTGCTTGTAGGACAGAACAGTAGAACTGTAGGACAGAACAGTAAAATGGTTCTGCTTTGGATATGGTACTCAGAATGTCTCCATGCCAACCTGATTGTATACAGAGTAGAATAAGATCAGCCAATCAGACTGTAAACTATTAACTATGATGACCATATAGAACCTCTATATCAAGCATGTCTCTGAATATTGAGATATGGAATGGGATGATATGGAACTCTGCTTTTTTCAAGCACTGCTATGTGAACTTCCTGGATACATTTGGAAAGCTGGTATAAGAAAAAGAATAATAGCCCAGATAAGTAGTAGTAGTCACAGTAGTAGTAGTAGTAGTAGTAGTAGTAGTAGTAGTAGTAGTAGTAATGATAACAACAACAACAATGTTGGAAGGGACCTTGGAGGTCATCTAGTCCAAACCCCTGCTCAGGCAGGAAACCTTATACCATTTTAGACAAATGGCTGTCCAGTCTCTTCTTAAAAACCTCCAGTGATGGAGCATTTACAGCTTCTGGAAGCAGGTTGTTCCACTGATTAATTGTTCTGTCAGAAAATTTCTCCTTAGTTCTAGGTTGCTTCTCTCTTTGATTAGTTTCCATCTGTTGCTTCTTGTCCTGCCTTCAGGTGCTTTGGAGAATAGCTTGACTCCCTCTTCTTTGTGGCAGCCCCTGAGGTATTAGAACACTGCTATCATGTCACCCCTCATTCTTCTCTTCATTAAACTAGACATACCCAATTCCAGCAACCGTTCCTTATATAAGGATATCTGATCTATCTGAGCTTTTTCTATTTTCTGATATGGAATATGAAAATTACCGTACTCTTTGAGATGATATATTGTTGTGCATTTTCTACTAGTCACAGTAAAAAATGATAAGTTCAGGCTCATTATATAATTGCACACGTACTTTAGTGAGAAATACACAGGGTGATTATGCCATGAAGTATTTCCATGTCTGAAAGCCAATTCAGACTGATGGCAATGTTTGCTACCCATACTCTTAGCAGGCAAACTTTTTTGCTTATAATAATGGACTATTTTAGCATCTGAAGAAATCTTTTAAAATATATTTCTATTCCTTCTCTGCACTAAATGCACGGCTGTTATCTTGCTTACTTTTATTATTTTGTTTATTATTGAAAGGTAATTGTTTTGCCTGCTTTAACTGGTTTTCTTCTTTTACAATAGGAGCTTAATACATCTGATCTTCCTGAAAAGCTTTTAACACTTTTATTACAGCACCTACAGAAATTTTAGATCTAAGTTAATCCTTAATAAATCTGAGTAGGAAACACTGATAAATTTGGGTAGAGGAATCCCAGCAACTATTTTGGAGTATTGATTGTATCTTATTTTCCTCTGTCAGTGTGATAGGATGTATTTTATTGACTTCAAAAACTATAGCCTCCCTTTGTGCCTTGCTCACAATTCTCACATTAGTTCATACATATGACTTTTTCTCCACCTGTCTATATCTATACCACCTCTCTCTAATATATATCCCCTCTCTCTGTGTGTCATATCTACCTCTACCTCTACCTCTACCTCTACCTCTTTCTCTTTCTCTATCTCTATCTATGAATACAATACTGTTCGTCTGACACTATTGTATACATGTTTAAACCCCTGTGAGGAAAGAATGGGGATGGATATGAATAATCAGATGAAGAGCTTTCTTTTTAAACACATTCATTCCACTGCATCCTGTTAGCTGACAAAACCAGTAGGTGCCAGTGTCCTCAATCCCTCAATTACATTTTTGCTTTAAGACATTTGCTTTTTAAGACATTGTTGAAAATGACTTGGAGTTATTGTAGGAGGTATACGTGAACATCAGATAAGTACTGCTATAATAGATTAAGCCCCAATTGGATTATGTGATTTCATGAGTGAGAAGAAAATAGTTTTTGTGATGTCTTCCTCATTAAACAGTGCAAGAGATAAAATTGCTTTATTTCTGCTTAACTCTTATCAGATAGATCAATGTTCTTTATCTCTTGTAACAGAAAAATAAATGTCTACAAGCCTTAATTGATCCTCTCATCCATGATATACTAAAATTAACATTGCTGATTTCATGTGTCCATCAATTTCTGTAACTAGAGTGTGTGATTGTCTATAATCCATTTTACAGAAATATGGCTAGGGCCTTAGGAGGAATGATAAAGTGGTGATGGTTAATGGTATGTAACACTGTTATACAAACTAGTTTTTACTTTTCCCATTCTGGAGAAGTAATCTAAACCTGCTCTTATTCTGATCAAAGAAATTATAAAGAGGATGAAAGGAAGAGAATAGGAACCATAGTAGCTGCTTCTCTACTTCATTATAATGTCCTCCTTATAAGAATTTCCATATATTCCTACTCATTATTTCCATATATTTTAAAACCACTGTTCTTTGATGTTTTAGAATGTATGTGAAAATCTATACCTATATTTTCAAGCATCCATGCCTAATGAATGGAAGTTAAGGGCTCTTTGAAGCATCACTAGATGTGGGTTGTTGCAGCCCAGTTTTGCCAAAACATAAAACAGGATACAAATGGAAAGAAATTTCAAATTTTAATCAGAAATTATATGTATGACATGTTAAAATTTAGCAAATAGGTAGCTGCTGAAACTCACACAGACAGATATATATATAATGAATATAATATATTCATTTGTAGATTTTAGAATGGAGCCTTTGTAGCTCCGTTCTAAAACATAGATCATATTTTGTGGTGGGCAATACTGAGAAAAAAAAGCTGGCAGAAGTCCAGCTTTAATTCTCAAGGTGAATCAATAGATAAGTTCCAATAAAATCCTATCCCAAACTAGAGTTTAGAAATAGAATTTATATACTTTAAACATTTGTCACTGTGTCAGTGACGGGTATGTGGATATATTTAAGAGATCCTTGGAATCTGAATCTTGGAACTCAGTGTAAAAATGACTTGGTTATCAAATTACATTTGATCTTCCTGAACAGGTGGAATAGAGTCATAAGAGACATACCTAATTGGAATCTGAAAAATTGTTTTTTAAACACTACAATATTCAAGGTATTATCTCCAGAATATGTACAGAATGGATATTTGTATATGGCCAGGTATGACAAATTGCTACATAATATATGTAGCCAAAAATTTATTGTAGTGGTTAAGGTATTAGGTATTAGGATATAAACCTTAAAGAATGTGAGTTCTGTTGTTGTTGTTGTTGTTAGTTGCGAAGTCGTGTCCGACCCATCGTGACCCTATGGACAATGTTCCTCCAGGCCTTCCTGTCCTCTACCATCTTCTGGAGTCCATCTAGGCTCACGCCTACTGCTTCAGTGACTCCATCCAGCCACCTCATTCTCTGTCGTCCCCTTCTTCTCTTGCCCTCAATCTTGCCCAGCATTAGGCTCTTCTCCAGTGAGTCCTTCCTTCTCATTAGGTGGCCAAAGTATTTGAGTTTTAGCTTCAGGATCTGGCCTTCTAAAGAGCAGTCAGGGTTGATCTACTCTAGGACTGACCGGTTTGATCGCCTTGCAGTCCAAGGGACTCGCAGGAGTCTTCTCCAGCACCATAGTTCAAAGGCTTCAATTCTTTGGCGTTCAGCCTTTCTTATGGTCCAGCTTTCACTGCCATACATTGCAACTGGGAAGACCATAGCCTTGACTATACGCACTTTTGTTGACAGGGTGATGTCTCTGCTTTTTAGTGTGCTGTCTATATTTGCCATGGCTTTCCTCCCCAGGAGCAAGCGTCTTTTAATTTCTTGGCTACAGTCCCCATCTGCAGTGATCTTGGAGCCCAGGAAAATAAAATCTGTCACTACCTCCATTTCTTCCCCATCTATTTGCCAGGAATTGAGAGGGCCAGATGCCATGATCTTGGTTTTCTTAATGTTTAGTTTCAACCCAAGTTTTGCACTCTCCTTCTTCACCCGCAACAAGAGGCTCTTTAGTTCTTCTTCACTTTCTCCATTAGAGTGGTATCATCTGCATATCTTAGGTTGTTGATGTTTCTTCCGGCAATCTTAATTCCAACTTTTGATTCATCTAGCCCTGTCTTTCTCATGATGTGCTCTGCATATAAGTTAAATAGGCAAGGTGACAGTATACAGCCTTGCTGGACTCCTTTACCAATTTTGAACCAATCAGTGGTTCCGTGTCCAGTTCTCACTGTTGCTTCTTGGCCCGCATATAGGTTTCTCAAGAAACAAATAAGATGGTCTGGTATGCCCATCTCTTTAAGGACTTGCCAGAGTTTGTTATGATCCACACAATCAAAGGCTTTAGCATAGTCAATGAAGCAGAAGTAGATGTTTTTCTGGAACTCTCTAGCTTTCTCCATGATCCAGTGTATGTTAGCAATTTGATCTCTAGTTCCTCTGCCTCTTCAAAATCCTGCCTGTACTTCTCGTAGTTCTCGATTCACATACTGCTGGAGTCTAGCTTGTAGAATTTTAAGCATAACTTTACTAGCATGAGAAATGAGTGCAATGGTGCGATAGTTTGAACATTCTTTGGCACTGCCTTTCTTTGGAATTGGAATGTAAACTGATCTTTTCCAATCCTGTGGCCACTGTTGACTTTTCCAAATTTGCTGGCAAATTGAGTGTAGCACTTTTACTGCATCGTCTTTTAAGATTTTGAATAGCTCAGCTATGTGAGTTCTAGGCCTGTCTTATATGAAGCCAGATGGGTGATTTGGGCCAGTCACACTTTCTCTGTCCTAGGAAGAAGGAAATTACAAACCATTTCCAAAAAACCTTGTCAAGAAAGTTGCAGGGACTAATCTAGGCAATCACCAGGAATCATAAACTGATTCAAAGGAATAATAATAATAATAATAATAATAATAATAATAATAATAATAATAATAATAATAATAATAATAATAATATATTATTCCTTTGAAATAAAATCTGAGTCCTGAAATTTAATGGGTCAATCAGAACAGACTTAGAATAGCATAGATCAAAAGAAAATTCATTCAGTATTAGGTACAATAAAATCAGATTGCTTACTAAAAGCATTAATAATGAAGCTTAGATATTTTGAAGATGTTTAGATATTATACAAAGGTGAGACTAATTGTGAAAACTCTTGTTGCCTTGGAAAATTGAAGGTAATTAAAAAGATGCCAAAATATGACATGGTAGCTAGGCACTGTCGTTGGTTGCATAAACATAAGCTTACAAAAATTCAGAGAAGCAGGTGCTAATAGTTCTGGAATAATATCCACTTGCTCATGAAGAATAAGAAGAAATAAAATAGCTGTTCTTTGCTTTTTATTCTTCACAATCAAATGGATTTGGACAAGAACAAAATCGTCATTGCTCTGCTAGTCACTGACAGGGCCAAATATATCTCTTTTTGCAAATTCTCATAGCTCCATATATAGATCTGCATGATATATCATGCAGATATTTTGAGAGTACAGCTCCTGGAAAGAACATTACATGTCATAGAATATAATGATCCAATTTTTTTAGTGCATTTCTCAGTTCCAAGACTGAGCTTTGTTCAAATCCAGACTGCCACCTTAATGTCAACTCCCAGTAACAGATAATTAGAATGATTCCAAACTTGATGCTTCAAGTCTTGCAACAATGCCTCAATTACCACTACAATTAAACCCTGCTGCTAATTCTCCTCCTTTCCTCCTTTCCTTCTACCTTTCCCAGAATTATAAATTTCTCAGGAGAACCGGATCTTTGCATAATGTATCCAAAATGTGGTAATTTGAATCTTGCCAACTGTACCTCACGTAAAAACTGGATTTGTTTCTATGATCCCATTTGTTTCTTTTCTTGGCTATCTCAGGAGTCTTCTTCAACACAAAAGTGTTTTATATTATCCTTATATCTGCTTCTTCAAAGCTGAGTGTTCAGTTCTACAAAGTGACATAGAGAAGACAATGCCTGCAGAAAACCATTGGCTGTCTTTAGCTTTGTTGGTAAGATACATCATGGCATCTAAATATTTTCCCCAGGATTTCATAGCTACTCTGTTAAATAATAATCTTCACTGCTAGCTCCATAACTGTTGATAGGTAATCCTAAAGAGCAGAAGCTAGCCACTTCAATATATTCCTTGTCAGTTTTAAGATCACTTGCTGGACTTGTTTTCATTTGTTTGTTCTTTATATGTAATCTTAGTCCCTTTTTTTCACTTTGCTAGCAAAATAAACCAAAGTCCTTTAATTTTTTCATTAATGTTTCTATTCCCTCTAGTAGATTCTCCAAAACCATCATCAAGTCATCTGCAAATGCCCTTAATTTATAAGTTTCTTTTTAAATCTTAACTAACATAATTTTCTTGCCTGGTCTTAATGTCTCTATTCAATAGCTCAAGAACTAAAATGAACAAGTGGAAGTGGTGGGCATCCTTGTTCTGTCAGTTTTTGAATCTCAGAAGGTTTTGTTAGTTCTCCATTAACAATTATTTGTGCTTTCTGTGAGGTATAAATTGATTTTATCTATTTAATAAAATTATTTCCAAGAGTCATATGTTTCAGAACTCCAAACAAGAAAATCTAATTCAAATTGTCAAAGGCTTTCTCTACATCTAAGAATATCAATGCAGCTTATTCTTAAATTTACATTAATTTTTATAAATTTACATGTGATATATTGTTGATTTTTGTCAAGTATACTATTACTAGAGAAGTCTAGGAATGTCCATCAGCGTCCTTCAGAATACAAAGGATTTGTAAATTATATTTAAATTTACAATACAATGTAGAAAAAAATCAGTTCAAAAAGTATATTGTCACTTGAATATAACAGTTATTAAGGCACCTAAATATTAATATATAAATGGACTTCTTGTCATTGTGTAAAGTGAAACAATGATTAGGGCAGCATGATATTTTTTCAGAATTATATAAATTTTATCAGCAGCCCAAAGATATGAGCAAAAGCTCTAAGTTTGCTGAGAATAATGGAAAAGATAAATTATAGTTTATCTCTTAATGTTAAAGGATTAAGACTCCTGGAAGCCACAGAAGAAGATAGATATATCTCAACAACATCTATTGTGCCGGTAGAAACTAGAGAGGCCCATTAGTCAGTAAATGGAATATCACAGTTCCTCTAAATTGAAAATTGATATTTTGAGAGTTGGGTCTATTATTCTTGTTGTCTTCTTCAAGATGAACTAGCAGAAATGGGTCAGGATCATCCCAAAAACTCATAGGTGAATTGGTTTGCAAGTGTGTTTTAATACACCAGCTCAAAAAAGCTAAAATAATGTTATCTATAAATAAAGGAGCCATTCAGAACCTTTGAAATATGACTGCTTTTTATTCGTCTACTATGGTTAGATGAAAATAAATTTTATCATCAACTTTTCTTTTTACTGTGCTTGAGGCAAAGAATGAATGAAAGCAAACAGGTTTTTTTTCTTTTAGAAATGTCATCTGGTCCAACACACTTTTTATAAATGTCTGTAGAATATTTAAAACTAAAAATAAGATCATTGTTTAAACAGTGTTTTTATTACCGTAGTTTCCGGCGTATAAGACTACTTTTTAACCCATGAAAATCTTCTCAAAAGTCAGGGGTCGTCTTATACGCCGGGTGCTGAAAATTTAGGGACAGGGCTGGCTGGAAAACCTGGAGCGGATCTCCCATTTAGTCTGCGCAGGGAAAGCGGGACCAATTGGAGAAGAAGCTGCAGTCTGTGATTTTTTACAGGCTGGGGTCTGGGCGTCTTTCCTTCTAAAGTTGAAGAGCAGCTGTAGTATATCCCAACTTGAAAGGCAGGTGGGGAAGGCAGCAGCCAGAGCAGCGGCTTAGCTCTAAGGACACATTTGACTCAGGAACTGGGCGGGCTGGCTGGAAAACCTGGAGCGGATCTCCCATTTTGTTTTTTTTTTAATCCCATTTATATCCTGCCCTTCTCCGAAGACTCAGGGTGGCTTACAATTTAAAGCACAAATCAATGTGCTTAGCAATAGCCTTCATTCGGTGCATATGCCTGTTTATTAGGGCTTTCACCCCCCCCCAAGCAGCATTATTACAAAGTCAGCTTATTGCCCCCAACAATCTGGGTCTTCATTTTACCTACCTTGGAAGGATGGAAAGCTGAGTCAACCTTGAGCCTGGTGGGATGCGAACCTGCACTAATTGTAGGCAGCTTGTGTTACTTAAGGCTCTGTGCAGGGAAAGCTTTAGAGTGAATTAGGAAAAGTGAAAAAGTGAATTAGGAAAATAGGGAATGGTTGCTGGAATCAGGGGCTGCCACAAAGAAGAGGGAGTCAAGCTATTCTCCAAAGCACCTGAAAGCAGGACAAGAAGTAATGGATGGAAACTAATCAAGGAGAGAAGCAACCTAGAACTAAGGAGAAACTTCCTGACAGTTAGAACAATTAACCAGTGGAACAACCTGCCTCCAGAAGTGGTGAATGCTCCAACACTGGAAGTTTTTAAGAAGAGACTGGACAGCCATTTGTCTGAAATGGTATAGGGTTTCCTGCCTTAGCAGGGGGTTGGACTAGATGACCTCCAAGATCCCCTCCAACTACTACTACTACTACTTCTTCTTCTTCTTCTTCTTCTTCTTCTTCTTCTTCTTCTTCTTCTTCTTCTTCTTCTTCTTCTTCTTCTTCTTCTTCTTCTTCTTCTTCTTCTTCTTCTTATTATTATTATTATTATTATTATTATTATTATTATTATTATTATTATTATTTAATCCACTTGCACTGTTTTATGTTTACATGTTTGATGACAAACAGCCTTATGTTTATAAGTGACAGTTTTCCTACTAAGCACCTGCATGTCATAAGCATTTGAATTAAAATTACCATATTAAAATCAAATCTGATGTTTTTTAATTTTTATTTGGTGTGCGTTGGAAGAGGGGTAATCTTATACGACGAGTATAGCCCAAACCCTATAATTTAACAGGAAATGTAGGGGGTCGTCTTATACGCCCAGTCATCTTATACGCCGGAAAATACGGTATACTTTATATTCTTATTGTGAAGCTATATTTTGAGGACACACATTTATACATTTTTCATATTATTTAGTCCATCTTTACTGTTTTTGCCTAATGATATACTGCTGAACATGTGTACATTCCCTGAGATGTTCTCTGTGCATGAATGATATTGATGAAATAAAATAATCCTAGAACAATAGAAATGGAGTAGAGGATAAAAAATATCAGAATATAATTTTTAATGCTATGCCATCTATTTAGATGGGCGTGTAATAGTAGTAGTTTAGTGTTAGTAACACTTCACTGTTCAGAGCGTTGAGGTGGCTACAAAGGATTTGCAGAATGGTAACATTAAGATTTTGATGTTGAAGGTAAAACTAGAACAAACACTAAAACAAGACTAGAACTAGAACAAAAACAAAAGTTTTTAAGAAGAAACTGGTCAACCATTTTTCTGAAATGGTATAGAGTTTCCTGCCTGAGCAGGAGGTTGGACTAGAAGATCTCAAAGGTCCCTTCCAACTCTATTATTGTTATTGTTATTGCTTATACAAATTCCAGATGTTCACAGCTACACCACCAGCCAAAGTGCATAGGCCCTGTTGGTCATCATTTGCACCTGTTGTTCCAGCAGAAGCCTTGACTTCAGAAGGATGCCCAAGTCATGAACCTGCTTTCTAATGGGTAATGCTTGCTCATCTAACAGTCATATAATTCACTGTTTGTAATCAGCTGTCAATAACAGGGGTTTTTTTGCATTGGATTTTTATCATTTGTTGTGAAATGTTTTGGAGTAAGATTTCACAACAAAACAGGATGGATTGACTTTTTATATTTGAGTATCAGGATTCTTTGAGATACTACGGTAGTATGTATCTTTCCATCTCTTTGTGGATGATTTAAATAAGCCTAATTGCAAGCTTCCAACTAATGGGTCTCCCATTATTGCAACAGGAAATCACATCTTCAGTTTTATTACTTATAGCAACTGTGCATAAATGCAGACAGCATCATACAGTTGCAAGAATATTTTTAAACCACTCTTACGTACTGCATTCAATGGTATCAAAGAGCTTTTTGTCCCAGTAGAGAGGTTTACCGAAAGCTAACAATCTAGCCTTTCCTCTCTGTCATACTCAATTGACCGATCACCATTTAAACAAGCCAATGCTCCCTTCCCTTACCACACGTCCAAAGGCAACAGCCGGGGTAACATATTCTTATTCTGCTTCTGGGCTGAATCCCTTCAGTCTGATCTAGTCCACCTCTGTTTTCCTTGCTGTCTCTCTGGACTCATGTAAGCTTTAATTCTTCCCATTTGTTTTCCTGGGTGATTTGGTTTGCCTGCTGTTTAAAGCCTTCTGTTTCTCTCTTTCCATTGCTGAGCATTAGAAATCATTTCTTGCTAATCCTGTGAATCACCAAACTGCTTTTTCTTTCCTGCTGGCTGCGAAGAGTGGAACCCCACTTGGTTGGGTACTGCAGAAGGAAAAGCTTCCATCCTTTATTTTGTACATACTTATGAGTGGTATTTCTTTTTTTCTTGTGTCAGATGAAGAAAAGACTACCCAGCACTTGGTCTTGGGTTGTTGTTGTTGTTAGCTGCGAAGTCGTGTCCGACCCATCGCGACCCTATGGACAACATTCCTCCAGGCCTTCCTGTCCTCTACCATCTTCTGGAGTCCATTTAAGCTCACGCCTACTGCTTCAGTGACTCCATCCAGCCACCTCATTCTCTGTCGTCCCCTTCTTCTCTTGCCCTCGATCTTTCCCAGCATTAGGCTCTTCTCCAGTGAGTCCTTCCTTCTCATTAGGTGGCCAAAGTATTTGAGTTTTAGCTTCAGGATCTGGCCTTCTAAAGAGCAGTCAGGATTGATCTCCTCTAGGACTGACCGGTTTGATCGCCTTGCAGTCCAAGGGACTCGCAGGAGTCTTCTCCAGCACCATAGTTCAAAGGCCTCAATTCTTTGGCGCTCAGCCTTTCTTATGGTCCAACTTTCACAGCCATACATTGCAACTGGGAAGACCATAGCCTTGACTATACAATTTTGTTGGCAGGGTGATGTCTCTGCTTTTTAGTGTGCTGTCTAGATTTGCCATGGCTTTCCTCCCAAGGAGCAAGCGTCTTTTAATTTCTTGGCTACAGTCCCCATCTGCGGTGATCTTGGAGCCCAGGAAAATAAAATCTGTCACTACCTCCATTTCTTCCCCATCTATTTGCCAGGAATTGAGAGGGCCAGATGCCATGATCTTGGTTTTCTTAATGTTAAGTTTCAACCCAAGTTTTGCACTCTCCTTCTTCACCCGCAACAAGAGGCTCTTTAGTTCTTCTTCACTTTCTGCCATTAGAGTGGTATCATCTGCGTATCTTAGGTTGTTGATATTTCTTCCGGCAATCTTAATTCCAACTTTTGATTCATCTAGCCCTGCCTTTCTCATGATGTGCTCTGCATATAAGTTAAATAGGCAGGGCGACAGTATACAGCCTTGCCGGACTCCTTTCCCAATTTTGAACCAATCAGTGGTTCCCTGTCCAGTTCTCACTGTTGCTTCTTGACCTGCATATAGGTTTCTCAAGAGACAAATAAGATGGTCTGGTACTCCCATCTCTTTAAGAACTTGCCACAGTTTGTTATGATCCACACAATCAAAGGCTTTAGCATAGTCAATGAAGCAGAAGTAGATGTTTTTCTGGAACTCTCTAGCTTTCTCCATGATCCAGCGTATGTTGGCAATTTGATCTCTAGTTCCTCTGCCTCTTCGAAATCCTGCCTGTACTTCTGGTAGTTCTCGATCCACATACTGCTGAAGTCTAGCTTGTAGGATTTTAAGCATGACTTTGCTAGCATGAGAAATGAGTGCAATGGTGCGATAGTTTGAACATTCTTTGGCATTGCCTTTTTTTGGAATTGGAATGTAAACTGATCTTTTCCAATCCTGTGGCCACTGTTGAGTTTTCCAAATTTGCTGGCAAATTGAGTGTAGCACTTTTACTGCATTGTCTTTTAAGATTTTGAATAGCTCAGCTGGAATACTGTCACCTCCACTAGCTTTGTTGTTGCTCAGCTTTTCTAAGGCCCACTTCACTTCACATTCTAGGATGTCTGGCTCGAGGTCAGTGACCACCTCATTGTGATTATCAGGGACGTTAAGCTCATTCTTGTATAGTTCTTCTGTGTAATTTTGCCACCTCTTCTTAATCTCTTCTGCCTCTGTTAGGTCCCTGCCATTTTGGTCCTTTATCATGCCCATTTTTGCATTAAACGTTCCCTTCATCTCTCCAATTTTCTTGAAAAGATCTCTGGTCCTCCCTATTCTATTGTTTTCTTCTATTTCTTTGCACTGTTCATTTAAGAAGGCATTCTTATCTCTTCTAGCTATTCTCTGGAATTCTGCATTCAATTGGGCGTATCTTTCTTTTTCTCCCTTGCCTTTCGCTTCCCTCCTTTTCTCAGCTATTCGCAAAGCTTCCTCAGACAGCCATTTTGCTTTCTTGCATTTCTTTTTCTTTGGGATGGTTTTGGTTGCTACCTGTTGTACAATGTCGCGAACCTCTGTCCATAGTTCTTCAGGCACTCTGTCTATCAGATCTAATTCCTTAACTTACCTATTATTCTGGTTATCTTTTGGCTTCCTACTTTAGCATTCCAATCCCCCATGATGATAAGGACATCGTTTTTTGGTGTTAGTTCTATAAGGTGCTGTAGGGCTTCATAGAACCGGTCAATTTCATCCTCTTCAGCACTGGTGGTTGGGGCATAGACTTGGACTACTGTGATATTGAATGGTTTGCCTTGGATTCGAACTGAGATCATTCTGTCATTTTGAGGATTGTATCCCAGTATTGCTTTTCCTACTCTTTTATTGACTATGAAGGCTACTCCATTTCTTCTGAGGGATTCTTGCCCGCAGTAGTATACCTGATGGTCATCTGAATTAAATTCACCCATTCCTGTCCATTTTAGTTCACTGATGCCTAAGATGTCGATGTTCAGTCTTGTCATCTCTTGTTTGACCACGTCCAGCTTTCCTTGATTCATGGATCTTACATTCCAGGTTCCTATGGAGAAAAAATCTTTACAGCATCGGACTTTCCTTTCACCACCAGACACATCCACAGCTGAGCGTCCTTTCGGCTTTGGCCCAGTCGCTTCATTCTTTCTGGCGCTACTAGTACTAGCCCTCTGCTCTTCCCCAGTAGCATATTGGGCGCCTTCCGACCTGAGGGGGCTCATCTTCCAGCGTCATATCGTTTTGCCTTTTGGTACTGTCCATAGGGTTTTCATGGCAAAGATACTGGAGTGGGTTGCCATTTCCTTCTCCAGTGGATCACGTTTTGTCAGAACTCTCTGCTATGACCTGTCCGTCTTGGGTGGCCCTGCACGGCATAGCTCATAGCTTCATTGAATTACGCAAGCCCCTTCGCCACGACAAGGCAGTAATCCATGAAGGGGAGGTCTTGGGTAGGTTTAGGTTATTTATCTTTTTAGATTAACCTTTTCTTTCATTTTCTAGCCATGACATCAGGCTCAGTTTCTGTTCTCTGTCATCATTCCTCCTCCCATAAAACCTACATGGTCTTCTTCTTGCCTTTAGTGCCATAGATCACTTTTACACTTTTCTTAAATCTTAAGCTTTATTTCTTCCTTAGGGAAAGGGCTTCTTGTGCCTTTGAGGTCTTTATTTCACTGGACCTGCTACTTCTCATGGCAGACACTTTATCACCTCCTTTAATCAGTATCCACCTTTACATCTCTCAGGATTTTATGATCTCTCATCCTTTCAGCAGCAGCTGAGTACAGATTTTGCAGTCAGGATTTTTTTTTTCACATATACGCCTACTAACTTGCATCCAACTTTAATTCTTTAATTATTTCTCAACTCTGATGAAGCCGGTTGGATTGCAGGTGCATGCCAAAATTGTATTGTGCATCATCTTGTCTCATCCAAATACTAACCAGATGTGACCCTACTTAGTTTTTGTGACCAGCCAAATTAATATACTCTTTCTGTGTGTTTGCATAAGGAGAAAAACCCATGAGCATCTTTCTTAAAACACCTTTCTTTGTGTCCTGTTTTGAGAGTTGAGGTAGATAGCTAGCTACACATCAAAGGATGCTGAACTCACCAATGGAATTTCATTTTAAGAAAATCATCTGCAAAGAGAAATATGAGAGGTAACATAACTACGGTTGTTTAAAAATAAAGGTAAACAGGCCTAGGCAAATCTTTAATTTCTTCAGCCTTTGGTAAATTCACCAATCCCTTTGGAGTAGGTCTCTAGAATGCACAATTCTTCTCTTCAAAGTGCTTTGGAAATGCTGGACCACTTTGATCCAAATGTTAAAAAGCACAACAGTGCACGCACAGAGTCCCATTTCTATCATAATCAGGGCACAATGCCCCAAAGTAGAGCATGGCTGCCTGGACAGGCATAATATTTGCCAGGTTTAAATGACTGACTTGCTGTTTCTTTACTTATTTACTTTGTTCTTGGTTGACTCCTTAATGACTTGTTTTTGTAAATAATGAATATTTCTAATATTTTAAATTTTTGTCCACATTGAATTAATGTGCATTTCTTCGGCTTATGTTGGCATATGGTTTTTTATTTATAACAAGGCACTTTTTTGGATAGGTCTGCAGAAAAGTAGCTCATAAATATTCAGATGACTGAGGGCTTTATTTATTTTTTGTCTTGCAGTGGAATTTTCAGGGTTGATACAATATAGGAAGCTAACACTGCCTAATGCCATCCAGTCATATAGCTCAGTCTAACTCATAGCAACACTCCAGGGGGTTGGAGAATAATCCTTCTCAGTCCTGCCTGGAGGTGCCAGGAATAATGCAAAAGCTGTGTTTCATGACTCAGTTATAGTCATTTTCATTTTGCTATTCTGCTTTTCAATCATCCCATCTGTAGGAAACTCTTCCACCTTCAGTTCATCTCCATAATAAACACTATGCATTTTCCATGGAATTTTTGAATATTGAATGAGATTTATAGGGAAAGGGGATTGGTAGAGGTCATTTGAACACAAGCTTATGGGATACTTTGGAAACTGCATTTCAATGAAGAATGAAGTAAATATAATTCTAATGAAAGAACTACAAAATGAATGACATTCATTTATACAAAAGGCATAATGGAATGGAATAGAGAATCTTGCTCACTCTTATTTCTAATTTTTTTCTAAATATCAGAGGTCATTCCCATCCATTCCCATTCTCTTTTAATTGGGGATTGAAATGGGCATCTCTGTGTGGGAAATTTGTCACATAGGTTTTTTTAAAAATCCCATTTATGTCCCGCCCTTCTCTGAAGACTCAGGGCGGCTTACAATCTAAGAAGCACAAATCAATGTGCTTAGCAATAGCCTTCATTCTATGTATATGCCTGCTTATTAGGGCTTTCGCCCCCCACAAGCGGCATTTTACAAAGTCAGTTTATTGCCCCCAACAATCTGGGTCCTCATTTTACCTACCTCAGAAGGATGGAAGGTTGAGTCAACCTTGAGCCTGGTGGGACTCTAACCTGCACTAATTGCAGGCAGCTGGTGTTACTTAAGGAGGCATTAGCCCACTGCTCCACCAAGGCTCCATTCTGTATGTAGCAATTGATTCTTAGAGAATGCTTATCCTTCCTAATTTCAAAGGATGTATGTGAATTTATATCTGCTTCGTATTAGCAGGTTAGTACTACAATATAGTAGCTTAAAATGTAGTTGGTTAAGTTGAAGTTCAGTATGTTATACAAGTTTAGACAATTTGTTAATATACTGATTAAACATTGATAAATAAGGCATAGGTTAATGTGATATATGTAAGCCACGGTTTGAATTTTACCTTCAATTTTGACTTCTTTATCCATATGTAAAGGTTGGCATTTGTTAATCCTGATTATTGCCACTTCTTAATTCAAATACTATACATGTATAAAAAATATGATTAAAAACTTCTGACCTCTGCTTGCCTGCCTTTTGCACTTTGTATTAGCATTCATTTTGTGAATACATAGAGTTTAAATAATTCCAATGGGGTATCCTTTCGATATGGAGAAATTAATTAAAAGAAATTTAATTCTCAGCTGCAAAAGCTTTACCAGGATTTAATCTGGATCTCATAGGCAATCTTTTTGTCTGCTTGAATAAATGCCAACCCTGGTTTAGCTGTATCTCTCAGAGAAATTTTTCCTTCAAACATCCCTTTATGCAGTACTTAGCCAACTCTTGGACATTATCCAAAGAAGGCTCTTTATATGCTCTTTTTCTTTGTTTAAGTAGCTTTAATTTTAGAGGGACAGTGATACTATTCCTATAGTTTTACAGGCATAGCTGAACATGTGAAATGGCCATGAGATAAGAAACATCTTTCAGACCATTTATTCCTACCTAAGGGTATATTTCTTTCAGAAACAGCTAATACTGTAAGCTTTCTCTTAGCCAAATATTCTTTACTTGGCTTCATAAGCTCTGCTTTCTTAATTGACAAGAGCAAGTTCACACAAAGATAATTTAAGAAGGATTGTGCAGGACTATAATTCTTCTGGAATAAAGCAGTATGTGCTTTCACGGGCAGTAGAAAATAGCAGAACACAGCATTATCACATAAGCAATGCAGAATAGATTCAGAGATTTGGATAGCTGACAGTAACCAGGCAACATCAAGAATATTGGCAAGCCAAGTAAGGTTTAAGGTAGGTTATTTGTGTCTTAAAAAAACTTGTTAAATCTATTTAAGGGCTTATGAAACCATTGGTGTATGTATTGTCCTTAAAAATGGCAAAAAATAGCTTTTGTCCCAAACTTAGTGCTATTTTTTTTGGGGGGAGAGCACAGTTTTTGTGATTTAATGGCTGCTTTTAGTCTAGACCACCTTGCTTTGTTTTATTTAAGTTTTTAATTGTTTTAATTTAACATGTTTTGTAAGCCACTCAGAATCCTTGAAGTGGGTGGCTATAATAAATTTTAGTGAATAAATAAATAAATTTTAGTGAAATAAATGCACCTTCAAATTTATATGGGGCTGACTTTCATGTCAATATGAGTGGACTTCAATTCTCTAGCCACACATGTAGATATTCAACTTGGAGAACTCTGGTGTTAGGCATTTTATGGTGCAAACAGATACTACGTGCTAAGTTTTTAGATTCATGTCTAATTCTTTAAAGGAATGTTTTTTCTTCTGTTTGGGCTCTTGATTGACTAATGCAGAATCAATCTTGATGGACAGATAAAAATGTGATTCTTCTAAGAGACATTTGGAAATTGTGAAATTTCCATTCATGGCACATTTGACTTTGCTTCAGTGATTATATTATGTCACTGTTTCTCAATCTTAACAACTTTAAGATGTGTGGACTTCAACTTTCAGAATTCCTCAGCCAGCTATCTTAAAGTTGTTAAGGTTGAGAAACACTGTAATAGGGCACTGTCTTGGGGTCAAAGTATGTGAAACACAATAGTGCACATCAGCAGAGGCTAAGCAGACAGAGTTATGTTACAATTTAATGGAAAACAAATTATTTTAAGAAGTAGAAAAGGTTAGTATTTCTGACTCCTCATATTTATCTAGGGATTGATAGCATCAGTGAGAATACTTCTCATGTTATCAACACATCACATCTGATTCTGTTATTCATCACCCCTGAGTGACATTTGCTATAAATTGCATGAGCCACATGGACCATATGTTCAGTTTCTGCACTCATATGTGCTCAGCAGGTAGTCATGAATTCTCAAACCTTCACAGGAATAACAGAAAAAAAAATCATTTACAAACTAGCATTTGGTTTATTCACAAGGTCAAAGTAATCTAGTTCATTATGTGAATCTTACAACTGAAGAAAAAACTTGATCAACAAAAGCAGAATCCTCTTAGGAACCTAATTTTACCTACACAAATTGCTTCCTCTTATGATGCTGATTGTTTTCAGTCCTACTTTGAATGGAGCAAAGCATTAGGGAATGTAGCAATATGCATGGACATCACTAACATAATCCAGTGAGAAATTAATTAGTCACTGTTTGTAGTGCTGCTTTGATGAAAGGTGCCAAAAACAGTAAAAAATTATTATACAAACAGCCCACATAGAAAATATTGTGTATATAGTTGAGTGTTTTTTTACTGATTTACATATAATTTATTCCTCATATATTTAGCTATAAGGGCTGGGTAAACTAAGATTTAAAAACACTTTACATAATATTAGCCAGATAAATTATGTACCTAGAATATTTTATGCAGTAAATTTTCATCTCTTTTGTGTTTATTAGTTGCCTTTGAAAGGGCTTTCAATTTTATGAATTTATCCATTATTCATAGACATTTGATAACATTTTGGACAAATTTTATATGTCCATGTTTAAGTCCATTTATAGCCAAAGAATTGTAGCAACCTATTTCTATCAGGTATTATTAGCTTCATTGTGGGAATGTTTCTGGTCTGTTTGCTGGCTTCTCATCAGATATACTAACTGAAGGGGAAAAAAACACATATTTGGTATTATCTTTTGCTCTTCAGTAAAAAGGAGAATTTTAAAAACTACTTATTGAAGATGACTTTATATACAAAAATATCCCCTGAAAATATTTTTAATTATCTATTTGTTGACTATTTCAGATGCTGGACCAAAAGGACAAATTTTGCCAATTTTACTCAGAGCAAGACAAATTTCAGTGCTTAAACTTCCTGAACTACCGAAGAGGGAAAAAAGTTAGTCAGTAGAAATCATTCTGTACTACAAAATAAATTGTACAGAAGCCCTAGTAAGATTCCCAGATTTTAATCATCACTTTTCATTGTTTGAATCAGGTTAAATGTATTCAGCACTGATTATAAGACATTATTTTTCTGTTTTTCCTCTGATGGAAGCCATTGCCCCCATGATCTCTCCAATTATTTAAAGGCATAAGGTTCTGCAAAAAATGAATTTCATATTCTAATAGAATAAAGCAGCACAATTTATCCAGAAAAATGGCCATTTCCTTTTATACTATTTTAAGGTCATTTCTTTGCTTGGGTATTATGAAATTTCACATTACATAAAACTAAAACAGAAAAGAACATATGAATGTTGGATGATCAAAATATGTGGGTGCTATAAACATCTAATTTGCAGTTGGATGGCAATTTTTAGAATGGACATATGTCTTTATTTGTTGGAACTAATTGTTAATGTAAAATAGATTGCAGAATACAATTTGCAAGGAACATTGTGTGATGATCATGACCTTAGAAAACCATGTTTTTTTAAAAAAAAAACTTGCCATAACATTAATTACTGTAGAGCCTATCAGGCCAAACAAAATCAAAGACACATGTCTTTTAACTAGTTACTGTTCAAATTCTAGGATAAGAGAATAAAATTCAATCAATCAGCATAATGTAGTAAAAGACAGATTCTGCTATCTAGATGCTTGAAGATATATTCTTCACTCTGTTTGTCTGTTCCTGAGAACTATGGGAGTTCCACGTCTGGAGAATATCCAGGATAAAGATAGATGGTAAAACAAAATCACAGGTAAGTCTGAAAAGGTCTTTGCATGGGGACAGCTAAGCCTCTATTTTGGCCTATTGATCTCTCTAGAATGCTGCTGCTGCTGCTGCAGACTCTGTTCCCACTCTGATCAAGGAATCACAATTACATTCTGTGCAGTGGTGGGATTCAGCCAGTTCTCACCACTTTGGCAGAACTGGTAGCCATTTTTTTGTTGCCCAGGCCCAGAATGGACTTCCGGAAGCAGGATCCACACGGAGAACCAATTGTCCATATATTTGAATCCCACTACTTTCTCTGTGTAAACTTGACTACCATCACAGAGGATGAGATAGAGAGTTTTACTGAAAGGGTTTCTTTCACCATTGGTAATCTTTGACTTCTATCTCAAATCTTTGGTCATTTGCTCTGGGTCTTTCTCTTTTTTATTTATTAAATTTGATGTTAACATCCATCTTTTCTCACACAGCTAGCTTTGAATGTAAAAATCTGGCATAGTTCGCTCTGTGATGGATCATCAATACGCTTGAGAACTGTCACCAAGAGACATATATGGTACAAACATGATTTCACAGTAAACTATCATGCAACATAGTTCTGAAATAGCAACTCAGGAATAACCGTGAAAACCTGTCCATGCTACAATTCACTACCTGGCATAGCACAATAATCTTGCATATTATTATTATTGCTCAAAGTTTAAAATTCAGATTCATTCATGATCTTCTAGATGACAAGCAATACACTTAATGTACTCCACCTAAACAATTTTAATCTTTATTATAAGGATGACTGGAAATAATACAAATAATGGCCAATTCGAACAGCTTCTTTAAAAATTCTAAGTCTTGTTGGTTATTTTTTAAGAAATGGGGAGTCTATGTTTTGGGTTAGATAGCATAGGCTTCTTATCGGGGTAGGTATCTGCCAGTCTTTCTGTTCATCAAATTTTAATTTTTGTAAAGCAGTCTCCTTTGATTATTAGAAAAGGGAAAGCTGGCAAGCTGTATATACAAGTATTTAACATTGTATTTATTTGTAGGAAGCCTGGTGGGACTTACAGAACTTCCATAAGCCTTCTCAGGAAATAAACATAGCTAGCAGTGTGGCCCATCAGTCCATAAGCCTTGGTGGAGCAGTGGGCTAATGCCTCCTTAAGTAACACCAGCTGCCTGCAATTAGTGTAGGTTCGCATCCCACCAGGTTCAAGGTTGACTCAGCCTTCCATCCTTCCGAGGTAGGTAAAATGAGGACCCAGATTGTTGGGGGCAATAAGCTGACTTTGTAATAATGCCGCTTGGGGTGTGTGTGAAAGCCTTAATAAGCAGGCATATACATAGAATGAAGGCTACTGCTAAGCTTGTAAGCCGCCCTGAGTCTTCGGAGAAGGGAGGGATATAAATGGAATTAAAATAAAAAAAAATAAAAATTAAATTGGAAATTTGTCCATCAGCCCATAAAAGACAACATTAAATGTAGGTGATACATAGTATCTCTGAGGGCTAGAATGGTTGTAAAAGCATTTCACTCACTATCTTTTTATAAAATTCTTTTTGTTTTGCTTTTTGCAGTGGCGGGGGCCCTCCTTGCACCCACTTTATGAACAGACCTCTCCCTAGAGCTGATTTTTGACCAACTGCTTTGTAGTATTTGAAAAGTATATCCTAAAAAATCTATCTATCCCAATCTAGTTCTTCTGGGTATTGAGAAAAAAATAATAACACACAGCTAAAAATGTTTGATGGACTGGTTATGTATATAATTATTTGACATACCATCTGATTGCATGGGAATTCATTTGGAATATACCTCTGCATAAACTTGCAACTTAAAAAAAGGTTTCTGGACATGTAGCAGGTGCAAGGAAAGAGGAGAAGCAATAACAATGTCTCACCAATCTTCTTCGGCATGGCACCAAATGCTGCATTATTTTACACAGAAATATTCTCCTTGAGAATCTGTACTTCACAGATCCTTATGGTATATAGTTTCTGGCTTAATGACTTAGTGCACAGTCAAGCTGAGTGAATGAAACAGCTGTGCCCGTATGGAAGATGGTGTACACATGATTGTTCTCATTGATTTTCTTGACTACTTACCTCTTAAAAATGTATTAGTCCTAATTGCTGTAAATGATTTTAGAACTCTCTAAGAAAAATTAGTCAGGAGTCTGTCCTGAGAAGAATTTGCATGTAGAGAGCAGGTCTCTGTTGGCTGAAGGCTTAAGAAAGCGGATCAGACATTTTTGCCTGAAGATATCTCACATAAATTCCTCTTTATGTCATTTAGCTATTGCTATGAGACCTGAAAAATTTATTCCAGAAGAAAGAGGGAATACAATTCTAGTTTAACCCAACACAAGAGAAATGGAAACAAAAAAAGAGGAGAAGATGTGCATAGCTACTTGAAATGAATCATGTTTTTAAATCCTGCTACTTTCATGACACTTAACTATTGTTGTTAAAAGAAAGCAAAATAACAATAAGCATTGTGAAAAAGAAATTCAGAAATTAACATATATTCCTGCTGATAACTATTCAAGTATTTTGCTGAATGCAGTAAATAGCATTTAGTGATGAGCTCTTTGAGACCTTGAGACAATTGAATATTCTTGGTAAATATATCAGTAAGCTGCATAAGACAGCAGCTTTTAAAACCAAACCAGACTAGACTATTTAATCATTTACTGATACAGATAGCAAGGAGAATGTAAAATTAATTTTCAAATTAAAAACTGGGATTTTGTTAACAAATCAAAGAAAAATAATAACCTTAAACATTATTATAATCACCAGCACAGGTAATCCCCAAGTTATGAGTGTTCACTTAACACTCATTCAAAGTTACGTGATGAGCGCCTCGTAGTGCTTATGAGCAAGTCCTGAAATTTTGAATATTGCAGACCACGACAGTCATTCGCCCTTATGAGCGACCACAGTGGCACTGTAGCATTCACACTAGTTATTCCCTCCCTCCCCACCCACTCCCTAGGCACCAGGCCTTCAATACACAGCCTGTGAAGATCGAGATGTTGACTTTCAAACTTTTGTAAAATGATTTATTGTTGGTATTTCACCCCAGATAGATTAGCAAAAATGTATAAAGGGATTTTTAATAAGTGCTGGAAATGTAGTCAAAATCCAGATTTATTTGATCATATTTGGTTGTCTTGCAAATATGTGAAAATACAGTGGATAAACATAGCAATGACAATGCAAAAATATTTAAGATATAAATATTAATGAAACCTGAAGCTTTTCTTTTAGGTATTAAGGACAAGTCAATTGAAAAACAATTTGAGGTGCTAATCTTACACATGGTGATGGCTGTGAGGATTATACTTGCCAAACATTGGAAAGAAAAAGAGATGCCGACTGTTGAAGAATGGATTTTTGTGTATATATATGTGTGTGTGTATATATATATATGTGTGTGTGTGTGTGTGTGTGTGTGTGTATACACGGTGGCTCAGTGGGTTAGAACGCTGAGCTTGTGGATCAGATGGTCGGCAGTTTGGTGAGTCGAATCCCGAGTGCTACGTAACAGAGTGAGTGCCTGTTACTCGTCCCAGCTTCTGCCAACCTAGCAGTTTTAAAGCACATAAAAATGCAGGTAGAAAAATAGGGACCACTATGGCGGGAAGGTAACAGTGTTCTGTGCGCCTTTGGCATCTAGTCACACGACCACGGAGATGTCCTTGGACAAGTGTTGGCTCTTTGGCTTTGAAACGGAGTTGAGCACCGGCCCCTAGAGTTGGAAATGACTAGCACGCATGTGCGGAGGAACCTTTACCTTTACACACACACACACACACACACACACACACACACCCACACATACATTACCATAGCTTACCTCTTTTTTCAAAAAATAAGTTTGTTTTATTATAGAATGTGTGTGTATTCAACCCGCCAAACTGCCGACCATCTGATCCACTATAATAAAACAATAAACTTATTTTTTGAAAAAAGTGGTAAGCTGTGGGGAGAAGAGTATACATGCTGGGATGAAAGCAGAAGTGACATCTTTTTCCTTTCCTTTTTCTCTTTTTTCTCTTTTATACTTTTTTCCTTTGTAGTTTTCTGATTGCATTTTTTGTAGTTTGTGTTGGCTTTTATTCTCTCATTTATAATTCTTAGAAAAATTATTTTAAAAGGAAAAAGAGAGAATTCAGGGAGTCTGGGGAGGAAGAAACAATGAGAAACAGAAGAGAAAGGCTCATCAAAAGTGAAACAAGCATTTTACAATGACTAAGCAGTGAGGTTTCAACTGCCAAAGCTGTCACAAGATGGAACAGGCCGACAACTGATATCAGGGAAGCTATTTGAGGCCAACCTGATTGGTATGAAAAATAAAGCTTTTGCAATTATGTTTCCTCCCTGCCTTTCATGAAGTCTCCACAGCAAGATGAGCCTTAACAATGATGGATATTTCTTATCATGCTAGTAACCATTATAGCTACACTCACTGAGATAATAAGGCTAATCAAAACTTGTGCTTCAGGGCATAAACTGATTGCTTGAGAGGATCAAGAAAAAAACTATTTCCTCTTCACTTAGAGCATTGCATATTAATATTATAGGACTATCTTGCTTATTCCCTCTGAAGTATTATTGAATGCTAGAAATGAGTATTTCACTGAACCAGATTAAAAATAATAATAATAATCCTATATTGGTGACAATCATGCAAATCCTCCAGTTTTTTTAAGAGACCTGAGATTCTCCATATTTAAAATATAAAATACCTTAGTACAAGAACCAGTCTTTGCTACAGGAAGATGGCGTAGTGCAGACATGTCAAGCTCGCGATGTCATGTGACGTCACACGACGTATCGGAACTTTTTCCCCATTGCTGGCAATGGGGTGGGCACGGTTTCCTCATGATGCATCCGGCATGCGGGCCAGCAGTTTGACATTCCTGGTATAGTGTTTTATTGTATCTGTTATGTGTTTTGATTTAAATGTGTCTCCAACTGTTTTAGAGGGAAACTGAAGTTTGTATTTGAGCAGAAAAAACAGCTTTAAATTTGATTGGTTGCCGCCTAGTGGCAGCATGTATAAATAGCTCTCAGTCTGTCGGTTGAGTTCAGTTCTGTTATGCTTGCAAATAAACCTGTTGCATTAGATCGGTCTGGTCAATGTCTCCAAGAACCCACTACACAACAGTGGCAATGGTGGGATCTTGCTGAAGGAATGATGCCTATTAGAGTTGAAGTCACAGGGTGGTAGCCCAGGCACCAGAGCCCTTGTGGGACCACGTCCCCACCCTACCTGCCAGTAAGCCACATTGGAGGCACCGTTGTCCTGATGGATCCATCCCCAGGATACTAGGCAGCTCAGCTCCTCTTGCAGCAGAAGGCAGTGACCAGGACCTCACTGAATGCCTGCCACGGCCAAGCTTGGCAGGCTCAATAAGTTTGATGTCTCCCACCCAGAACAGTGGAGCTCATACGTCTCCAGTGTGGACAACTACCTGCGGGCCAACCAGGTCAGAGAGGATGGGTTGAAAGCGGTGACCCTGCTCTGCGTGTGTGGACAGGCCACATATGACATGGCCAAGAATCTGATGGTGCCAGCCAGCATTGAGTCAGTAACATATGCTGACTTAAAAAAAAGATTGAAAGAATACTTCAAACCCAAGCTGTCCATAATTGCTTGGCGTCAGGCTTTTGAACTGAGAGAGCAAAAGTCAGGGGAGTCGGTAGCTAAGTTCGTGGCTGCACTCCAACAAGCATCATGCCACTGCGAGTTCCTAGACCTGGAGGATTGTCTCAGAAATAGACTTGTGTGTGGGCTGATGAATAGAAATTTGCAGCAGCACCTATTTGCCATTGAAAAGCTGACCTTCCAAGATTCTCTGAAGGAAATCATGGCAGATGAGGCTGCCGGTGGACCAATGAAGGCTCTACAGCCTCAAAAGACACCCTCCAGCCAGGTAGCCGTGCATCAAGGGACCATTGAGAGACTGGAAGATTCAGAAGAGGATGATGAGATCGACCAATTGCAGAGGGAACCCATTAGACGGCATCATCCTATACCACAAGCAACTAGTCCTCAAAGCTGCGCGAGCTGCGGGGAACAACACAAAAGAACTGAGTGCAGGTTTCACACAGCACTGTGCTATGCCTGTGGGAAGCAAGGCCACATCGCCAGAGTCTTTAGAGGTCGCCAGAGAGATGCTCAGACTGCAGATGCCCAGCAGAAAGGTAAATGGGCCCCGGGGCAAAATAGGGTCGGATACTGTTCTGGGAGGAGAAGCATTCTGCGGATGGGAACCCAATGCCCCCTTAAAGAGAGCTGAGACTTCAAGTCAAAATACAAGGGGTCCCTTGTTCCATGGAGCTTGACATGGGGTCAGCTCTATCAGTCATTTCTTACAAGACTTTTAGTTATATCTGCAGACAAGGCAAGAAGCAAGTTCAACACAAACTGTCAAGCATTGTTCTGACAGATTTTTCAAATTGCTGTGTTGTGGTGAAAGGTGAAGCCTCTGTAAGGGTTAGATTCAAAGAGTTTGATGGTCCCATCAACGTTGTGGTCATTGAAGGACAACGTACAAGTCTAATAGGATTACACTGGTTTGAAGCCCTGGGCATCTGAGTAACTGGCATAAATCGCACTCAAACAGCTGACCTGGCAGCCAAGAGTATGCTGATGTGTTCAGTCCTAACCTTGGACGATACAAAGGGGCACCCATCTCCCCTAATCTTGATCTGGCTATCACTCCAATCAGGATAAAACCGTGCAGAGTGCCATTTGCATTAAAACCAAAGATTGATGCAGAACTGGACAAATTAGTGCAACAGGGAGCACTCCAACCAGTGCACAGTAGACTGTGGGAGACTCCCACAGTGACCCCAGGGAAGTCCAATGGGGATGTCTGTATCTGTGCAGACTACAAGTGAACAATCAACAAGGCACTACAGCAACAGGCTTACCCAGTGTCAGTAGTAAGTCACATCCTCGCATCACTTCAAGGAGGTTGCCAGTTTGCCAAACTAGACCTCGCAGAAGCCTACCAGAAGCTGCCAGTTGATGATGCCACAGTAGAGGCACAGACAATCATCACTCACAGAGGGGCATTCAGAGTTCGTCGCCTGCAGTTTGGGGTAAGTGTTGCCCTGGGATTGTTCCAAAGCATTATGGAACGGACACTTAAAAATATACCAGGCATCTGCCCCTATTTTGATGACGTCCTGATTGCAGGTGAATCTGCGGCAGTCCTAGCAGATCACAGAGCAGTGCTTCAACAGTTACACAAAGCAGGGTTGAAGTTAAAAAAAAAGAAAAGTGTCAAATTGGAGTGGACTCTACTGAGTTCTTGGGATTTTGGAGAGATGCTGCTGGAATCCATCCATCAGAGGCTAAGCTAAAAACTATCCAACAAGCCCCCAGTCCTAAATCCAAAGGGGAGTTGCAAGCATTTCTGGGACTTTTAAACTTTTATCACTTGTTTCTGCCACACAAAGCAGTGTTGGCAGAGCCACTCCATCATCTTTTAGAGAAAGAAGCACCATGGGTGTGGGCAAGCAGTCAAATCACTGCTATCGTCAAACTCTGTGTTAGCCCATTTTAATGAAAAACTGCCCATGATTTTAGCATGTGATGCATCACCGTATGGCATCGGAGCAGTTCTAAGCCATAAAATGGCAGATGGTCATGAAGCCCCTATAGCATATTATTGTAGAACATTATCAGCAGCTGAGAGAAACTATGCTCAGATAGACAAGGAAGCTCTCGCTACTGTAGCAGGAATTAAGAAATTCCATGACTTCCTATACAGGCGACCCTTCATCATTTTCACTGATCACAAGCCATTGCTTGGCCTCTTTGCAGCAAACAAGCAGACTCTGCAGATCCTATCACCAAGGATGCTGCAATGGTCATTTTTTATGGCTGCCTATTCATACAGGCCATTCCATAAGTCATGCAAAGAAATGGGCCATGCTGATGCACTCAGCTGACTGCCTCTGCCTTGAACAGATCCAGACCCAGACCCAGCATCTCACATCCTGGCAATCCAGGATCTTCCTGAAATGCCCCTACATGTTGGAGATGTGGCCGCCGAAACTGCCATTGACAGAACACTCAGCCGTGTTCTGAACTGGGTATTGAGGGGATGGCCAGAAAACAGGCCAAGTCTAGAGTTCCAGAGCTATGCAAGCAAAAAGGATGAGCTGTCAGACCACAAGGGTTGTTTATTGTGGGGAAGCAGGTTGATTGTTCCAGCCACATTGCAAGCCAGAGTACTAGAATCTCTGCATGAAGGGCATCCTGGCATCATTAGAATGAAGGCACTTGCAAGAAGCTACTTGTGGTGGCCACGTCTGGATAAGGACATTAAGGCTCAAGTAAGGAGCTGTTCGGTTTGCCAAGAAACAGCCAGAAATGCCTCAAGCACCAGTGCACCGCTGGGAGACCACACAAACTCCATGGTCTCGTGTGCATATCGACTTTGCAGGACCATTTCAGGGACAGGTATTCCTCATTGTAGTAGACTGCTATTTAAAATGGCTACAGGTAGTATCTGTCCAATCTACTGCCAGGACCATCCAGGAACTGCACAGGCTTTTTGGTACACATGGCCTGCCAGAATTCATTGTGTCAGACAACGGGGCACAATTGATGGCAGCACAGTTTCAGTCCTTCCTTAAAGCTATCATGATTAGACACACCACTTAAGCTTCCTTCCATCCAGCTTCCAATGGCCAAGCTGAATGGATGGTGAGATCCACAAAAGAGGCTCTAAAAGACTAACAACAGGAGTCTGGAATCATCACCTGGCAGACTTTCTTTTATGCCAGCAAACAACACCAAGTACCACTACAGGTTGCAGCCCAGCTGAGCTTAGATGGGGTCATCCACTCACAACAAAGTTGGACCATCTCCATCCTGACAGATTAGCTGCAGAAATGTCACAACCCAAGCCTCCAAGGAATTTACAGCTGGGTGAGCCTGTTTGGGCAAGAAACTATGGGCAGGGGGCACCTTGGGTGGTTGCTATTGTGACAAAAGTGTCAGGGCCACTTTCCTACAAGGTGGCCCTGGACAACAGTTGTGTGGTCCGACACCACACTGACCAATTGTGGTGGCGACAGGCTAATCAGAGTCCTGGAGCAGAAAGCAAGAGGACTATAGACATGCATAGGGAAACTGCCATTCCCGAATCACTCAGACCCACAGAAACTGTACGAGAGAAACCAGAGGCACCACAGAACAGTATACCATGTTTGCCAGCAAGTGACATGAGTGAACACAGCAGTACAGGTCTACCCAGTATGGAGAGACCTAGCGGCACAGGTCTACCTGGTGCAGACAGACATAGCGGCACGGGTCTACTGGGGACAGCCAACCAGCAAGTTGATCAGGAGACCCAAACAGCTTTGCGGCGCTCCGAAAGAACTCGTAATCCACCAGCATATTTAAATGACTATGTGCATAAAATGTACTGGGAATGACTTTGTCCAGGGGGAAGGGGTGTTATGTACTAATATTAACAGTTAATGTGTTTTGATTTAAATGTGTCTCCAACTGTTTTGGAGGAAAACTGAAGTTTGTATTTGACCAGGCAAACCAGCTTTAAATTTGACTGGTTGCCACCTAGTGGTGGCACGTATAAATAACTGTCAGTTTGTCGGTTGAGTTAAGTTTCATTTATTTTTTATTTTATTTTATTCCCATTTATATCCCGCCCTTCTCCAAAGACTCAGGGAGTGGACTCAGGGAGTGGAATGCTTTTACAACCATTCTAGCCCTCAGAGATACTATGTATCACCTACATTTAATGTTGTCTTTTATGGGCTGATGGACAAATTTCCAATTTTAATTTTTATTTTTTTTATTTTAATTCCATTTATATCCCTCCCTTCTCCGAAGACTCAGGGCGGCTTACAAGCTTAGCAGTAGCCTTCATTCTATGTATATGCCTGCTTATTAGGGTTTTCCACACACACCCCCCAAGCGGCATTATTACAAAGTCAGCTTATTGCCCCCAACAATCTGGGTCCTCATTTTACCTACCTCGGAAGGATGGAAGGCTGAGTCAACCTTGAGCCTGGTGGGACGTGAATCTGCACTAATTGCAGGCAGCTGGTGTTACTTAAGGAGGCATTAGCCCACTGCTCCACCAAGGCTCTCCTCATATGTTCCCCACAACAACATTATGAGACAAGCTAGGCTGAGAGACAGTGGTCACTCAGCTGTATTTCATGGCTAAGGTGAGACTAGAACTCATGGTCTCTGGATTTCTACTCTGGTGCCTTAACTACTGTACCAAGCTGGCTCTCCTCTGGCTTCATCTGTCATGATCAATGTATTTTCATAGAAGAATTAAAACTATAACAATGGAAATAACAGTAATATCAACACTGGTGATGGTTTTTTATAAAAATATATTGGAAACGCAGCTAAGTATACTTAATCACAGCAAAGGTAGCAGTAATTAATCTAGCTTCAGTGAAAAATGGATGAACTTGAAAAAAAACTTTCTCATTTTTTTTATTATTAATTTTGAAAGATACAGTTACTTTCAAAAACAACAACCATGCAGAAATGTATTTTAAATTACCCTTTTGTAAAAAAAAATATATCTGCCATCAAATCATGTGGACTCTTAATTACATAGATTTTCTCTATGGTGATCTGTTGCTAATTGGTTTTTTAAAGTTTTCCAAAGGTGCATTTATTGCAACTGTGTCTGAGTCCATCAACCTTGTGGCTGATTCTCCTCTTCTCTTTCCTTCCACCTTCCCCAACAGTAGAGCTTCTCCAGAGAGCCGGGACTTTGTCTAATGTGTCCAAAGTAGGATAATTTGAGCCTGGTTGTTTGTGCCTTGATTATGAATGAAGAAAAATATGTATCAGAAAAAACACATGAAAAGAGGTGAAGCAAGGGAAATTCATAAAATAAAGACATAGCGAGAGAGTTTATATTAAAACACTACATATGGGAAAATTGTGCACAAAAATCTCACGTGGCATGGAAAGCTGTACACGACAGATGTGGAGTTTTTAAAAGTTCATTAAAAATCTTGATAGGTTAGAATATCACTCACTAATGCTGACAGTAAAACCAGCAGAATTTTTACTGATCCATATGTTCCCAAGTAATTGCAGTTCAAACCAACAAAATAAAAACAGATTAAATCCTCCCTAACATGAAGTTTCATCACAGCAAAATAATCAGTTCCTGGCTCAAATACTAACAGAGTATGAAGATTTTGAGTGAAGAGTAATTACTAATCTATATCTTTTTATTATTATTAAACAGACTACTTACTGATATGGAATACCAATAAGGTTCACATGAAAGGTATTTTATAGTCTTAAAATCTTGATTTTTTTTTTGTTCTGTTTAAGCTCATAAAGCGAGAATTGAGGCCTTTGAACTATGGTGCTGGAAAAGAGTCCTGCGAGTCCCCTGGACTGCAAGATGATCAAACCGGTCAGTCCTAAAGGAGATCAACCCAGACTGCTCTTTAGAAGACCAGATCCTGAAGCTGAAACTCAAATATTTTGGCCACCTAATGAGAAGGAAGGACTCATTGGAGAAAAGCCTAATGCTGGGAAAGATTGAGGGCAAGAGAAGAAGGGGACGACAGAGAATGAGGTGGCTGGATGGAGTCACTGAAGCAGTAGGCATGAGCTTAAATGGACTCCAGAAGATGGTAGAGGACAGGAAGGCCTGGAGGAACGTTGTCCATGGGGTCACGATGGGTCAGACACGACTTCACAACTAACAACAACAGCAACAAGCTCATAAACTTCCACAACATGAGGCTTAACATGTTCCATAAATCAGCAAAGCTATTATAATAAAGTATCATCCCTTAGATATCTTCAAGTATAGATAATGGACAATCCATGTCTCCTTAACCACTCCATTCTGTTAACTTTTGATCTTTAAATCTGTCCAGAAGGGTTGACATAGCTCTGACTGTTGTAACTTTCACATAAAGCAATTTAATCCATCTCCCCTTTGTTGTTAAAAAGATGAATCTAAAATTGTTATTCTTGAATTATGCATGCATAGGGTCTTAATTTTTCCCTGGGCAAGAAAATTAAGAGACATCTTATGTAGAAGACCAGTGATAAACTGTCAGCATCTATTAGCAATTTTAAATTGCAGCTATATTTTAAAAAGCAGCTGGTATCTATAGTTTTGCTTACTGTTAGCTCCAAATTTGCTGACAAATCAAGAGAAAAGACTGAAGAGAGACATGCCATCATGTAGAAAAGTGGTGGGTGAAGTCAGATGGTCATTTTGCTACTTTATTGGCAACTAGGTGCTATATAGGCTACTACATATTTCTGAGCTATTTATCTAGGGCTAAGCTAGGAAATCTGGGCATTGACACTGAACAAATCTGAAAAATGTCAGGTTAGGGAACACTACTTGCAATATAAAAGTGAGTGGAATCTCCGTTCCATGCATCACGGGGGTTGGATTTGATACTGAGGGATTTTGTGTAGTGTGTGGGGGGTTCATATGTTTGTTTGCCCATAAGAACTACAGAGAAGCCAGGATTCCTCTAAAACTTTAGTATTGGAGGGACATAATTCTCAATTATTATCATCAACAGTTGAGTTTTCCAATCTGCATCTGGCTTCTTCTGTGCTGGTCATCAGAAGCACAGCAACTTGGTGCAAAGAGTGTGACTTAGCCTTCACTATTGATGGGATCAGGAAAACTGGGGATGCGTAACTCTTATAAATATAGTAAAATATGCCAAATGTACATAGCAGAACGTTGCATAGTGAAATACAATGAAAGGAAGCTGTAAAAATATAAACAGAAACATCCTAACTAAGCTGCAGCTAAAGAAGTGTGCAAATTGCTAATAAACAATTGTGGTCTTTGGAACACTTCTACAGCAACAAATCTTAATAGAACTGTATCCTATAGTAATAGAAAGAGTTGCCATCATAATGAAGAATGGACCTGACTCTCTTGGCTGTCCTCTGTTTTGCAGCTGTATGAGATTTGATTACATAGAAAATAGGATAAAATGTGCAAATCATGGCTTGAGACAAGATAAGGCCAGTCTCAGAGATATGGGGGAAGAGGACAAACAGGGATTGTTAGGCTTCTTTGAGATCATAAATAACTAATGGAGAAAGGCCGTTCATTTCCCCACATGTCAAAATATAATCATCACAGGGTACATTCAACAGAATATAAATGGATTTCCAATTTCCCCAATGATTTCCTCTCTCTACTCTCTTTCAAGCATATATTTATACTCCAGAGCAGTGTTTCTCAGTCGTGGCAACTTTAAGATGTGTGGACAAGAGATTTCTCGGACTTGAAGTCCACAAATCTTAAAGTTGTTAAGGTTGAGAAATCCTGCTTTAGGGGATTTCCCAAAGCTATGGAAGATAGTGCAGGGGAATGAGATGAATACGGTGAGAGCACTCTTGACTCTAATAGTGGGATAATGAAATAAGGAGATATTCTACACTTGACAGTAGGTTTAAGGGAGTAAACTCCAAGGTAGATAGAATGCAAAAAGTGTATACAGATGCAGTTGTTATTACCAATGACCAGCCACAACACAGTTATTGTTAGACAATCACAGACATTCTTTATTAAAGTCCTTAAAAATCAAATATTCATCCCCATTTTAGAGGAAATTTTCTCCTGCCTCTTCATTTATTGAAGAAGCAACACTTGCTTTCATATTAAGAAGAAAATACATTAACCAGCTGCAATATGCAATTGTTGTTTTTTTTTCAAATGATGGGCACAAGCAATATTAGTCCCTTTATATAAACCCCACATAATATAAGGCACTTATCTTCTTGCTAAAGTTTTTAAAAAAAAATAGTTTGTCTTTGTTACTGTGTAGAATTTTTACCTGTACATATCTACGTATATACTGGTCAGAGGGGATAGATTGGGAGGGCTGGAGAAAACTTGGTGACCTACTTCAGTACTATCACCAAAACTTTATGAAAGCTTCTTAAAGAACAATTCCAAAATGGCCCTGGAAAGTAAGACCACTTAATCCAGACGTTTCCAAGAATGCTGCTGGGGAAAACTTGCAATGTGTTATGAATAGTCTAGGAACAATAGATGGAAAAGGGAAAACCATTCGGCAAGCTGAATGTTGATGAAGCTTATGACAGCCTCCATCCCCCATCTATTCTGATATCAAAGAAACTAAATTTGCACATGGAACATATGAAAGATGAACCGTGGGAAACTGGATAACACACACACACACACACACACACACACACACACACACATCAAAATGACAAGAATCGAAATAGGCATTTTTGGTGTCAAAGAGCACCCAGAAATGTACCAGGATCCAATCTGGGTTGGTCACTGGGACTAGAGGTTTAGTCTTCTGAGCTTTCAGATTCATGTTGGAGCTATTCTGGTAGAGAGATATTCCCTGAGGATAGGCTTCAGCATGAATCTGAAAGCTTGGAAAGACTAAATCTCTGATCCCAGTGATAGACCCAGATTGGATCCTGCAACATTATCCTGGGACATATATATTTGCCTTCATTCACCCAGAAATGTCTTTCATGAGGGAAAGAAGGAATGAAATGTTTGTCAGAAGAAAACACCCAAATTGCTTAACAGAAAAGGAAGGCTAAGCTATTGGTAACACAGATAAGTCAGGTGGCTAAATAGGGAATTTCAACATAAAACTAGGAAATATAAAGCATGAGCATGAGCATTGCAAAGAAATGGAGAAGGGAACTGAAAAGGTCACATTTGAGATATTTTGTTCTAATAAAGAAAACTCAGACATCATTCACTGCAGGCAAAGGGTAAAGACAGAAAAGTACTGTATGATAAGGAGAAAATAAAAAATAGATGGAAGAAATACACTAAGGAATTCTGTGCAACTACTAATATACTTCAACCATGAAACAAACAGAAAGCTGAAGCAGAGCTAGGTGTATTAGAAGATAAGGTAACCCAGGAGTCAAAACAGCTGCCAAAAAGAAAATCCCTGTAACCAATGGCCCATCATCAGAACTGGTTAAACCAAAAACCAAAAGCAGCAATTACAACGTTATGGAAAAATGGGACTCAAATAAATATCTGAAAATCTATAAAGGATCCATATTCACCTCAGTCTCAAAAAAAAAAAAAGTGACATGCAAGATTCCTTCAATCACTGTACAGTAGCTGTGGTATCACACATTAGTAACATTTTGTTGAAAATCATACATGGAAAAAGAACTTCCTGACATACAGATCAAGAAAGAGAACAAGGCCCTTGAGACCACATTGCAAATGTCCGTTGGTTGTGGAACAAACATATGAATGTAAAAGGATGTATATTTATGTTTCATTAACTGTATCAAAGCCTGTGACTGTGCTGAAAAATTATCGATGTACCTGAAAGAAAAGGGCAACACTTAACCCATTTAATAACATCACTCTAAGACACTTACAGAAAGACGGCCTGGTTCAAGATTAGAAAAGGTGTAGAGTAAGGCCATACCCTATTCCCCAAGTTTATTCAGTTTATATACAGAGGCAGATTTGAGGCATCATAACCTGGATCAAAGCCAAAAGTCCAATAAAAAACTAGAGGCAGAAACATCAACAATTTGAGATGTGCAGATGACACCCGCGTGGCAAAAAATGAAGAGTATATAAAACTTACCCTAAAAGTCAAATGGGAAAGTGAAAAGTGTAGATTCTAGCTATTATTCCAGTTGTAATAGTGGAAGTCTATTCCCAAGATAAATCTTTTCTGGTACTAAATTATTCAGCTTACCTGAGAGGTAAATGTTCCTGCTCTTGATTGTTTGGACAAAATTTAATTTTTTTCCAGGCTCTGAATCTCTCTTTTCACTAGTTAGACTGACAGGTTAGTTGATTGTCAGATCAGGTTTAGTTTTATCTCTTTCTTGTCTGAATTTCCTGGGATTAGGTTTTTTTCCACTAAAGTTTGAACAGCTAAGAGTCAAGTTATGTGAAATACTGTTTGTACATTTTTGAATAGCCAGTCTTAAACAGGTCTATTTGTTGTAACAATGCAGGAAGGATCCTGCTTTAGGTCACACTTAAATTTCAGAACACATTCTTTATATCTGTTTTAATTAATTTCCTATTTGCTACATTCTGAATTGTTAATTGCCATACATGCCATTTTTTCTTTGGTTGAAATACAGGGCAGAAATCCACTTTTGAAGCACCCAGTTTGCTCCTTCCCAGATCTTAAATATATAAAGATTGGATGGATACACGTAGAGTCACAGAACAGATACTCCTAGAAGATGCTTCTTCTAGAAGAATAGATTCCTAAAAGTATAAGCAGCATATAATTGAACCAATTAAATGCTAGTATTGGCCCAGTGAGGATAATGGAATACTTTCTAGTAACTTCAATAGTTTCATTAGTTGCATACGTACTTCTAAAGACTGTATTTAATTGGGTCAATGGCTTACCATTTCTATTTCCATTTTTTCCTTCCAGGTTGGATGGGAAGATATGGTCATAATAATGTCCACTGCTGCCAGAAACGTAAAGAATATAAGACAATAGATAAGGGCAGTGGTGGGATTCAAATATATGAACAACCAGTTCTCTGTGTGGATGCTGCTTACAGAAGTCCATTCTGACTTGGGCAACAAAAAATTAGCTACCAGTTCTGCTGAATTGGTGCAAACCAGTTGAATCCCATCACTGGATAAGGGGAAGGAACAGCTGATGCATATATTAGAAATACTATAATTCAGTTTTAATTGTTTGCTGCCCAGAGTAACTGGTTTGAGAGGTGGGCCTGTATAAATTGAATAAAATAAATTAAATACAAATATGTTGTCTGCCCTTCAGGTCTAGATGCACCGGAGTCCATATTCTCCCAAACAGGGGAGTAATCTCTTTACTCCATAATTGGTGGGAAAAAGATTAAAGTAGCAGCTGTGTAGCAGCTGTTGGCTAAAGCTGGGGAAACTATTAAAAACTTTGTCACCTTACAAGCTGATGACAATATTTTTAATAGTTTCTCCAGCTTTAGCCAACAATCAGAACTGGGCCAGGAACTCTGACAGTGTGCCAGAAACAAGATTATCACTTGAGCACCAAGTGAGAAATTGGCATTGTTCAGACAACAAGTTTGGTTAACTGCACCACAGTATTTAATTGCCTATTTTTGGCTGTTTTTGCACAATACAATCACTCATGGTTAACTGAACCATATTTTCTGGGTTTTCATAAAACCACTAAAGCACAAAGTAACCATATGGACACCAGTCTAAGGTAAAGTATGGCCTAGTTTGTGGTTCAGCATATCATGTGAACACAGTCCCTGTATCTGAATATTTACTCTATTATGTACTTAAGTGCCCAGTAGTTTCTTTATCTGCCTGCTCTGGCCTTATTCCCTACAGCAGATACAAAGTAACTTGGTTTTGGTGTCCACAGCTACTTTTTTTCAGTGTGATCTACTTGCGCTATTTTCTGTCCATTGTTTCAGTCACTTCTTTTCCTTTGTTACCATCTTATTTTCTCGGCTTTGCTTTCTAGAGTCAAACATAAAGTCTTTTTCACTTTCTCCAAGCCTTTCTGAATTGGAATTCATGCTGGCATAATGAAGTTTCCAATTTGGAAGACAATGCACTCACTTTTACTGTGCCATAACAAATGTTCATTTGGAAATATTGCCCTGTTATACCACACAGGAATCTAGATATATGATCCTCTGGTGACTGCTTCAGTGCACCTACATTCATGCCAAACCTAAGAGTGGGGAAAAAACAGAATATTTTAAAAAATTGTAACTGAACTGGCTGAGTACTATTAGCAGAAATGTTTCTTTAGGTACATACACTTCCTTTTTTGCTTTGCTTTTCCTATAAATGTTTGTTTACAGTAAACAAACAGATTGCTTTCACATATCCTCACTATCAGTTTGTACTGGCCCGACTGGAATGAATTGCAGTGCTGTAGTTCAAAGTTGAGACGAAAGAAAGAATCAGATTCCATTGGCAACAAGGGACCATGACATCAGCATGTGATTGTGGCAGAACATGAAACAACATGCCTGGAAGAGATAATACCAACAGCTGCGAAAACCATTGCATTTTTCTCAGGATATAACCTCCAATATTTAGTTATTTGGGATAAATTTTGACCTCAATAAAATGGCTAATATGATTCATGAGTATACATGATATGCAATGGATTGGGCCCACTTGCTTTCCACTAAAGCAGGGGTCTCAAACTGCCAGCCTGTGGGCCGGTTTCATCATACCGAAGCTGCGCCCACCCCATTGCTGGCAATGCAAAAAGAGTCGTGATACGTCGCAATACGTCATGTGACCTGGTGAGTTTTACACCTGTGCACTAAAGGATTTTTAAGTATTTCATCTTCTTGCACCTTCCCTATAACTCCTGGGAAGATAAAAATGCTGCCACTACTTTTCTTCAGAGAACTGGTTTGTTGAGGAAGCTAGTGGCAATTTTGCCCTTTTCACTAGTTGATTTGGTAAAGAATCTACCCAAATGCTTTCCCAAGCAGAAGTATTACCGATTCATTAAGAATTTTAATATTTATTATACCCTACAAGGTTAAACAATTAGAAGTAAAAAGTACAAAAAAAAGACACCCTCCCCAAATAATAACTCCTGGGAAACTTGATTTTAGCTCACTTGATTTTAGCTCACTTGATTTTAGCTCACTGTTGGCTATTCTGACATCTTTACTCTATCCTGGATTCACCTTATAATTTCCACATTCAAATTACACTCCATAAAAATAAAAGCAAAATTCTACCCTACACTTTGCTGTATAATTCCTGATCTTAATCATGGACACATGTGAGTTCTGGCTTCTTTTCTTACCTGGATATTATTCAGTCTCTGGGGAAAAGCTCCAATAGGACAGATAACAGGCAAAAGCAAAATGGAGCTGTCCCCTTCCTCTTTTTAAAAACTACATCAAGGGGGAAAACTGTAATTTCAGACTGGCTCATTTGCATATGTTTTTCCCCAGAGTATGACTGTCTCTGCCCACAGCTTGGGTGGACAGATCAATTCATTAACTCTATCAGTGCCTGATCCTCCTGGAACAGGACTTCTCCAGCTCTTTTGTCTCTGATAATCTGAATGTTAAAACTATGCTTCTGCATAGCTGTGACTGAAATAATAAGCAGTAGTTCTGTGAGCTGGTAGTTTAAGACAGCAGTGTCAATTTTGTTTTAAGCTGGAATAAAGGGGACAAGAGTAGAGAAGCTGAAATTCAAGGTAAGGCAGAGCAAATCTTTAACAACAATTATTTAATTACATAATGCCCTAATGTGGCTATTTATAATTAATGGGAGCTGTGAGCAGAAAACTTTTATTTCATAGTTAGTAGAGAAATAGCTTCTGCTGTTATTATAGTGCATTTCTTGTATGACCTTTAGCTTGCACGAGAAAAGAGTTTGCTGATATTAGTGAGTCAGCAACACTGCTAAAAAGCAGGAACCACACATTTCTGGCACGGGAAAACCCAAAGGATATAAGCACCATGACAACTACAGTGGAGATCAAAATAGGGAATGTGTCAGAATGGGCCTAGATTAGGAAGAAAGGATTTAGGGTCCCCCTCCCCTAGTTTATCAATTCTTGGAAGTATGAAACACATGGGTCAAAATGAAGCTCTCATTATAACATATGGGTTGCCCTCATATTTTCATAGAGTTGCAAGAAAATTCTTCTAATCCAAGCCCTGAACAGTACTAGAATCCTTTCAGCATCCTGGCAAAATAGTTGTCAATTTTTTTTTTGAAAATTTCCAATGACGGAAGGTGCATGGCTTCAGGAGGCAGGCCTTTCCATTGTTTAATTGTCAGCCCTCCTAAATAGACTAGATCATGAATTCGGGATGTCTAGAACTACTTTTACTGAGGTTGGCTATTCTGAAATCTTTAAGATTTCAGCCAATGGTTCTGTGGTGATGCTGCCAGTTCTGTTGGTGGCACAATGGTTAGAATGTAATATTGCAGGATGACTCTGACCACAGCCTGATTGGCTCAAGATTGACTCAACCTTCCATCTTTCCGAGGTTGGAAAAATGAGGACCCAGATTGTTGGGGGGAATTTATTGGCATCATAACCCACTCAGAGAGTGCTCTAAAGCAGAAATCCCCAATGTTTTGGATACTGGGGACCGGTTCCATGGAGATATTTTCACGGACTGGAGGGTGTGTGGTTTCATGTGCTGCCTGCATCTCGTGAATGGGGCTTTGCTTGTTTGTGTGGCCCGGTTGCTGGCATGCTGCAACCCAGTACTGATCCATGGACCGGGGGTTGGGGACCTCTGCTCTAAAGCACTATGGAGCAGTATATAAGTCTAATTAGTGATTAGCTATTGCTAATACCCTGAGATGTTATCATTGGGTATATAACACTTGGATTCATTCAGAGCAACCTGAATCCATTTTCATTTGGAATTTAACAATGGTAAGTCTAATAATCTTAAACTGGTAAGTCTAGCAATAGATCCCACTGAATTTTCATTCCCTTACCTCCATGCTGTGCATTTATGTGAAAGAAACAAAATGCGGGTTTTAGTTGCCCTTGCTTTTTGTTTCTTGCTTCCTGTTGGTTAAAGTCATTTGAAATAATAATTCAGTACCCAGAATGGGTGTAGTTCCTTTCAGTTTTGAATCATTCAATTCCTTCTGCTCTAGCAGCTTGAGGGTCTTCTGTGACATGGATAGACAGACAGACATTGTTGGAAGAAGTCTTTTCCTAAAGTTCATTACTTGCTCAGGTCAAAACACCAGACATCATAATTCCAAGTTCAAAAGTTTTACCTAGCACACAAAGCAAATGATTTAGCATGAAATGTGGATGACATGTAACCAGTGCAACAGTGTTTTACAATCAAGTATAAACAATTAGTCCTTAGTCCTCTCTGAGCATGGGTGTTTGTTTGCAGATGTTTCATTACCTGATTAGGTAATAGCTTCAGTACTAGAAGGAAGCAGGGTTTGCTCTCTGTGTAGTGTCTGCGCGGGTTCCGGGTAAAGAAAGAGGACAGCAGGCTTCAACTCGATCAGCTGTTTATTGCCTCACAGGAATGAACAAGCAAGTGTGAACCCCCCTTATATAGACACGCTGGCGAGTCTCTATCCAATCTCAGTCCTAGGATTTTTCCCGCCATTTCAGTTTCCTCCAATCCGCGCAGACCGCGTGCGCAGCTCCCAGATTCAGCTGTCAACTGTAGCCGCGTGTGGAGCTGTCATCGGAAACCACGTGTACGGCTGTCAGCTGTCAAAAGAGCTGTCACTTGCGTTTCTTACATTAAACAGTGTTTAAACTCACATATACTACACTCTGTTTATGTACAATAGCTTGCCCTGTCAATGTTGGAGGGAGTCTGTCAAGGAGGAAACATCCCCACCAACACTAAAGGGACAAGTTTCTAATATAAACAAGAAGCAAACCGCACACACTCACTAGCACTAATGTTACCAAGTCAGGTAATGAAACATCTGCAAGCAAACAACCAAGCTCAGAGAACACCAAGGACTCCACAGTTCAACCCTGAGTTACATATAGTCTTTTTTATTGATAAACAACAAAATCTGCACATGTCTAGTTTTAGACTTTTCAAGTTTTACTTTCCTAAAAAGGAATAGTCTGATTTCTCTCTGTTCTACTTGGCACACCTTATCTCTGTTGCTAGGAGTGGAACATTCTTTTCTATGTGTGTGACTCTCCTACTTCTAAGTAATGGCAAAACACTAACTTCCCTTCTGAAGTGACATTGGTTTAGCTTTTTAATAATTTTTGTTGTTGTTAGCTGCGAAGTCGTGTCCGACCCATCGCGACCCTATGGACAACATTCCTCCAGGCCTTCCTGTCTTCTACCATCTTCTGGAGTCCATTTAAGCTCACGCCTACTGCTTCAGTGACTCCATCCAGCCACCTCATTCTCTGTCGTCCCCTTCTTCTATTGCCCTCGATCTTTCCCAGCATTAGGCTCTTCTCCAGTGAGTCCTTCCTTCTCATTAGGTGGCCAAAGTATTTGAGTTTTAGCTTCAGGATCTGGCCTTCTAAAGAGCACTCAGGATTGATCTCCTCTAGGACTGACCGGTTTGATCGCCTTGCGGTCCAAGGGACTCGCAGGAGTCTTCTCCAGCACCATAGTTCAAAGGCCTCAATTCTTTGGCGCTCAGCCTTTCTTATGGTCCAACTTTCACTGCCATACATTGCAACTGGGAAGACCATAGCCTTGACTATACGCACTTTTGTTGACAGGGTGATGTCTCTGCTTTTTAGTGTGCTGTCTAGATTTGCCATGGCTTTCCTCCCCAGGAGCAAGCGTCTTTTAATTTCTTGGCTACAGTCCCCATCTGCAGTGATCTTGGAGCCCAGGAAAACAAAATCTGTCACTACCTCCATTTCTTCCCCATCTATTTGCCAGGAATTGAGAGGGCCAGATGCCATGATCTTGGTTTTCTTAATGTTAAGTTTCAACCCAAGTTTTGCACTCTCCTTCTTCACCCGCAACAAGAGGCTCTTTAGTTCTTCTTCACTTTCTGCCATTAGAGTGGTATCATCTGCGTATCTTAGGTTGTTGATATTTCTTCCGGCAATCTTAATTCCAACTTTTGATTCATCTAGCCCTGCCTTTCTCATGATGTGCTCTGCATATAAGTTAAATAGGCAGGGCGACAGTATACAGCCTTGCCGGACTCCTTTCCCAATTTTGAACCAATCAGTGGTTCCGTGTCCAGTTCTCACTGTTGCTTCTTGACCCGCATATAGGTTTCTCAAGAGACAAATAAGATGGTCTGGTACTCCCATCTCTTTAAGAACTTGCCACAGTTTGTTATGATCCACACAATCAAAGGCTTTAGCATAGTCAATGAAGCAGAAGTAGATGTTTTTCTGGAACTCCCTAGCTTTCTCCATGATCCAGCGTATGTTGGCAATTTGATCTCTAGTTCCTCTGCCTCTTCGAAATCCTGCCTGTACTTCTGGTAGTTCTCGATCCACATACTGCTGAAGTCTAGCTTGTAGGATTTTAAGCATGACTTTACTAGCATGAGAAATGAGTGCAATGGTGCGATAGTTTGAACATTCTTTGGCACTGCCTTTCTTTGGAATTGGAATGTAAACTGATCTTTTCCAATCCTGTGGCCACTGTTGAGTTTTCCAAATTTGCTGGCAAATTGAGTGTAGCACTTTTACTGCACTGTCTTTTAAGATTTTGAATAGCTCAGCTGGAATACTGTCACCTCCACTAGCTTTGTTGTTGCTCAGCTTTTCTAAGGCCCACTTCACCTCACATTCTAGGATGTCTGGCTCGAGGTCAGTGACCACCTCATTGTGATTATCTGGGACGTTAAGCTCATTCTTGTATAGTTCTTCTGTGTAATTTTGCCACCTCTTCTTAATCTCTTCTGCCTCTGTTAGGTCCCTGCCATTTTGGTCCTTTATCATGCCCATTTTTGCATGAAACGTTCCCTTCATCTCTCCAATTTTCTTGAAAAGATCTCTGGTCCTCCCTATTCTATTGTTTTCTTCTATTTCTTTGCACTGTTCATTTAAGAAGGCATTCTTATCTCTTCTAGCTATTCTCTGGAATTCTGCATTCAATTGGGCATATCTATGTTTTTCTCCCTTGCCTTTCGCTTCCCTCCTTTCCTCAGCTATTTGCAAAGCTTCCTCAGACAGCCATTTTGCTTTCTTGCATTTCTTTTTCTTTGGGATGGTTTTGGTTGCTACCTGTTGTACAATGTCGCGAACCTCTGTCCATAGTTCTTCAGGCACTCTGTCTATCAGATCTAATTCCTTAAATCTATTTGTCACCTCTACTGTATATTCAACAGGGATATGATTTAATTCATACCTGAGTGGCCTAGTGCTTTTCCCTACTTTCTTCAGTTTAAGCCTAAACTTTGCAAGGAGAAGCTCATGGTCTGAGCCACAGTCAGCTCCTGGTCTTGTTTTTACCGACTGTATAGAGCTTCTCCATCTTTGGCTGCAGAGCATATAGTCAATCTGATTTCTGTGTTGACCGTCTGGTGATGTCCATGTGTAGAGCCGTCTCTTGGGTTGTTGGAAAAGAGTGTTTGCTATGACCATCGTATTCTCTTGACAAAATTCTATCAGCCTGTGCCCTGCTTCATTTTGTACTCCAAGGCCAAACTTGCCTGTTATTCCAGTTATCTTTTGGCTTCCTACTTTAGCATTCCAATCCCCCATGATGATAAGGACATCATTTTTTGGTGTTACTTCTATAAGGTGCTGTAGGGCTTCATAGAACCGGTCAATTTCATCCTCTTCAGCACTGGTGGTTGGGGCATAGACTTGGACTACTGTGATATTGAATGGTTTGCCTTGGATTCGAACTGAGATCATTCTGTCATTTTGAGGATTGTATCCCAGTATTGATTTTCCTACTCTTTTATTGACTATGAAGGCTACTCCATTTCTTCTGAGGGATTCTTGCCCGCAGTAGTATACCTGATGGTCATCTGAATTAAATTCACCCATTCCTGTCCATTTTAGTTCGCTGATACCTAAGATGTCGATGTTCAGTCTTGTCATCTCTTGTTTGACCACGTCCAGCTTTCCTTGATTCATGGATCTTACATTCCAGGTTCCTATGGAGAAAAAATCTTTACAGCATCGGACTTTCCTTTCACCACCAGACATATCCACAGCTGAGCGTCCTTTCGGCTTTGGCCCAGTCGCTTCATTCTTTCTGGCGCTACTAGTACTAGCCCTCTGCTCTTCCCCAGTAGCATATTGGACGCCTTCCGACCTGAGGGGCTCATCTTCCAGCGTCATATCGTTTTGCCTTTTGGTACTGTCCATAGGGCTTTCATGGCAAAGATACTGGAGTGGTTTGCCATTTCCTTCTCCAGTGGATCACGTTTTGTCAGAACTCTCAGCTATGACCTGTCCGTCTTGGGTGGCCCTGCACGGCATAGCTCATAGCTTCATTGAATTACGCAAGCCCCTTCGCCACGACAAGGCAGTAATCCATGAAGGGGTTTTTAATAATTACTTTCTAGCATTTATTATAATTCACATGGCTGATGTGTTTCTCTACTTTTGTACACACTTTCTCCCCATGTTCATGCCTTATCCATCCTCTCTCGCTGCATCTCAGAAACTAAACTGTGAAAAAGCTTTGTTTCACAGAACCTCCATATGCAAGGAGGAGGATATGGTAATGAATTACTCTTAATGCAACAGTGGTCCCTACTGGCTATGTAGGGAATAACGTTGCTCCTCTCTACCGAGGTGCGTGTGACAAGAGGTTTGTCGCCGCGGGAGTAGAGTCTGGAAATACTAAAGAGTAGCAGGATAGCGCAATCTAAGCACCTCAAGCGTTAAAATAGCGCTTCGTGAACTGCACACACTTTTCATTCGTAAATACGCAAAGGTTAGAAAAGCGTCCCCAAAGTTACAAGAGGCCATTAGAACTACAGCTCCCATCGCAGCCGGATCGGTGGTTTATGGCATTCATTGGAATTTATAAACCCAAGACTTGAGGGTATTTCCCAGCAATCGAGATGCAGCGAGCTCTGGAGAAGTGGGTAGCGGCGGATGTTGTGCGCGCCAGTAATAAACTTAGAATTCCTTCTTTCAATCGCTTGTAACTGTCACCAATAAAGTGGGACTGTCCAGCTGTCGAACCGCTTGGGGCCATCCGAGCGCTTTACAAGCTTGCCGTCGCCCGCGCACCTTTCCGTACTCTCTTTCAGACCTGGGAGCGTGTTATATCTCGATCTCTGAGTGCGCCTGCTGAGCATAGGTATTTAAGCAGCCAGCTCGATCCGAAGTTAAGTGAATAATGACGAAAATTACTATTTTCAGCTGGAAATGTCTGTTAGCGCTTTTAGAATATTTGATCTAATAATGGGGTCCCCTGGAAACCTTGCATTTTTGAGACTTTCATGCTCATAGCAGGGGGGCTTATTGCTCTCCGTTGCGCAGTTTAACCGCAATCCTAATCCGGTTGAGGAAAAGTGAATTCTCTCTCTCTCTCTCTCTCTCTCTCTCTCTCTCTCTCTCTCTCTCTCTCTCTCTCTCTCTCTCTCTCTCTCTCTCTCTCTCTCTCTCTCTCTCTCTCTCTCTCTCTCTCTCTCTCTCTCTCTCTCTCTCTCTTTATTTCTCTCCTGCCCTGCCTCCCGATCACACGTAATCAGCAGCGCCTTATCACACGAGAAACAGTGTGCAGTTTTCGTGTTGTCTCTTCCTGGGCTCTTTGCTGGAGCGGAGAGCAGCGAATACATATCCATCCTTAGGCGGTGGAATACCCACAGCGGCACTGCCGAGCGCGCGCGCGCACGCGGGGGTACAAAACAAAACAGTCTTTCAATTGATTTTTGCTTTGAGAACCGTCCAATTCCCTTTCTACACGGGCTGGGGTGTCCGGTATAGAAACGTCTTGTTAATGACGTTTCCCCGCCCTCCAGTCGCCGAGTGCCAAAACAAAAAGGAATGCAGAATGGGGCTTTTTTCCGATAGTGAAGGAGGCAGCAAGTGGCGACTGATGCGTGGTGCTCTCTCTTGTTTATTGCCCTCCGCTCGCCTTCTCTCTCTCCTTCCCTCCGTATGAGTGAGTGGGAGAGGGAGAAAAGACGAGCGTTAGGACTCGGGGGAAATCTCCCCCTTTTCGCTTCTTCAATCAGCTTGTCCTCTTCCTCAGAGCAGGGATAGCTGAGGCTTCAGCTGCCTTCGGGAGATCCGCTCCAGTCCCAACTCTCCGGGTTTATCAATGCAAGGGATGTTTGCAGGACGCACGGAGAACCGGCTCTGCTGCTGCTATTGCCGCGGGAAGGGCATATGAACTCTCTCAAAGAATGACTAGGATTGCTACGTTTGCCATTCTCTTGCAGCTGTTGCAAAGAACTCGGGGACAAGTCTTTGCAGGTAAGAGGCTCCTGCTTCGGCGGGGAGCGTGGCTAGGGCTTTTTGTGTGTCTATGTGTGTGAGAGAGTAGAGCTTTGCTTTGAAGTATACCAGCGCTTCTCAGGCGACCGGGATTGCCTTGCATTGTTTCCTGTACCTTCTGCCTTCTCTCTCTCTTTCTCTGTCTTTCTCATGCTCTGTTTACCTGGGTTGGGATGAATTTCCACGGAGCCCAGCTGGAAACAAAAATAGCTGAAGTCTTTTGTTCCAGGTTAGAATTGGAATATCCAAATAAGGGTGATTTCTTTCCATGTGATTGGTCTTTCTTTCTTAGGAACCTTATGGATGTGCCATTATTTTTAGCCACTGGAAGCTTAAATGTTGACTTAGATGATACTGAAGGCATCTTCTCTTTAGAGTCAAGACACTCAAGTCCTTTTTATAGCAAACAGTTGGTCTCCATCAAAGGAAAAGGAGAAGCGTCAAGCATTTAAAAAATGTACATCAGGAGCCTTTAACTCAAAACTTGGCCAACAGAGTTACACTTTACTGGGTGATTTGCCTGTACAGTACAAGCCTCTCCATTAATCTTCTAGCCCCTTGGGAACTAGAGACTTGGAAAAACTTGCACTGGATGGCTGACAACTTCCAATTTCCATTTTCAGTTGCCAGAAGCTGCCACTTTAATTTGGAAGGAGTTTGTGTTTCTGAGTGTGTAGAGATAAGGAAAAAAAGTCTGAAAACCTTTTTGAATCTGCTTTCCTTTGTTCAATTGGATCTTCTGATAATTTTTGCTCTAACGAACTATACACCCTAAGCAGGCCAACTATATGTGGCTCTTACAGTACTTTATCTTACCAAGGAATATGTCAATGTGTGTATTTTAATTTTACCATTTTTATTTGGTGGGATTGCTACACTTGCAATTCAGGAAATCTATATTAATGTTTACGTGTCTGTGTGGCTGAAATTCCTTTATACAGGTATAGCTGTTTGCCTACTGCACATTTCCAAGGCTGATTCCTGTTGGAACTTTCAAGTCTGAACAGCTAAAGAACAGGTTGTTCTTTCAACATTTCTGGCTTTTCTAAATATACCCATATAAGAATCCTAAATAAGGGAGTTCAAAGTTCAAATGATTGAATCAACACTTTGTGTTTTAATAGAAGCTTTTTCAACAAAAACACACAAAAAATAATAGGCATAGATGTGGTCTTATTAAGCTCTGTAAAACACAGAATGGTATGGATAATATTCCCTTTAATGCAGTGGCAATGCCATTTAGGTTGACAGGGAATATAGTCTTAGATTTCATTTTAAAAAGGGGGGGAGGGGGAAAGATCAACTGGTAATTTCCTATAAAGGGGAGATCATTTATAGGGCCATATGGGTCTACTAAATAAGTAAATCTATCCAGGGAAATATATGTAAGCCTGCAGATTAAATATCTTCTTCTTTGTTAGCAAATAGTTATTCAGGACTAGAGCATTTTATGAATGTGTGAATTTGAAGCAAATTGAGTTCCATATCAACTTGCAAGTTTAAAAGTTCCCCATTAATGTGAAGCTTGTTCAGCATGCTAAGCAGTAACTTATTTAACCATGGTTTGTTGAGTAAATCAAAAGTGGCTAGTAAATCATACAGCTGGCAATCACCAGTTGCAGAGTTTACAGAATGCAGGAATCCTGAACTAAAAAAATGCAGTGTAGTGTAATATGTGAGAATTCAAAGTACATATTTAGGATGGTTGTATGAGACCTAAACATGCATGAAAACATTGACCATGGTGGATGTTACAGTCTCTGATTCTCAATTTAAATTCTTGACAGAGGTTTTGTATGATGGTGAACATGGCAGATCTTTATTTCTTACTGTTGCAGTAGAATCAACAAAACTTCTCTAACATTTATGCATTGCCACCATGAGTCCTTCCAGATGTTCTGCAGAAAGTGCAAGTGACAATGATCGAGTTTCAATAAATTACATGAAAGAAAGAAAAAAGCAAGACTTTTAGGCTGGAAAAAGATGCCATTCAGGTTTTATTTTTAAAAAATAGCATTGTGACTTGATGTTCCAAATAAATTTCCAGACAGTATATGAACACACAGGAGAAGATACACAGTTGCAGTTTTTAAATTATAAACTAAAAGAAGATTGGGCAGCAACAATTAGCCAGTGGGTTAGGAACTTTCATTGTCTCTGTTTGTTAATCATCATGCAATTCAGAATGCATGATGCCACCCTTTTGATACTTTGCTGCTGAAGGGATAAAGAATATAGACATAAATATGACTTTGTGTCTAGGTTTGTAAATGAGGCTACAGAAAATATTGCTTCTTTTACCTTGAAGATTATACTTAACTGCTGAAGATTTAATGCCTTGCAACCAACTTGCACAACTAATGCTCAGATAATTAAAGAAAAAAAAACCTGTACTTCTGATGGATTTTAATATTAAAAATACACGAAAACTTCTTTTGTCCTGTGCACTTCAACTGTTGTCCATCAGATGGCGGTGCCTTCATAGCTGTTATAATGTCACTATAGCTTGGCGCAGCACTTTGCCATTCATCTGTGTTTTCAGGACCGTATGTATACAGTCAGTTTCCATAAATGTTGTGCTGTATCTACTTGGGGGGAAAAAAGGACCCAGAGTACTGAACAGTAACACAAACAGACACAAGAACTGTCCTCCCTGCACCTAGATTATTTTTTGACAAAAAAAATTACAACCCATATATACAAACAATTGGTAGGGTTTTATATAAAGGTATTTGGTTTCGATTTGGATATGCTTGCTGCCTTTAATTATTTGCAAAAATAAATAATAAAATTTTGCACTGTGGGGTCTTCATGGGGAAAGAGATCAGAATATAGGAAGTGATATCATATTTGCCATCATCCAAATAATGTATGATGACATTACTGTAGCTTGGATTACTCTGGTGTGGTTTTGACATGAGTAATGATTAAAACAACTATGACTTTCCATGGAGTATGAACCAGTGAAGTATGTGCAATTTTACAGAGACTTTCAAATATTCTTTCTACTAACAACTTTTTCCAAACAAGTTTGGCTTCTAAAAGATTTATCTGTAGCACTGTTCATTTTGTGGCATCAGTTTCATCTGATACAAGGATAACGTTTTTTGAACCACATGTTTCATGAGAAAGATTAGTAAAGTACTGTTAAACAAATTGTCTTCGATTCTGACCGGCTCAAGGTTGACTCAGCCTTCCATCCTTCTGAGGTCAATAAAATGAGGACCCAGATTGTTGGGGGCAATATGCTGATTCTGTAAACCACTTAGAGAAGGCTGTAAAGCACTATGAAGCAGAATATAAATCTAAGTGCTATTTCTGTAACTGGTTATTTACCATTGAGAAAACTTGCAGAAGACCATATGCTCCAGACCAGACGCATCTAACCAGTATCTTTTTTCCCATACTGATTTGTTCCAGAAACTATGTAATACAGTATATTGAATAAGTAAAAATTGGCTGGGTTCATTCAGTGCCCTAAGCTGTAAAATGTTTTACAAACCATTGTGTCTGACTTCTCACAGCATGCTAAACTGAAAGCAAACAAACCACATTTTGTCTTAGTGTGTTAGATGAATCCAGCTGGAAGATGTTTCTAGGAATGTGAAGGATGTAACTGTGTGTTCCTCCAAAGCTTAGAGTTATTAGGTATGGGTATATAATACATACCCATAAACATGCATTCTCTTTCTCTCTGTCATACATATACATTCACACACACACACAAACACACACACACACACGCAAACACACAAACACTTCTGCACAAAGAATTTCCATTTGTGTTTTGTAATGGTATATATTCTTCATTTGCCTTTTAAAACCACTTAAGCCAGGCATCATTATACTAGTTCCTGATGGTACTTGGTTTTTAAAAATATTTTTGTTTCTCCTGAATTTATATTTAGTGCCAATTATAATCCTTAGTTCAAATTAACATTAACAATTCCCTGAAATATAGTTTGATTTTTTTTTCTTACTTGACTGCTTATATAAGGGGTGAAAATATCTGCTTGTTCAACAATTAGCATAATAAACAGACTTCTGACAAAATATTTTGGGGTGATATTAGATAGTTTTAATGCTGGACAAGATAATTCAAGGGACAGTGATGCAACATAAACAATCTTAAGCTATGCAGTAAAAACCATTTTTAATTGTTATGATTTACTTGATATATTTCTGTATTATTTGTGTTTTCTGTGTTATTATTTGTCTATCAGCAAAGATATCGAGGTTTTATGTACGAACTTTCATTGCAGTAAAAGTAACAAAATAAAATGGAGCAATTTATGTGCTGTTTAAACTGATGTAGCCTATTAAGTGAGAAGTCCTGAACTGAATTTTCTGAGATAGAATCAGCCTTTGACACCTAAGATGGGAGGTGCTCTTTCTGTGTACTTGCAGGATTTTAATGCAGGAAAGCATTATGGTTGCTGGAATGAATGGAAGCTGAAGTTTAGTCATTCTTTCTCACGAAAGCTCCCACCATATATACAGAAAGATTTATTTTAGTATCTGGGGCAATCTTTGGAACAGTAATACTGAAGGCAAGGATTGTTACCTTCTTCTCCCTTTGTTTCACTAAGGGAGCAATTGCTTAAGAAACATTGCTTTTGGCAAAATGAACTGCCAAATGCAACCGTGTGTGTATGCATTTCTCTCTGCGTGTTTAAAGAGATGTTGTGTCTGCAGCATTAGGGCCCACTTAGTCATATTGTCAAATTGCAAGTTAGCTGTTTTTGCAATAATGCTGCTGTCCTCATTATCACATGTAATTTTCATTGATAAATGAGGCACTGATGGTAATAGCCAAATTCAGGCAGAATGGTTTTGTCATTCACCATTAAGTAAATGCTGGTTATTCAATGAGGCTGAGTTTTGATATATTGTAGAATCGAACCAATAGGATTAGATAGTTCAGTGGCTGAATTCACATGCTATGCTAAGTCATCATTTGCTTTAGCCTTGGTTTGAATAAACCACAATGGCTTGGTTCAGATATGGCATGGGTGCAAGTGTGCAAATGTCTCTTGGTTGTCTTATAGGAAGCTAAAATAGGGCTTGCTCTGCCCAATTTTAGAATGTGACCCTCCAGCCAATAAAATCTCATATTATTGCATTAAGCTGTAAACTATGATTTATAATAATGTTGGGTTTTACACAATACATTAATACTTGGGATTGTTCTATGTGTAATGAAATGTATATGGCAGGTTTTATAAATAAAAAATAGCCTTTCATGCTTAATGCCAGCTATTAACTCAGTGCCTTGTTATCAGTTATCATGAACATTTATCTAGGGTAAAAACTTGTGTGCTTTGAGATTCATTTGGCTTTTCCTCTTTTTGTAACTCTTGCATTTCAGGAAATTAAAAGAATTTGAATGCACAGAATTTTGTTACATCAAACACTATCGAGTAAGATGGCAAATCATTTATGAGGACATTGCATTACCTCAGGAAAAAGAACTGAAGGTTGAAGGAATGGGGAGAAATCTGGAATATATTTAATTCCTTTTGCTTGGTGACTGGTTTCAGTATACTGGTAGTATATAAAATAAATAACTGTAGGCCCTTTGTAAAAGGCAATCCAGAGCAGCTGATGCATTAGCTCTGTAACTACTTTTTCATTCCTTGGGAAACTGTTAGTTGTACATTTCAATGTATATTTTCTTTCTTAGCCAACTTGACTTTTCTTTGTTTATTAAAGAAATAAATGTGCTTGGAAAAATCACCCCTTTCCTTCAGTTATAGGCAATTGGTCTGTCTGGATGAAGGAAATTATTTTTTCACAAATGAAGGCAAATATATGTGTCCCAGAAAGATATTGTAGAATCCAATCTGGGTTGGTCATCGGGACAAGAGATTGAGATTTCTGAACTTTCGGACTTGTGCTGGAGCCCATCCTGAGGGAATTTGTCTCTCACCAGAATGTTTGAAAGAGAAATTATTTTTGTATTTCCTAGATATATACATCTTCTGTTCTGAGTTTGCCAGGTTCACAAAACTATTTTCCACAGTTCTCAGTCTTGTCATCTTAAGCCACATCAAACATATTGTCAAAGAATCTGGGCCCTACCAGATGGCAACCCATGGTCCACTTTTTCCCAGAGAATGATGATGTTTATGATGATATATTCCCTCAGTATATGAATTATTTATAGGAATTTTTTTTAAGTTCAAATGATTTATCCTGTGCCCCACATAAAAGGCTACAGAACCCCACCTGTGTTTTGTGTACAGTTGAGAACCACTGTATAAAGCCATTAAAGAATTCTGAAGTAGTCTTCCTTTAAAATAAGATATCTCTTTTGGTTACCATGGAAACTACTGTGCTGCTAAAAAGGTAGGTACTGTAAGAGTTTTGTGGCACTCATGGAACAAGAATTGGGGCAAAGGTTATTTTTTTCTAACAACTGCTATTTGTGACGTTATTTAGACCTTTTCCTGTTAATGGACTAAATAAGATAAATTGATTTTGCTTATTACAGCTTGTACCTCTCTCTGAACAAATGGATAGATTAGGAGGTGTGTTTTTTTTTTTACTTTTAGAATCTCTTTATTGCCTGAGACAACTTTTCCTAGCAAAGTTGCACTGAAGTAAATAATTTATACCTGGAAAAAATGGTTTCTGAGCTGTGTAAAAGGATACGACATCTGTCTTTTCTATACTTTTGTATCTGAGAGGTCCAAGTAGCCAATGAAGATAACAAGGTGGTGGCTGTAGGTTTGGAAAGATTACATCTGATGTACATTTTACTCTCAAACTGAAAATGGAAGTACTTTTCTTGTAGATACTTGGATGAAGCTGTAATTTGAGTCAGGATTTTTTTCTGTAACTGTGCTTCCATTTGGAAAAAATTGCCTTAGTGTCTTCAAACAGAAATGAAATGATGAGCAAAAACCATGCAGCCTTCTCTCAATTCTGCCAAAAGAAATACTTAATGGAATGATAAAGGATGAATCATATCCTAATTCTTAAATATAATACCTGATGCTTTTATGGTTATATCATACTTCTGTTTATCAATTGCTTGAGTTATAAAACTAATACACCAACGTTTTTTCCCCATTTGAGGCATTTTAAGGAAGACTGAATACTTGTTGATAGTTTATTATATGTATTTTCTAAGAATCTGTCCAGAATTTCCTTTTAAGAAAGATGCCTTCTTCTAGTTTATGAACTCAGCAGTATGGGAACAGACATAGCTCAATGATAGAACTATGCATAGGAACCGAGACCTTTTAATTTGTATAAGCAAAAGTTAGTTTTTCAAACTGCAAGGAGAGACAGATTAGATAAGCTATCAGGTAGACAGTTTACATTATAAAGTCTCCATATAAAGTTACTTCAGATATCAAAGCTTGGTAGCACTTCAATTGCTGAAGGTTGTTTTCAAATTGCTTTTTTTAAAAAAACCCACAATATTTATTTATTTATTAAATGTATTGATTGCCCATCTTACCACAAGGTAACTTTGGGCAGTTTGCAATAGTGCAATGATGTACTCTGGGAAGGGGAACCCACCCCACTTTGTTTAAAATACCCACTTTTATTTGCCACTGTTTATTTATTGTTTTGTGAAATAGCTGAAATCTCATGCCACCAAATTTCATCATGATACAAAATAGAACATCATCAGAATTGGAAGGGACCTTGGGGATCTTCTAGTCCAACCCCCTGCTCTAGCAGATCCTATACAATTTCAGACAAATGACTGTCCAGTCTCTTAAAAACTGATTCTTAAAATGATTATTGTGAAAGGCTATAGGAGCCACCCAGAACTCTTTAAGGATCACATGCAGCTACAAATCATTCATCTTGTGTTAGCTAACACTAATTTAGATAGAAGAAAAAGGAGGAGATAAGAAGGGAGACCCAGGCGACACAGTATTGGATAACCGGACCTAGTATACAGTAAATATTTATAGAAATATATACTGAGAAGGTCAGATTTATAGAAGTGTTAATGTAATAGAAAATTAATGTTATTATACCTAATATAGATATTGAAAATCTAGGGAGAGGAGTTGCTCGGACATTACCCCTGAATTGTATCTGAAGAGGAATGAGAGGGAAGAAAGGAGAGGAGAGAGGAAAAAAAGTAGAGGAGGGGGGGAAGGAAGTAGAAAGGTTGGAGGAGAAGAGGAGAAGTGGGGAGAAATGGGAGGGGAGCTGTGAAGGAAAGATGAAAGAAGAAGAGGGAAGTAGGGAAGTTGGGAAGAAAGAGAAGAAAGGGAGAAAGAAGGTAGAGAAGAGGAAAGAGAGAGAAGGAGTGTGGATACAGTAAAAGGGGAAATGGACGAGCAACAGCAAAATTTATGTGTATGTATTTATGTTATTAAGAGTATCTAATAGATAAGAATGTAAAAAGAATGTATGTTAATACTTGATAAAATATTATGGTATATTTGTCGATATGTATGGGGGAGAATTGGAAAAAATAAAAATAAAAACAAAAAACTTAAAAACAAAACAAAACAATCGTCTTGCTTTAGGTGGATAAAACCATAATCCTCATTAAATATTGTTAGGTGGAATATCCATTGTTTAGGATAATTGTTTTCCAGCTTCCTTGCCAAATGTTTTAGCAGTGTGGCAGCTAAAGTTAGTAATTTTCTATCTCATACTTTTATGCAGGTGCCGGTTAAAAGATCAAGACTGGCAAACACATACTGTACACATACTGATAATTGTTCAAACTGAATGATTTGAGAGTTTAACATTTTCCAATATCTCTAGATGCTAGGAGGATTTGGCAGAGAAGACGAGGGTAAATGAAGAGGATTGAAACTGCTTTCTCCTGCCACTTCCCTTGCAGTGCTATCACCCAGCCTTTTTGGCCATTAGTATGTCCTACTATTAGTGTGTCCTGCTACTAGTGTTAGGCTGCTAGTGCCTCCTACCTCTAGTACTAAATAGTCCTACTATTTCAGGAAGAATCGGTAAAGATACCTAATGAAGAGGGACTGTTGAGGGAAACTATGCCCTATCCTTGGTCTGATGTTACATATAAACACACAGGTAGATTTCCACCCCCCCCCCTTAGAGTACCACTAAATTACCTACATGACAAATACTGAAGGAAAATTATGTGGTTTTCTAGTCTCTAGTTCAACTGAATCAGGAATAAAGTATTATGTCACTATGTTATATGTTCATAAAAGGGCTTTAGTGCTATTCTGATAATTGGATATTAATGTAGACCACTTACCTCTTGCTTTCTGCACTGTGTGATCCTGCATGCGGCTCTCTCCGTGTTTTGGGGAATGTTCTTAAAACAGCGTCTGCTTCTCATCATGGGGCATCATTTACAGTGCCACATTGCTTCCTACTCTACTGCCTATTTCAATAATGTCTCTCCCTTTTTTCTTAGAAAATTGTCTTCTTGCATATGGATTCTGCTTTGCCATTGTAGGAAGGTCATCGCCATTAAGCACAATAGCACTCTTATACAAATGAGTAATACTCTCCGACTAAACAATTACTTTTTCATGAGCCAGAGCTCAGTATCTGGCCCCATTGCTGCAGAAACTCCTGCTGCTACTAATAGAAAAAAAACAAGATCATATTTCCTTTATGGGAGAAAGAAAATTGTTATATCTAATCTGAACTAAGCATAGCACATGTACCTTTTAATCACAGCTTCTGTTTTCTTTTTTCTTTACTAATAGCAGATAAGTGCATATAATCTTATTATGCAGTAATTCTGAAATGCCCCAAATGCTGAGAACCAGATCCTAGAACATTAAATAATACCAGATGGAGATTGTGATGATTTAATTGATACACAATGTAACCTTTTACTATAAAGTATGCAATTACTTATTTATTATGTATCATTACACCGGGAAAGTGTGGATATTAGTTAGATTTTTAGTTTTCTGCAGAAAGGGCTTGTAAATGGGGAGGCAGCTTTTTGCTTTTACTGAATAATGGGTTGTGTTTTAAATAAGCAAAACCAAGTGTGTATATAGGGGGTACGAACCAGTAATTTTGGGTTAATATCCTTGCTCAAGCATATGCTGTATGTAATACAAAGAATTACTTGCTTTGTTAAATAATCCAATATAGGTCCTAAGCAGGATACAGTATAGGAAGTTGTCTCATTCTGACTCAGATTTTTTATGCAACTGATTCCATAAATGGAGACAGGCTGGTTTCTTCCAGGATCAGGAACATCTAGGAACGAGTTCAAATCACCAGGACCAGATGGATTACACCCCAAGGTTCTTAAGGAACTGGCAGACGTGATCTCAGAACCACTGAACTATATTTTTCAAAGATCCTGGAGCACTGGGGAACTACCAGAGGACTGGAAGAGAGCTGATGTAGTTCCCATCTTCAAAAAAGGGAAAAAAACAGATCCAGGAAACTACAGACCTTTCAGCCTGACCTCAATACCTGGGAAGATTCTGGAAAAGATAATCAAACAACAAATCAGTGAACACCTTGATGCGAACAAAGTTATCACTAAAAGCCAACATGGGTTTGTCAAAAACAGATCATGCCAGACAAACCTTATTGCATTCTTTGACCAAGTGACAAAACTAGTTGACCAGAGGAATGCTGTAGATATAATTTACTTGGACTTCAGTAAGGCATTTGATAAAGTAGATCACAACCTACTACTTGATAAGATAGAAAAATGTGGGTTAGATAGCATCACCACCAGATGGATTCGTAGCTGGCTGACAGACCGTACTCAGCGTGTGGTCCTCAATGGAACTGCATCTACATGGAAGGAAGTGTGTAGTGGGGTGCCCCAGGGCTCTGTTCTGGGCCTAGTGCTCTTCAACATCTTCATCAACGATTTGGATGAGGGGATAGATGGGGAACTCATCAAATTTGCAGATGACACCAAGCTGGCAGGAATAGCCAATACTCCAGAAGATAGGCTTAAGATACAGGAGGATCTTGACAGACTCAAACACTGGGCACTATCTAACAAAATGAAATTCAATTGTGAAAAAGTAAAAAGGTTCTGCATTTAGGCAGGAAAAATCAAATACACAGGTATAGTATAGGTGGTACCTTGTTCGATAGTAGTAACTGTGAGAGGGATCTCGGAGTCCTAGTGGACAATCACTTAAATATGAGCCAGCAGTGTGCTGCAGCTGCCAAAAAAGCCAACACAGTGCTAGGCTGCATTAACAGAGGAATAGAATCAAGATCACGTGAAGTACTAATACCACTTTACAATGCCTTGGTAAGGCCACACCTGGAATACTGCATCCAGTTTTGGTCACCATGATGTAAAACAGATGTCGAGACTCTAGAAAGAGTACAGAGAAGAGCAACAAAGATGATTGGGGGACTGGAGGCTAAAACATATAGGGAACGGTTGCTGGAATTGGGTATGTGTAGTTTAATGAAGAGAAAAGTGAGGGGTGACATGATAGCAGTGTTCCAATATCTCAGGGGCCGCCACAAAGAAGAGGGAGCCAAGCTATTCTCCAAAGCACCTGAAAGCAGAACAAGAAGCAATGGATGGAAACTAGTCAAGGAGAGAAGCAACCTAGAACTAAGGAGAAACTTCCTGACAGTTAGAACAACTAACCAGTGGAACAACCTGCCTCCAGAAGTGGTGAATGCTGCAACACTGGAGGTTTTTAAGAAAAGACTGGACAGCCATTTGTCTGAAATGGTATAGGGTTTCCTGCCTTAGCAGGGGGTTGGACTAGATGACCTCCAAGGTCCCTTCCAACTTCTTCTTCTTCTTCTTCTTCTTCTTCTTCTTCTTCTTCTTCTTCTTCTTCTTCTTCTTCTTCTTCTTCTTCTTCTTCTTCTTCTTCTTCTTCTTATTATTATTATTATTATTATTATTATTATTATTATTATTATTATTATTATTTCCTAATTGGAAATGACAAGGTTTGAACCAGGGACATTCTGTAAAGCAAACTTTTACCTCCTTACTACTCTGCACCACTCAGAAGACTAGTCCCTACTCCTTACTTCAAATATATTTCCAGTACAACATTGCAAAAATGAATATCTTACAGAAGACTAGAGGTTGTTTTTAATTTTTAATTTTTTTAAAAATTTTAATTCCATTTATATCCCGCCCTTCTCCGAAGACTCAGGGCGGCTTACAAGCTTAGCAGTAGCCTTCATTCTATGTATATGCCTGCTTGTTAGGGCTTTCACACACACCCCAAGCGGCATTATTACAAAGTCAGCTTAATTGCCCCCAACAATCTGGGTCCTCATTTTACCTACCTCGGAAGGATGGAAGGCTGAGTCAACCTTGAGCCTGGTGGGATGCGAACCTGCACTAATTGCAGGCAGCTGGTGTTACTTAAGGAGGCATTAGCCCACTGCTCCACCAAGGCTCTTGGTTGAGAGATAGTTGCTCCAAATGCTTTCTTTAAAACTATCTTATCACACCATAATAAATGGAGACAATTTCTTTACTATTGATTTATTACATTACTATCACATTTTTATTCTGCCTAAGGTGACGTACATGAGAATATTCAGCTAAATACTCTGTAAAACACACTGGATGGAGAGAAAGGGATTGGCTCATAATCATCAAGAGATTTCCACAGTGAAATGGGAACTTGCACTTGTGACATTACCTGTTCCGATTTGCCATTCAGATTGATGCTAACGGATGACATTTGTCAGGTGTCCTTGGTGCTCTCTGAACTTGCTTGTTTTCTTGCAGATGTTTCATTTGATTTCACTTGATTGTAAACAATAACCCAATCAAGAAACTGCCAAAGAAACCAACAGCGAACAGCCCAACCAAAGAACCTCTAAGACCTCCTCCATTGACGCTGACAGACAAGCCACTAGAATATAAACTGACACCAAACTGCGCTCCTTACTAGCACTGAGGATGTTACGTAATTACATCTGCAAGAAAACAACCAAGCTCAGAGAGCACTAAAGACCCCTCATTTCAATCCTGAACTACAAATATTCTCCTTTATTGGCGATGACATTTTTTCTGATTTCATACTCAAGGGGTACACTAATTGATCTATCAGAAGTAAAACCTCACTCATGCAACATTTCTAATTGGCTACCATAAATTAGCAACTGTGCCTAACAAAACACCAAAACTGTCAGTTTAGAGGAGGTCAGTGTTGTAATAGCAATTGTCCTTTTTTTGTGCCAGATACTCTGAATGCTCTAACTTTACACCCTGGAATCTTGGTGTGTGACTTTCAATCAGAAGGTCTCACATATTGTTTGGATTTGTGTTCTTAAGTTTGTTATCTATTTTACCCTGTGCTATTTTACCCTGTTCCCTTCTTGCCCTGAATTGATTCATACATTTACTGAAACTCCCATATAATCTATGATGCTTTTTATCATGCCCTGGAGATACTTCAGCCTCTCCCTCAGCTAGGAATAGAATGGCTTTGCTTTTTTAAGAATAAGACATAGTTGAACTAAAGAGAAGCTGGGAGACAGGCTGCACCAATGTTGTAATTCATCTCTATCATCATCTGATAAAGTGGAATCACACCAAAAACCAGAAGGAGAGGAACTATTATTTTGGAAATTATACTCTATAGAGATAAGTGAAAGGCTAGCTTGTAAATTGTGCTATTGTTTTTTTGGTCTATAAATGTAAACTGAGTCAAGAATAATGTTCTTATTTCTCTGTAAAATTGAGATATTGAGTATCTACCTCAGCATTGCTTTCCATCCTTCAGATTGGCAGGAAAAATATTCATGAGTTTTGGGCAGTTGGTGCTATGAACGTGGACCATGTCTGGTCTCACTGGAAGAAAAAATTTATTGGTACCAGGCTACAATCAGCTGGGAAGATTGCATGTGCTTTTGCAAATTACTTTTAAAGAAAAATAGATTTCATATGTTTTTATTGCCATCTACTCTTCCTGTCTGTCCTCATCCCCCTCTTCTTATAACAAAGCTTGATTTTGTTTATCTCCTGTGAAATTGCCATGTCTTCCAAGGAATGGCTGAAACATGTAGTCACATGTCTGTAAACTTCAAAGGCAATTTTTTGTTTGCATTATAGCAAGTTGTTTCTCTCTTTTTTCCATTCCCCACTCCCATTTTTAATCTTTAAGCATCAGAAAATCCTTAAAGATTATGATAGCTTCTTTCTTTTACATACTGGGATTAGGAACGATGTTGGCATGATCCAGAAAATAGGAAGCCAATACCTAAAGCAGGTCTATGGTGGGAAGACTCAGAGGACCTCTGTGAGAGAAGATATGAAATTTTTAGTTTTTCACACTGTGGGCTTAGCTAATCCTGATACATTTGCTATGCTAATCTGCATGGCTCTAAGTTATCTTGCCACTGCAGGAGCAGGACATCTTGCATTTATTAGCTTTGCATATATCTAAAATACTAAAAATATTGGGGAAATTAATTATTATATAGAATATAATTTCTTTTGAAAAAGGAGATATGATAGAAAGACGCAGAATTGGAGTTCTGCATATTTTATCCCCGGTCACATGAATCATTGTTCCTATTTTTCACTGCTCAGATGTTCACCCAGAAAACACAGACCAGTCTTCCACTGCCTACATGCAGTCTGGATGAGCAAAATTAAATTCCTTGAATTCTCAGCTTGCCTGGGCAATTTTGACAATTTTAGGAGTTGAAGCAATACATTTGGAGGAAGGTTAAACTTAGGGAAGATTAAAATAGAGTTTGTCAGATAAAGCTATACAGAAGCATGGTTCTTTATACATAACTGAGAAATTTATTTTTCCATAATTGGTTCCTGGAAAATGCAGAGACTACGAATATTGCTGATTGAATATGCATAAATAGCAGGCACGGCCTGTTTCTTGGGAGTGTAAAGTAAAATATACCAACTTCCATTATTAAGTCAATATTTTGAAAAACAGTAGTATTAGTATTATATAAAATTCTGCTAGGGATTTTATTCAGTTAGTGAATCCTTTATTACAGTCAATGAGCAAAATTTTATTTAAACAAAGATAGAAATTAAAACCTACAAAATAAAGTAAGATAAAAAATAAACAATTGTAACTAAATAACTAAATATGGTTGATTATAAGAGGTTTTACAATCAGTAAAATACAATCTGTCCACATTCAGACACTGAATCATACTAGTTAGATAAAAACAATTATACATAAAATAAAGCTGAATGACCTGGACATCTAATTAATAAGGGGGAATATATTGCAACTTAGCTGTGCATTTTTATGAAATGAACAGTGTAATAATACATGAAATGTATTTTCAGCTATTTTTGTCACAAGGGCAGAATCTTAAAAGGGCAAGGGATTTTCCTAAATTTTCCTGAAGACAACCATTTGTCTTGACTACATGATTCTATGATTCTGTGCTTGGGTTAATGCTCAAACATGGGGTGGATATTTGGTTTAAATATTTTGCTGCTCTGCAAAAGGAACACTGGCTAATAAAAAATGAGGGGGGGGGGAGATGTTTCCAAGAAACCCAATTGCCTTTTTACATCTATAACATATTGTTTAAGACTTGGTACTGCTTGCTTATAGACTACCATTACGTGTAAAGTCATAACTGTGCAGTTGTTGATAACTTTGAATTGAGTGGGACAATATTAAATTATCAGCCCAGATCAAAGGATCTAGGCCTCGCAGAATAAATTAAACAATAGTTGAAAGCAAAATGAAATCTTACAGAACATATGCTGGTTTCCACTCTGATCACAGCAGTTACAAGCACTGGGAAAATAGCCTTTAGAAATTTGGATTCTATTCTAACAGTAAAATCTGTGGGGCCTAAATGGGCAGCAAATAAGAGACGTGCATGAACTTTTCTGTGAATTCTTAAAGAATGGGAAGTATAAATAATGTTCCTCAAGAATAATAAAAAAACACTAATCCTTTTTGCAGAACTTCTGCTGTTACCTAATCCAGAAATTGATATGCAAGTCCACTTTGATTTTTAAAAAAGTTTGTAAATAGAACACACTGACAGATTAAATGATTTCCACATAATTAGAATTACCAAAATTATAATAATACAGATTTATGTTAATACATAATATTTCAGAAACAGTCCTGTTCTGGGGATCTGCCATCTACTTGAGACTTATGCTGGTTATATAGTTGGCCTTGAGTTCCAGCACTGGCTTCATACTTTAATAATCTTTGATGTATTTACTTTAAATATGTGTCATCTACTTATTATTAAAGTAATATTTAAGACACAAAGACATAAAGTAAGACACAAATGGCATTCTTAAATTGTTTTAATAAAACAATTGCCAAAAATATATGTTAAATACTGATAAAATCAATGGAAGGTTCCATAGAAAGAAAAGTGGTGAGCAAAGTGAGAAAGCCTCACAGCTTTGCTATTTATACATATAGTGAGGAAAAGCAGGATAGGATAATGGCTAAAAAACACTTTTTATTTTTTATTGTCTGGGTCACCACTACATGGAAGTTAGCAGCATCTAATGTTTCTTTGGAAAAAAAATCCTTATTGAGAGAATGATCTTAAGGATTGAAAAAAGGAGAGACATTTCCTTAAAACCCTATTCTGAGGTGCTTAAGGCTTTGCAAGGTATATAAAATCAAGTTGCTTTTTGAGCCAAGTCAACATTCATGGATGCATCTGCCCCTTTTTCTTGATCATTTTTATCCCCCAGCTAAGTAGTAATCACATTCCATACTGCTTAACCTCCAAGCCTAGGCAAGTTTGCAGAAATGCTGATCCATGTTAAATTTCATATGGCCCCATCTTTTTTTTTAATCTCATTGTTCTGAGTTAACATGCATTGTAAATTATGTTCTAATACTCTATTGAAAATGAATTTGTATAGTACAGGATTGTTCAAAAACTTAATGGAATCTGTGGAGCCTTCACCAAAGAAGATTAGTCTAAAAACTTAAGCTTCCAGTATTGGCATATTCACAATGAATCTAAGATGATCTTCTCTTTTTAAATAGAAGCCTAGCTGCCTTGCTGCATTAAAATTAGTAAGAGTCACCCTATGCGGCAGTGGTTTTTGAATTGAATGTACAGTTTATACATGTACTTTTGTGAAGTGAGCCTTGTGCACAGATAATCAAATATTGTATCTGCAACCCAGAACTTCATTTGTACATACTCCTTGGAATGGCTCATTCCCTAACTATTCTAATACCTTCTAATGAAAACCTTGCTGATTTCTCCCTATTTACTAGATGTTATGAAGTTTCTGTCAATGTATTTTATGTTAGAATATTTCTAACATTGTTTTTACTGAGCTACTTGGGATTTTATCTATATGCTAGATTTTTGAACTGTTTGCAAGGGCATGTTTCCTATTTGTATTTTATGCCAAAATGAAATGGGAACACGAGTGAACATTAGAAGAAATTGGAACATGGCAGATATTACCCAAATAGAGGCGATAAACTCAGAAATGAGTTTTTCCCTTTCTGGTGAATTAACCTCATAGGCTGCCAGTTACCAGACTTGGACAAATTAGAAGTCAGCAAACAGCTTCTGAATAATTAGTTGTCCTTATGTGAACTTGCTAAGTAAATAGATCTTCATATAAGAATATTTCTATGATAGGAACATATGTATGGTTGGTTTTTTTCCTTTATTTTCAGGATAGCAATGAAGTACATATTTTTTTTAAGAATGGAGTGTTATATGAATACTAAAAGATAAATGTTTCAAATAAAATGTAAATAGAAATACACAACTTTCCTTTATTGATTAAGCCTGGTATTTGCAGCAAAATGAACATCTTAGTTTAACATCACCAAATTTTATCACTATAAAGATATAGTTTGCCAAAGGGAAGCATTTCTCATGAATTGGTTTTCAGTGCAGTAAACAGATTTCTATTCCTGTAGTGTTAGGTTGGACACATGAGAGTGGGAAAAGGTGCTCCTCCATTAAAATGAGATCAGCATGGTTTATATTTAAATTTAAAACATATGAAGAACAGTTGCAGGAATGGAGTATGTCTTGTTGTTGTTAGTTGTGAAGTCGTGTCCGACCCATCGCGACCCTATGGACAATGTTCCTCCAGGCCTTCCTGTCCTCTACCATCTTCTGGAGTCCATTTAAGCTCACGCCTACTGCTTCAGTGACTCCATCCAGCCACCTCATTCTCTGTTGTCCCCTTCTTCTATTGCCCTCAATCTTTCCCAGCATTAGGCTCTTCTCCAGTGAGTCCTTCCTTCTCATTAGGTGGCCAAAGTATTTGAGTTTTAGCTTCAGGATCTGGCCTTCTAAAGAGCAGTCAGGGTTGATCTCCTCTAGGACTGACTGGATTGATCACCTTGCAGTCCAAGGGACTCGCAGGAGTCTTCTCCAGCACCATAGTTCAAAGGCCTCAATTCTTTGGCGCTCAGCCTTTTTTATGGTCCAGCTTTCACTGTCATACATTGCAACTGGGAAGACCATAGCCTTGACTATACGGACTTTTGTTGACAGGGTGATGTCTCTGCTTTTTAGTGTGTTGTCTAGATTTGCCATGGCTTTCCTCCCAAGGAGCAAGCATCTTTTAATTTCTTGGCTACAGTCCCCATCTGCAGCGATCTTGGAGCCCAGGAAAATAAAATCTGTCACTACCTCCATTTCTTCCCCATCTATTTGCCAGGAATTGAGAGGGCCGGATGCCATGATCTTGGTTTTCTTAATGTTTAGTTTCAACCCAAGTTTTGCATTCTCCTTCTTCACTTGCAACAAGAGGCTCTTTAGTTCCTCTTCACTTTCTGCCATTAGAGTGGTATCATCTGCATATCTTAGGTTGTTGGGAAGACATGATGGCAGTGTTCCAATATCTAAGGGGCTGCCACAGAAAAGGGGAGGATCAACCTATTCTCCAAAGCACCTGAAGGCAGAACAAGAAACAATGGATGGAAACTAATCAAGGGCAGAATCAATCTAGAACTAAGGAGAAATTTCCTGATAGTTAAAACAATTAATCAGTGAATGACTTGCCTGCAGAAGTTGGTGCTCCAACACTGGAGGTTTTTAAATAATTTGTCTGAAATGGCCTGCTTAAGTAGGGGGTTGGACTAGAAGGCCTCTCTCTTATTCTGTTATTTATGTTAAATGTTTGCCTTCTATCCATAACTATATTCTGTGAGTTTCTCAGCCAAAAGTAAAAGCTTCCACAGCTGATAGGGTAGATTTGAAGGGAAAAAGCTCATTTGGAATGTGTACAGGTGCTAACATAGCACATGTCAGCAACTCCATAAATAAAATGTATATTTTCCCAGGATTGTGTCTGGCAGCCATATGATCCTGGGGAGACAAAACCCAGCTATGTAGAGCATTAAATATTTCCAAATATTTAGGCATCCTGGAAGATGGAATTCAAAATGACTGCTCAGAACAAAAATTTCTGATGACACAGAAGAATTAATTCTCTGCTGTTACTTTTGGTTTGTGTAGCCAGGAGTCACATTATTACAAAATGTGATACCTTTGAAAATACTTAATGTTGTCTTTTTTCTGTTATCTATTAACATTATTTATAATTATAAACTGCTTTGAGAAACAGTATTATTGAGAAGCAGAATTGGATCAAGAGTAAAGTTTTATTGAAATTAGTGGAAATAATTATTTGATTTTGTGAAGTCCCAGTGATTTCAATGGGAATTAAGTAAAACTAATTATCTGAAATCATTTAAGTTCCAAGCTGATATGTTTCCAAGCTGACCACTCTCTCTCAAAACCTGGAACTTAGAGACATTAAATTCAGTGGTATTTATTCTAAGATAATTATGAAAGAAACTTTTTGGATAAGCACCTTATTATTTTTTAAAATAATTTAAATGTCTATGGAGATTCTTAGTTATCCAGATCATGGTTGTCCCAAAGGTGCATTTTCAAAAGACAACTGGACTTTCTTTGTTTTTCCTTGAAGACATTTCTCTTCTCATCCAAGAAGCTTCTTCAGTTCTGACTCAGAAATTCAGTAGTTCAGAACTGAAGAAGCTTCTAGGATGAGAAGCAAAAAAGCACCTTTGGGTCCTAAAATCTATTGAGTCCAATGTGTTTTTGTTTCCAGCAATAATCATTTGCAAACAAATCTCAGATGGTGAAAATGGCAGTATGTTTCAATAGCTAAAAATTAGATGCTTACAATTTCTACAAACACAGTAAATAATAGTTAAGATTTGTACATTGAGTTATGAAAAAATGTTTTCTCAAATGTGGCAACATACTTTGCATATTCTTGGAAATAATTCATCTGATTTTTCAAAATTATGGGTGATATTTGCATAACAATGAGGTATTAGAAGTATGATTCAGTACACATGTTCTATTTGTAATATGTGTAAATGTAAATAGCTTTAAATAAGAAGACATTTAAAAGGAAATACATGCTAAAATAAAAATATGAATGGAAAATATGGCACTTTTCTTAGCAGCACTGCATAATATTCACCATTAGTCTCAAGAAATTTGACAAGTTTTTTTTTTAATTGTTCAAAGGAAATCATTATGCTTCTTTAGCAAGGCAGTTTAATATTGTCATCAAAGAAGTAAAACTGAACTCATTTTTCCCCCAATATGAAATTTGTTTTTTGAGTACATATCTTAAAATATGCACTATCCATTTAGGGAACTAGCTTACTAGTAGTTCATTATGCTTGTCTTTCACTCTTGGGCAAAACTAAAATTTCCAAGTTCCATATATCTGTCTTCATGCACAGGATTAGTTTGACAATGTTAAGCATCAAATGTGTATATAGAATAGATGGTTCCTATCTGATATGAAATGCTCGACACCTGGAGTAATCATGCCAGTTGAGCAGTGGGGGTGATAATCCTTCGGGAATAGGGCGGTATAGAAATTTAATTAAATAAAATAAATAAATAAATAAATAATCAAAAAATTCAGAATGGGGACCAAAGTAGTATGAGCAAAGCCCCATTCTTTTCTATGTATATGATGTGCAAACAAAATGGGCAGGCTTTCAGTTATGCTGCCTGACAGCCATCTTGATTTTTTTTTTTGGACCTCCAGCCAATTTTTACCTGAAAGCTATTGTGGAGTGAGCTGTCCAGAAAATTCCAGGCAATTCAATGCATTTAAGGTTATTTTTAAATTTTGAGTCTTGAGCTATTTTCCTTAAGAGAAACTTTTAAGAAGCACATAAACATATTGGGTTGGTCTTGCATTGCTCCTGCAGGGTGAATTTGTGAATTGTCAGACAAAAGTCCAGAGACAATACAGCAAAATCCAGACAAGTTTGATCCTTTATTTGCTTACACTTAATGGAGAGAACTTTGCCAAAATAAAACTATAACCTTCTAACCTACTAGCAGTGCTTTTTTGTAAAAGAAAAAGGTGCCAGAACTCACACATGTTATACAACCCGCCTTGCCCTACCCTACAAGGTTCCATCCAAAAAAGGTGCCGGAACTCCGTTCTGAGCATTCTATGAGAAAAAAAGCCCTGCCTACTAGATATATCCTGAGAGATTCTAGGGTGTGGCTATGTCTCCCTTTTCCCTTGCAGCATGGAACTGCACAGTCTCTAAATGCGGGCCTCTCTCTGGGAAAGCTCTGTGTTGTCAAAAGTCTCCCCCACTGCTCCTGCAAGTGCACATTCCATCACATTTATACAGTGGGATGTCTAGGATGAAACACAGCAATATGATCAATATTTTATAACTATCTTGTTAAATAGTTTTGTTTGCCAGTACAGCTTGGCTTCAATTAGTGGATAATAAATGCCATGCAGTGGTTGTAATATTTGAATTCCCACAATTCAAAGTTATAATTATATGTAAAAAATCAGTTCTAGTTCCGTGCAAATGAACAGTGAAAAATGTAGAAATTAACCTCTTATTTTTTAAACTTGTACTGCTTCTTTCTTTTGACCAGTTGGTTAAGGGCACTTCTTAAAATGATGAAAACAAGTCATGTAAATGGTAGGCAACAGCACATACACCTGTGAAGATAAGTACAGACTGAAGTAGCAGCATCTGTAATCCTAACCCAGTAACCTCAACTGCACAAGTGCTAGCCTCAGATTAACTAAACTGTGGATTGCATTATTTCATTATTCCAATTTATCTTAATTGCAAAATTACTGCCATGATAGGTTTCAAGAAAAGCTTCTTGTATTTAAGAAATGGAGTGACAAGCAAGCAAGTCAGCATTAAGTAAAAAGTAGATTTTTTTATGTGATAGTGCTTTTGAAGAGGTTAATATCATGCTTATTTTTAAAGTTGACAAATTAGTTTATAAGAGCCAGATGTCTTTAACTTAAATAGTCAAGAGTGCTACATGAAGCTAGTTCAGTGTTGTGGCTCTCAGAGTCCTTTTATACATTACTTCATAAAGTTGTTTGTAAGTCACAAATAAAGAGCATTATACTATTGAATATAAACATTAATTACATTAAAATGTTATTACAAAACGGTCATTTCTTTGGTCACTTAGTTGGCAGTGCTTTTCATTAATGTTTGGTTTTATTACTAGGTTCATATACAATAGATTTTCATAAGAGTTTCAAGGATAATACAAGCTAAGAAACCCATCCAGAGCTGCCCAAACCATGCAAAGAAGTCTTACATTCATTTTGTCATGTTTGTGTTTCCTTCCTTCCTTCCTTCCTTCCTTCCTTCCTTCCTTCCTTCCTTCCTTCCTTCCTTCCTTCCTTCCTTCCTTCCTTCCTTCCTTCCTTCCTTCCTTCCTTCCTTCCTTCCTTCCTTCCTGGTAAGTCTTTCAGTGTTGTCTTTCCTATTCCTTGCCAAATAGAGAGATCCTTATGGATAGGGCAGCCAGACCTGCCTTTCTCCTTAGCTACCTAATCTTTCCCTTGGGACACCTCAGCTTCCTGGCACATCTTCATTGGCCATACCTCACATGGCCTTCTCAGTGCCCATGACTAAAGAGCTTATCTCTGTCTCAGAAGCAGTGCTTGCCATAAAATATGACAGCAGGTAGAGGTTCTCAGTAGGTGGTACTGCTTTGGTGTGTGAGATCTTGGTTCAGTTAGCCCATGGGTGTCAAACTTGCCATGTCACATGATGTGTCATGATGTATTGCGATTCTTTTTGCATTGCCAGCAATGGGGTGGGCATGGCTTCAGTATGATGAAACTGGCCTGCAGGCCGGCAGTTTGACATCCCTGAGTTATCCTAACCTGCCAGAATTGTTGTTGTCTGGTAAGTCACTTTTGGGCTGAGGTGTGGCTACCTAATCTTGGCATGTTTTCTGGACCCTGGTCTTGAATGCCTCTGGTGCTAAGCATCCTGGCTTTGGTAGACAGCATCTTAAGGATCATGTGGTCTATAGAAAATGACTTAGAGAGCTATGGGTTTTGAGATCCCTACTTTACAGACATGATGAAATGGCAAAAAACACCCATTCAAATGAATGAGTTCATTTAACGGCCATGAAAAAGCCTGGAACATCCGTTTCAGCCATGTGAGTGTCTCAGTTTACAATTGCAATCACTTACAACCATAATACTGGGCTCAATTACAGTTTTAAGTACAGGTCTGCCTGAATGGCTATTTGATGACATCACCTATACCAGGGGTAAGCAACCTTGGCTCTTTTATGAGCCATGCTGGCTCAGGAATTCTGGGAGTTGAAGTCCACGAGTCATAAAAGAGCCAAGATTGCCTACCCCTGACCTATACAGACCTGCCAGGAAAATAAATGGCTAAAGTGATGACAGATTACTTAATGACTGTTTTTTCCCATCTTTATCACTTATGTGTGAAGAAGGTCACTGTTTCTAATAAACCAACCATCCATGCAAGCACATGATTCTGATACATTGGGAAAACCAGAAAAATTTGCTCATGGGTTTACATTGCCTATTATAACTCACTGAAAATTTAAGAAGAGTCAGCTATATTATCTGTTTGTGCAATTAGTTTTTAATTTCTTTATAGCACCCAAATTGTTCCTTTAGGAGTTGTTCCAGGTTAATAAGTGCACTCCTTTTGAGCTGGTAGTAGCTGCTATTTTCATTAGATGGTTCCAGTAATTCATTGAGAAATATTCTCGCTAGATGTTCCATGTATCTTCGTGTATGTGTCCTTGCAGTTTCCATAGCAACAATACCACAGTGATTTATCATTAGCATATTTTGGGATGTTCTTGGTTTCTCAGTCTAGCCTACAATCCTGTTATTCCCTGGTAGTCTCCCTCCAATTACTAACAAGGCTCTACCTTGCTTGACTTCTGAGCCTATTCAGGTTAGCTTTGTGCTGCTATTAAGTGAGGCATTTTCATTATTAGAAAACACTATAAAAATCCTAGCATGTGTCCTTCTCAGAGGACTACCAAGTTTTTCTTGATTTGCCACGCCAGCTATTAATGTTTATTAAATTTCTACTTAGAGATTGCAGACATCATATTTTGGAGTTGCTTCAGTGATAATAATGTTCACAAGGTCCCTCATAAGGCCAGTAAACGTGGAAGACTTTTTAAAGACTCTTCTATTAAGTTAAGAAATAACCAGCTGCTGTTATCTCAGCCATTTATTTTAGGAGTTGATATTTGGATCATAACCATATAATCAACTAATGGCTGGTAAAACTCTTCTTTATTAAGGTATTTATAGAAAATTGCCTCAGCTTCACAATGCCAGCCATAAAACAGTTTCTAAAAATGTACTGATTACATTGGGGCAGATAGCTTGTTAATGGCAGATATGGGTATTTCTTCACTGGAGGCTGATCAGAGATCTGGAGGTCTCTTTTGTTGGCCATCAGAGCTGGCAGAAAGAATAGGGCTTGCTAAAATAGCAATAGAACTTAGACTTATATACCACTTCACAGTGCTTTACAGCCCACAACAAGCAGTTTACAGAGTCAGCCTACTGCCCCCAACAATCTGAAGATGGGAGGGGGAAGAAAGAATATGCATGGGGGATTAGTTAGACATACAGAGCCTTGGTGGAGCAGTGGGCTAATGCCTCCTTAAGTAACACCAGCTGCCTGCAATTAGTGCAGGTTCGCATCCCACCAGGCTCAAGGTTGACTCAGCCTTCCATCCTTCCGAGGTAGGTAAAATGAGGACCCAGATTGTTGGGGGCAATTAAGCTGACTTTGTAATAATGCCGCTTGGGGGGTGTATGAAAGCCCTAATAAGCAGGCATATACATAGAATGAAGGCTACTGCTAAGCTTGTAAGCCGCCCTGAGTCTTTGGAGAAGGGCGGGATATAAATGGAATTAAAATAAAAAATAATAATAACATAGCAGCAGAGCATTTTCAAGGTTGTATGTAATAAGAGGCGATAAGAACTGGTGGTTAAGCTAAGGAGGGAAAACTTACCTTTCAAACTAATTGGAGAATGTGATTTATGACAGTTAACTAAAGGAGGGAACTATGCTTTAATATTATTGTGCTCAGGAGAGGGGAATCCAGATTTCGGCTTTAACCAAGTATTGCCAATGTTATGTTGTTCTAATAAAGACTTTTAAGGTAAACAATGCCTCAGAGTTCTTTGAAGAGTTTGTTCATCGGAAGCTTGACATCAAGCCAAAATCTGGATTCCCCTCCCCTGTGTAATTATGGGAAGCTGCAAATGGTTGCAAAGGTGAATTGGTTGCCAAACACCTAAGATGCAGTCATGGGGGTGGATGGGCTGTGGCTTTCATTACTTTGAAATTGAGTTATAAGTAGCTTTTGGAGGGGGTCTGTTATAATTTTGAACAATCACTAACTGACCAGTCATAAGTCAAGGACTACTTACATAACTTGTATCTCTGAGGGGATCTGGTTACTAACTGAAAACTATACAGCAAATATCTAAGCCTTGTGCATCCCTTTTTGTACATCTTTTTCAACCATTCAGAGAATCAGACCATGTGTATCAACGAAGAAGTGAAAAAGTCAAAAGTCAAAAGAATAGAATGCTTAAAACATTAAGCAGCAAAAAGAATGAAACAGACTAATTTTCAGATCAGTTAAAAGCCAGATGAAATGGAAACTTCTCACACCTGATTCTTTAAGGAATCTCAACAGGGATGGTGTTGCCTTAGCTCTTCAAGCAGAGCATTCTGCAACAGAAATAAAAGCTTATGTTTCCAGATGCCATTATCCCAATCAGATAAATACCCAGCAGGACCAGTTGGAAATACCACACTATAAAATGAGGAAGAGAAGTAGAAAGGGAGTCATAAATACAAGCACTGCATGCCTGAGTAGTAGCATACACTCAGACCTGTGGCTTTTCAGAATGCAGTGATCATAACTATAAAATAATATATACATGAAAAATGTATGGAGACTTGTTGCTCCTTTTCCTATATAGGCAAAGTTATAAAATATTTTATCAGATGTTGATTATAAGGTGAAATAAAGTTGGTTTGGAGATTGAATGTTAATGGTTATCTCTGATCCAAATAATGAGAAAGCTGTTACCTTCAGTGGTTGGGAAGGGGGTGTTCCTATGTACAAATACAACACTCTCAGTGACCCTCTAAGGTTGAGGTTGAAGCCCTCCAAAATTCTTTGCAGGGACACTGGTTACATTCATCCAGGAATGGCTTTCTGTCTCATGAAGGGTAATCCTGTTTGGGATATATTATGGCTGCTAAATGCAATATGCTGATATTCTAGCAATACGTGGTATGGTAATGCCAAGGTGCATTTATTGTATAACATTTAGCCCTTAATCATGTTAAACTGCAGCTGCTTTTTAGTCTTAATAAGTGTCTTCTCATGTGCTGATCCATTCAGTATTAAGAACAAAGAATCCTTTGATTAAAAAGCCATAAAGATGAAACATACACTTGACAGAAGCGTTCATGGACAGGAATTAGGTGGGGGTTTTTTTTGTGTGTGTGTGTGTGTGTGTGAAAGCTCATGTCATTTCTTAGCTTTTAAGATGGCATTCCACAACATTATGAAGTAATAGATAAATATGATAATCCATTTGGAAATCTGGTTTTAAAAAATCATTTAGAGTACATGGTGACTTTAAAAATATTATGACTTGTACAATATTTCATTTGCCTAATAAAAATGTGGAATATTCTTATGAATGGATAGGTATAAAAGCTGTTTATAAAATTCATTGTCTAGAAGTAGAAAAACCTTCCATTTTACTTTCTTTAGTCAAGTATAAATAGGAAGAGGATATTAAAACATTGAGATGATCTGTGAAGGAGTAATAATTTCACCAGAGATGATGGAAAATATTCAGTGATTAGGAAGAAACTAGAAACTCTCCATTGTTTGAGGCTTTTTGTGTTCTTTCTTCTGGTGAGAGAAAGTTTGTAAAACATGCAATCTTTTAAGGATAGTGTGTCATTTGTATCTCATGAGGCTATGATAAATGATATCTACCTTTGTTTTATTTCTGGCAAAGTACCCAGAATTCTGTATAGAGATGGAATATAACTACAAGCTGACTAGAACTTACTGACATCAAGTTTCTGCTCCATCTTTAGCAAGGATAAAACAGACTTTCTGAAGAATGACCTCCACTGCAGAGCAGGCATGCTTTGGAAGCTTAAGTTGCCAGTTCCAAAACCATCCTCACATAAAAGAAAAGCTATGGAAAGTAACTACTCTTCAGGTTTACATTGAATCACACAGTTTTTCTGTTGTTTTGTCCCCCTTTCCATTGCAATTATTAGCAAGAGTCCAACTCTTCTTTCCCAGGAACTATGAAAATGCTTACTAGCTCTGGGGATGAAAAGAAAACATCATTTAACCAAAGGTTAACTGCTTAGTCACAATGTTTCAATCTTGCTAATTGTAAATAAAGATAGCCACTGCACCTTGGTGTCTGTAATTAGAAGGAAATAACTTCCAATATAGGGACGCAGTGGCTCAGTGGGTTAGGATGCTGAGCTTGTCGATCAGAAGGTTAGCAGTTTGGCGGGTCGAATCCCGAGTGCCGTGTAACAGATTGAGCGCCTGTTACTCGTCCCAGCTTCTGCCAACCTAGCAGTTTGAAAGCATGTAAAAATGCAAGAAGAAAAATAGGGACCACTACGGTGGGAAGGGATTCCGTGTGCCTTTGGTGTCTAGTCATGCCGGCCACATGACCACGGAGACGTCCTCGGACAAGCGATGGCTCTTCGGCTTTGAAACGGAGATGAGCACCGGCCCCTAGAGTTGGAAACGACTAGCACACATGTGCGGGGGAAACTTTACCTTTACCTTTTTAACTTCCAGTATATCACTTTTTATATATGATTTAGATTTTTGTAGTTTTTCATTGACTTACAATAAATTCCTGCCTCTTTTCTGAGGAATGTGGGAGGTACAACATGACATATATCATCTCTTTACCAAGAAATTATCATGGAACTAGAAATTTACTGTTGTATTTACAGGTTGTGGTGATCTGATAAATGGTAAGTTTTAAGTATATATAGTATATAACGTTGTTTCTGATGCTAAGTATAAAATTAAACAAAACTGATTAACTGCTGGACTAATCTACAGTTGCTGCAAGCGAGTTGCTCATATGACTCTTCAGGTCAGATTTTCCCAATTTGGTACCCTTCAGATATTTTGGCACTACTACTCCTAGCACAATGCAAGGATAATTCTTTGCATGGAGCACATAGTACTATCCCCCCATTGCCTTTCTACCCTCATTTACTTACTTTTAAATAGGTCTGATCTTTCATAAACTTTCTATCAAGTGACCTAGATTCACGCACTTGCTTTAGTTTGTTGTCTTTGTGTAGGGTTTTCAATTGTTCATTCTGTTTTCTCTATCAGAGATAAACACCTTTGTCTTTGATAAGATTACTTTTAGATCCATGGTCCTTGTCACATCATATATAATCTAACATTTAATGCAAAGTATTCAGGTTCAGACTGGCAACTAGTGCAGCTCACAGAGCAGAGGTGTAACATGCACTGTTCTAGGGGCACACATAATTGCCCATGCCACTGTTTTCTTTGGCATCTGAAGCTTCTGGATATTTTTCAAGGGCAGCCCCATGTAGAGTGCTTTGCAGTAGTACAATATGAGGTGACTAGAACAAGAAAAACTGTAAGCATGAGCTGCCAGTCCAGGAATGGTGAAACTGGTGCACAAGAAAAAGCTGTGCAAAGACTGTCCTAGCCACAACTACTACCTGCTGATTGGGCAGGAGTTGTGAATCTAGGAGATTCATTCGGTTTGTCTGGGACAATGTAACCATATCCAGCAAAGCTATCCTAGTCCTGGAACCAGTAGGCTGCAAACCCCAAAACCACTCAGTTGTGTTGGTATTCAGCTGAAATCCATTGTTATTAGTTCTATGTTGATTTTTTTTCCTTGCTTGTTTTACAATCTTCCTCAGGCAATTTGTTGGAAAGGAAACTGATCTGGTTATCTCACTCACCTTCCAAAAAAAGAAATAAAAAGAAATAAAAAGAAAAAAGGAAAAGAATAACAGAATAACCAAATTAGAAAGGATTTTGGAGATCTTTTAGTCCAACCCCCTGCTCAAGCAGGAGACACTATACCATTTCAGACAAATGATTGTCCAATCTCTTCTTAAAAACCTTCAGTGTTGGAGCACCCACAGCTTCTGGAGGCAAGTCATTCCACTGATTAATTGTTCTCAGTGTCAGGAAATTTCTTCCTAGTTCTACTTTAGTTCTTGGCTTGATTAGCTTCCATCCATTGCTTGGACCAGATGGAATGCAGAGTTCTTGGTATTACAAGATGGGTGAAGGTAATGTCATCTTCAATTCTGTAGTCTTTAAAGCATCCAAAAAGTAAGCTACAAAAGCAGAAACATCTTTTGTATGAGAAAAAAAATAAAGAATTTGGAAGACAAATTTCAGCCCAGATTTGATAAAGTCTTGAAGTGCTAAGGCAGTGATGTCAAATTCGCAATGTTACATGACGTGTCACTACGTATCATGACTTTTTTGCCATTGCCGGCAATGGGGTGGGTGTGGTTTCATTATGATGCATCAGGACCACGGGCTGGCAGTTTGACACCCCTGTGCTAAGGTCTGGTTTCTGGAAACCCTATTGGAAAACACATCCTGTATCTGCATAGCAAGCTGTTAATGGTATCTGACAATTCTGACTAAACTTAATTTAGAGTTCACAAAAGCCTCTGATCACTTATTAATAATCTAATAAACTATCAGACCCTCAAACTGTTATAGCTATAAGTAAAAACCAGGCAAATTTCTACTTGTCCTATAACTCTCCTGACATTTTCCCTAATTTGCTAGGGAGTCAAATTATTTTTTTAAAGTTTCTGACAATTTAACTTGTTAAGGAAATGGGCTGTTCTTCCCACTTCAGACAGTCCTAAGGGAGATGGAGGGAACCATATTGGCTTTTATTTTTGCTTATTTTTTAAAAAAAATTCTCTTACCTCTTCATTAGAGAAAAGTAGTTGTAGATAGTATGTCCTAACTATAAATGAATGTGGTGAAATGGATGTATTATTATTATTAATTGGCGAATACATTTCATTTAAGAGATGTGAGCCATTAAGTGATGATTCCAATTTGATTTCTGCTTAAAGCTCTTTTTTATTGTTAGGCCTCTGCTACACATATGTAGGAAAAGAAGCTTTCTGAAGACTGCTGGAGTTTGCACTTTTAAAACTTAGCCTTTCATTTATTTGTGACCTAGAAAAAGTGCAAGCATGCCCTAATGGTGTAAAGAGTAGCACACTTTTGCATTGTGAATTTGGCATGAAGAGCAGTCCGCATGAGATTTCAGGTGTATAATCCCTACAATGCCTCCAGATTTTATTATATTGGGCCCATGCTAAAAGTTTTCTTTCTTCTTCTAAACATACCAAGCCACACTTTTAAGAAACATGTAAGAAATATTAATATTTATGTAACTGTTGAAGTAAATTGGTGAATGATTAGTTAAGATCAAAGAAAAAGAAAGAACATTGATTCCTAATGACCCAAGAATGGATGCAGAGGTTTCTTGATTTAATGTCTTGACATACAAGTAAAAGGATTTCTGAGAGTAAAATGAGGCAAAAGGCAGATACTTGAGCTGCTAGCAAGTAGAACAGATGGTATTTGTTTAGATAGACATATTATTGCACATAGAATGGATTTATACTATCAGTGGCATCTGTCAGATTTTAATTGTATGTTTACCTTTATTGCTTTACCTCCAGGAAACCACTTTTGATTGCTATTTGTTAGTAAAAGTGTTAGTTGGGATGAATGAATTCTGACTACAAAAATGAAGTGGTGTCATTTAAATTAGAAGCATGTGAACATTCAGTTTAGAGATTTTTAAGCGAAGGCCATTTGATCATATCTCTCCAGCAAATTGTCAGATCGATCTTATTGCCTTTCCCCCCAAAATAATTTTATTAAGAATTATACACATACAGAATAAAAGTCAATGCAAGCCACAAAAAAAACGCAACAAAAATGGGGAGGGTAAAAAAGGAAAAGAAAGAAAAATGGGAAACTGAAAGAAAAAGGAAGTAAGCCTGCCCTTCATCCCAGCAGGTAAAAATGATTTTCATAAGAATTTCTCTAAATAAGACATAATCTCTCTTCTTCCTATAGTTCAACTCTTAGGTAAAGAAAACAAAATGAAAATGCTACGTCAATCAATATCTATTAGCAAAAGTCCAATAAGGTTAACCAGATATAACTATTTTCTTCTTTTAACCCTGGTCAAACAAACCAATCTTATAAATCTTCCCTGATTTTTAAAGATATTCTTTGACCCTTTCAAAAAAATGTCCCAGGAGTAATTTGCTGTATTTCAAAGTGAAAATCCTTTAGAACTTTAACATATTTCTCTTGTATCTATAAGTAAAATTTAGTTTGCCACTTCTAAATAAAAAAGTGTAAGTAGAGCTCTTTTGTTTACCCAGAGCAGGGGTGTCAAACTGCCGGCGGATGCTTCATGCCAAAACTGCACCCACCCCATTGCCGGCAATGAAAAAAAAAAGTCACGATATGTTGCAACACATCACGTGACATTGGTAATTTGACACCCCTGATCCAGAGGGAAGAAAAATATCCTAATCAACTTCCTGATTTAACGTCCATTCATCTCCTGCAGGCAGTAAGTCATCCATCAGATCTATTTATATTACATTTAAGTCTTCTTGCAAATTAGTTTAATAAACATGCATTTCAACTCTTTCTTGTTTTGCAACTTCATAAGAACATATTCTGTCAATTTTATCAAATATCTGATCCATTCTGTCCAAAAGCTTAGCTGAAAGGTATTCTAACTTTGCATTAAGGATTTCTGCTCCATTTTCTTTATCCCTGGCTCTAATGTACAGCCTTCAAGGTCTCCTTATAAAAAAACAGCCAAAAGAATCTCAATTTCCCATGAGAAAGTATCTTTTAAATATTTCAAAGCTATAATTCCAAATCCCTCTGGCACCTTAATCCATTATTAACTTTCCAAAATCCTTATACTAAGCTGATAGTCTAAAAATCATATATTTTTGAACCTCCAAAATCAAATTTAAACTGTTATCTTTTACAAAAAAGAAAATACACCCAATGAGTGTGGTAGAAACTTGCCAATCTAAAGGGTTTTAATCTCACCAATATACAAATAATAAAGAAAATAATCCAAAACAGCAATTAAGATTTAAGGCATTAAGATATTGAGATATACAGGTAATCCTTGGTTTACTACCATAATTGAGCCTGGAATTATGGTTGTAAATCATTATGGTTGGTAAGCCATCATATGATCATTAAGCAACATAGAGAAGGTAAGCAAATGCTGCAGGCATTAAACAAATACCATGGTCGTTAAGCAAATCTGTTTTATTCAATGGACATTTTATTGGAAACTGGACATAAACACTGGAAACTGGCAAAGAAGCTGAAAATTGCCATTCATTTTTCCTATACTGTGTTTTTATTGCTGTGAGTGAATAGGCAGCCATATAAATTTCCTAAACAAACAAACAAACAAGACTGTAAATCACTAAAATCAACTAAGTATAATCTGGTTTACAAGCAACCATGTGACCCGTGTGTGTGTGTGTGTGTGTGTGTGAGAGAGAGAGAGAGAGAGAGAGAGAGAGAGAGAGAGAGAGAGAGAGAGACAGGCAGACAGGCAGACTGTTAGAACTTTGGAATTGAGTACCTTTGGGGTTTGGGGAGGTCCATTGTAACAGACTGGTAGACTGGTCATTCATTGACCAGAGAAATAATAGTTTTTATGAGGCTATCCAGAATCATGTAGATCAGGCATGTCAAACTCACGACGTCATGTGACATTGCACGACGTATCATGACTTTTCCCCATTGCTGGCAATGGGATGGGCGTGGTTTCAGTATGATGCATCCAGTCCATGGGCCAGCAGTTTGACATGCTTGCTGTAGATAATCTCAATGATCTCTCCTTTGTTCCAGAGAGGTTACGCTAGTTTGGATCCAGCATACAGTGAGAAATCCCCTGGCAAAGCTGTCTTGTTAACTAACAAAAACCAACAAGGAGCTCACTCACCATGGCACATACAAAGAGTCAGATTGAATTTGTTGCCTTGAGTTGATATGGAAAGTGAGGATAAATTTGGCATATGTGTAACTTTTTATTTCTGAATTCATTTTAGGACACTGAATTTCTTTATTAAATCCATTTGGATGCTCAAAATGGGAGGCAGAGATGAATTGGATTACACATCAGAAACCATTATTTGGGTTCTGCTTCACTGACAATCTGGGCCAATTACCCCTTCTGAATAGCATCTCAAAAATTTAATATTTTAGAACACTATTTTCTTGGGTAGGCTAGTGAGAGAAATGAAGAAGAAAGTATTGGTCAGATATTGTTAGTAGGTGATGCCCTACAATTCGGAACCTAACCAAGTGTACAGAGCCAACTGAATCCCAGCAACTTGCTGAATGCAGTTCTTTTTATTCATGGCTGTAGTCATTTTTACTCACTAACCTTTGTAGTTTATTTTCAGAAACCCTTGCTAATTTCATTGCCAGTCTAATCACACCTCTGTAATCACGGTCTGAACTTTTATGTAAAAGACAAAGAATTCCTTAAGCTAAGCTCCATTTCTTGCGGCCACAATGGCATAATCAGTATAGTTATATTAAAACATTATAGGGTTTCCTGCTTGAGCAAGGGGTTGAACTAGAAGACCTCCAAGGTCCCTTCTAACACTGTTATTCTGTTTTCTATTATCTAATTGATACCCCTCTCCCATTGAGTAAATTTATACATCTCTTCAATGATGTATGAATTAGAACTGATCTTGCTTTGATCTTTGGAGCTGAGCCAAGTCAGCTAGATGCTGCCACCCATTGTAGGTCCCAGAATATCCTTTCCCAATTCACTCAATAATATTTACCCATTTAATATCTGGTTACTATGTACTTCATCATTGTGCCACCTTCCTGTACTGTATTGATCTACCATATTTCACTTGGTAGAGTTTGTTTGCTCATTGTCCCAAAAAAATTGTTTGATCATTTGTTTATATGTGTTCAACCATGAATAACTGCTGCACTGAGGAAGAGTATCAACATTTCATATGAGCTTTAAGACTATTAGGCAACCCTGTGACTTGTGGGTCATCCTTTGAGAGAAAAGTAGTGCAATCTGATGTGACCAGAATAAACATTAAATTTTAGAGGATCATTTTTTTACTTCAGTGCTAGATGGTCCCATGATTGACTAAGAAGAATATATATCATAAATAGAAGTAGAATTATAGTGGGAAACAAACTTCAATAATATGTCAATATTGACTTACCTAAACAGATAAACAGAGTATACAGGGGTGGGCAAAAAAAGCAAGTGGGAACAGGAGCAACTTCCAACTTCCTTTTGGCTTCAACAGCTACAACGTTATGAACAAATCCGTCTAATCACCATAGAAATTTCAATTCCACAGGTCATGGGTTTCTTAAAGGTATTTTTTAAGTTAGAGGATTTTAGGTATCTTGATTCACAAAATGTTTTGTTACAGAGCACTTTTGGACTAACTTGTATGTATAAATAGACAAATAATAATAATAATAATAATAATAATAATAATAATAATAATAATAATAATAATAATAATAATAATAATAATAATAATAATAATAAGTTGGAAGGGACCTTGGAGGTCATCTAGTCCAACCCCCTGCTAAGGCAGGAAACCCTATACCATTTCAGACAAATGGCTGTCCAGTCTCTTCTTAAAAACTTCCAGTGTTGGAGCATTCACCACTTCTGGAGGCAGGTTGTTCCACTGATTAATTGTTCTAACTGTCAGGAAATTTCTCCTTAGTTCTAGGTTGCTTCTCTCCTTGACTAATAAAAATAAACACAATGAGTGCTTTAATAGTATATAGATACAAATCTGTTAAAAAGGTGCTTTGGATTGAGTGGGGACTGCATATAAAGGATTTATTTACAAAGCTTTAAAGCAGTTATGTCTTTTTCCAGCCTTGCACAATTGTTTCAGAACCTGCTTCCTGTATCTATATATGTATGTGAATGCATAGTCATTTTAATTCCCTGAGGATGGGCTCCAGCACGATTCCAAAAGCTCAGAAGATTAAACCTCTGGTTCCGGTAACCAATCCAGATTGGATTCTGCATAGCCATTTTACTTCACAGTTTTACAACAGAATGTAATATATGCTTGTTCTAAAAATAGAAGGAAAATTGTGATTTACATTTTCTTCTTCAACTTCCTCAATTGTTGGTTTCTATCTAATATACCCAAAAGGAAGGTTTTTCTCCTGGACAATCTAGTTAGTACTACAGTGGGATAAGAAGCATTTGAGACATTTTTTTGGAAACCAGGCAGTTTTGTCCCTAAATACATAGCTGCTTGCTGTAAAGCTGACAGCAGGAAACAACTCGTGTACGCAGTATTCCTGCAGCAACCAGCTGAGCACAAAGCTTAGAATTGCTTTTCTTTCCTGCATGATATTTGGATCAGCTGTGTTCTTCCATATTTTACTACTCTTTTTCTTATGACATTTCTCTTTAAATTACTGTGTTTTTAACCACAAAACAAAAACTAGAAATTAGCTAAATAAGAAACTATGGGCTCTTAGTATAGTGGAATGTACACTAAGGTAGCAATGTATAAGCAAGGGTTATATTTGTCTTTAATGAAATGAAAGGATGGCCTTGTCTTGACCATGGTTTACCTGGTAGCAATAAAGAGGCTCATTATTTTTTAAAGCAAATCTGTTGGGTTATAATGATTTTATTTATTGCATTATAGTTGAGTATCTTTTTCCTTTTGCAATTTGATAGCAGATTGAAAGACATTTTTAATAATATGCATTCCTAGAGTTGAAGAAATTTAGAGCTACCATTCTGAGCTGCAAATCTGGATAACCCCTAGATGGCAGCAAAGAGTTTTCAGTTTCTGTTTGCCACTGTATGAAAGTAGTATTGCTGGCACTTGCTAATCATATCTGATGGAGCTGGGGTAGAGATGATGTGTCAATCTTTGTGTTGTTTTTATCTCTTCCTGCTTTTCTTACTGTTGATTGTGATATTTTTCTGGACCAGCTGCAAGGATTGGGAGATGGGGGCATCTTGCCTTGATGGCTCTCCTGTCTTGGTGGTTAGTAACTGTTGTTGTTGGCAGAGTAGACATTGGGCCTTTTGCACCTTATCTGTGTGATATTTCAGAGCTCAAAAATGCCCACTTGTTTAGTTGTATAAATAGACCCCAGAATGCCCAAGTGATATGTCAGTGTGGCATCCTTGGTGTTGTCTGAACTTGATTGTTTCCTTGCAGACATTTCATTATCCAGCTAGCTAGGTTCACCCTTAGTACAGATAGTCTTCAACTTATGACCACAAAATTTATGTTGCTAAGTGAAACATTTTTTGAGTTGTACTCCATTTTATGACCTTTTTTGCCACAGTTGTTAAGTGTATTATTAAATTAGTAACATGGTTGTTAATGAATCTGGCTTCTACATTGACTTTGCTTGTCAGAAGGTCACAAAAGCTGAACACATGATCCTGGCATCATTGTTATAAATATGAACCAGTTGTCAAGCATCTATTTTTTTGGTAATATTTTATTGATTTTCTAATTTTGCATTTAAGTATTTAAAAAGCAGGGACATGGTGGCTCAGTGGGTTAGGACACTGAGCTTGTCGATCAGAAGGTCAGCAGTTTGGCGGGTTGAATCCCGAGTGCCGCGTAACAGAGTGAGCGTCTGTTACTTGTCCCAGCTTCTGCCAACCTAGCAGTTTGAAAGCATGTAAAAATGCAAGTAGAAAAATAGGGACCACTACAGTGGGAAGGCAACAGCGTTCCATGTGCCTTTGGTGTCTAGTCATGCCGGCCACATGACCACGGAGATATCCTCGGACAAGCAATGGCTCTTCAGCTTTGAAACGGAGATGAGCACCGGCCCCTAGAGTTGGAAACGACTAGCACGCATGTGCGGGGGAACCTTTACCTTTACCTTTATTTAAAAAGCAACGTGGTGGCTGGGTTAATCGATAATTCAATAACATACAAAAAACTTTAATACAAATCTCAAGCTACCACATCAAATATTTCCTCTTTTTCCCTTAATATCTACTGTCTCATATTTGAACTAATTCAGTTCTTATTATATCAATTAAGTAAAAATAGCATTGTTACATTTATCAATAAATTTTTAGCTTATACATATCCTAGTTGCTTTAACATCCAATCTTTATAGAGAATCAATGTCCTGTTGTTAGTTTTTCCCAATTTTTAGTTTCCCATCAATATTTAAATTTAATATTTGATATTTATAATTTCCAAGTTTTAGGTAACCAGTTTCCTTTATCACAATTCATAACGAAGTCTAATATTCAAGAGACACATCTGTTTGAGTATATTCTATTTCCCACCATCTTACATGATCTAGTTAATAATACAGTATAACATCCTTATTTTCAACTAATTTCCAAATGTCTTAAATTTAATGACCAAAATTTCCCCTATTGCAACATAAATATTTCTTCTCTTTTTCCCTTAATATCTACTATCTCATATTTAAGCTAATACAGTTCTTATTATATCAACTAAGTAAAAACATGTTTATTACATTTATCAATATTTTTAGCCTATATATATCTTAATTACTTTTACATTCAATCTTTGTCGACAATCAACATCCTATTTGTTTTCCCCAATTTTTAATTTCCCATCAATATTCAAATTTAATTTTTAATATTTATACTTCCAAGTTTTAAGTGACCAAAATTTTCTTTATCTCAATTCATAGCAAAATCTAGTATTCAAAATGCATATCTTGTCTATTTGAGTATATTCTATTTTAGTTAATAATATAAATTATTAATTAAAATCTCTAATAAATCAAACCCCCAATTTTCTTCAGCCTTATTCTGGCTTTCTTCCTTTACCAGCTCGTCTTCCATGTCAATGCTTTTAAGTCATCAAATAGATCTCACTCTGTTGTTATATATATTATTTGAAATAAAAGAGACCATCCAGTCATCATTTCTTTGGAAGGGCTAGTGAATCATCTCTCTTTTATTCCACATCCCCATAGCTGTCCTGATATGTCTGTCTTCCCTTCGGTCTGTTGTTCTTATTGCTCCTCAAGTTTCTTCTGGTTTGTATAGAAAGTCTTTTCCATTTTCAGTGTTGTCAGCAGTCCCTTTTCTGGATTTTCCATTGACTGTATTTGTTGGTCAGTTGAATCATCTATCATAGTATTTAATTGTTCCACTTCTTCTGTTATCTTCTGCATAGCTGATTCTTTAATTGTAGTCAAAATTTAGGTTCATATATGTAGGCTGACATCTTGCTCTTTTCTGTAGCATCTTATTTCATCACAAGCTGAAAGAATGGTTTCATGTATTGCTTTCAATATAAAAAGAATCTGTTCCTGGTCTTCATCCATATTCTCTTCATGGTGTGTTAAATTGAGAGCTTTAAAGTCAGACAATGAAAATAATTTTATAACTGAGTATAGAACACAGCTGAGCTTCTCACAGCTGATATTTGTCAAGGTTGAAAAAGTTTTATCTGTAGTCTGGGCTTCAAGCCAGGTCTCCTTTAGACAATAACAAGTTGTAATATCAAACCTGGCCAAAAGATGTCACCAATGCCATTTAAGGTTTTTAAATCCAACATTTTTATAATCCTTTTTCCAATTTTATTTCTTTTTTGTAAATAAAAAACAAAGTCTTCAGTAAAGATAAGAAATCTTTTGGTTCCCAAATTTTAGAATCATATAAATTCAGTTAGATTAAGGTTATTCTTTCAGTGTTTTAACTACCCTGGATAGTCAGTTGCCGCTATTCTTAGAGGGTGGGATAGAAGTTCCCTTCCCTCACAGGGGGAAGATACTTTGGCCAGCTTTTACAGGAGAAGAAAATACTTAGGATTGAAGAGAGGTTCAGATCTAACCCAGTCTCATCCATGTTGCTTTAGAAGTGCCTGGTGGTAAGTTTGACTTCAGCTGCCTGCAACCTAGTGACGAACCATATTGCTATGGCTGGTCTTTCGTCCACGGTTTGGAGGGCTGCCCTGGACCAAGCAGAATGGCTAACACCCTCCCATGATCAGGTGGGGGTCCCCTCCTTGCTTGTCACCCCTACAGGGTGACTCTCAACCTTTCCAGTGTCCCCCAGCAGAGCGAAACTGAATGCGGAAGACGGAGCTCACCTTCCAACATCCGTGGTGGCCACGATGGCAAACCAGAAGACAAGCATCTAAATTTTGATCATGTGACCAAGGGGATGCTGCAATGGTCATAAGTGTGAAAAACTGTCATAAGTCACTTTTTCAGTGGTGTTGTAATTTTGAACGGTCACTAAATGATGTGTTGTAACATGAAACTACCTGTACAAATAAATGTGGGTTTTGATACCTGTTTATATGCAGATTATTTAAGAAGGCTTAAGTTGCTTTGTGTGCTACAGTGATGCTATGACATTGTATACATTGGTTGGTTATGTCTGAGATGTTTTTGATCTATGGAAGGGGGTTGTCATAGGTTGTTCTAGTTGTGCTGTAGCAAATTGTACTGTCATGCACTTTCTGCTAAAGTGGTATGGATATTCATTTTGTTGGAAGATCAAACAATGTCATTTGTTGGGATGTAAAAAATATGCCTCCTCTGTCCTGATGACTGAGATCAAGGCACTGCTTTCTGGAACAGCAACATTCAGCAATTCCTTCCCCTGATGACATTCAGGGGAAAACTAACCCTAACCCTAGCCCTAGCCCTAGCCCTAGCCCTAACCCTAACCCTAACCCTAACCCTAACCCTAACCCTAACCCTAACCCTAACCCTAACCCTAACCCTAACCCTAACCCTAACCCTAACCCTAACCCTAACCCTAGATAGTTTTCTCAGATTTTGGAGAAAATTTCTTAGTTTTTGGAGCCCTGTTGCTTGTTTTCTGCTTGAAGGAGTGTTTTGACCAGATGCATGATATTAATCATAATCAGTGATTTTTTGTAAAAGAAAAAGGTGCCGGAACTCACACATGTCATACAACCCGCCTTGCCTACCCTACAAGGTTCCATCCAAAAAAGGTGCCGGAACTCCGTTCTGAGCATTCTATGAAAAAAAAGCCCTGATCATAATCATAATCATAATAGTAAAGTTGGAAGGGACCTTGGAGGTCATCTAGTCCAACCCCCTACTCAGGCAGGAAACCGTATACCATTTCAGACAAATGGCTGTCCAGTCTCTTCTTAAAAACTTCCAGTGTTGGAGCATCCACAGCTTCTGGAGGCAGGTTGTTCCACTGATTAACTGTTCTAACTGTCAGGAAGTTTCTCCTTAGTTCTAGGTTGCTTCTCTCTTTGGTCAGTTTCTCTCTGTTGCTTCTTGTCCTGCCTTCGGGTGCTTTGGAGAATAGCTTGACTCCCTCTTCTTTGTGGCAGCCCCTGAGATATTGGAACACTGCTATCATGTCACCCCTAGTCCTTCTCTTCATTAAACTAGACATACCCAATTCCATCAGCCGTTCCTTATATGTTTTAGCCTCCAGTCCCCTAATCATCTTTGTTGCTCTTCTCTGTACTCTTTCTAGAGTCTCAACATCTTTTTTACATCGTGGTGACCAAAACTGGATGCAGTATTCCAAGTGTGGCCTTGCAAGGCATTGTAAAGTGGTATTAATACTTCACGTGATCTTGATTCTGTTAATGCAGCCTAGCACTGTGTTGGCTTTTTTGGCAGCTGCAGCACACTGCTGGCTCATATTTAAGTGATTGTTCACTAGGACTCCGAGATCCCTCTCACAGTTACTACTATTAAGCAAGGTACCCCCTATACCAGGGGTGTCAAACTCAATTTCATTGAGGGCCGCATCAGCATTGCGGTTGCCATCAAGGGGCCGGGTGAGTATGGCCAGGGTGGGTGTGGCCTACTGGGTGGGCGTGGCTAGAGTGCGTATGGCCTACTGGGTGGGCATGGCCAGCTCTACATCATTCTCATCAAGGGTGCCTATGGGGGCCTGGGCAGGAATGGGACAGATCTGAGGGTCTCTGGCAGAAGAAGGGTCTCTGGGCCAGGGCCAAGGCAGTGGGGGCCGTTCCTTCACTGTTTCCAGGATGGCTTCGCGGGCCACATGAAACCACTTCGCGGGCCGGATCTGGCCTCCGGGCCTTGTGTTTGACATGTCTGCCCTATACTATACCTGTACATTTGGTTTTTCTTGCCTAAATGTAGAACCTTACTTTTTTCACCGTTGAATTTCATTTTGTTAGATAGTGGCCAGTGTTCAAGTCTGTCCAACTCTCTTTTGTTTCTTTTTACTGTTTCCTGTTGCCAGATTCACAATACTATAATTTCTTCTAGAGTTCCTAGAAGAATAATGCAAAATTTCATGTCTTAACAATAATCAGCAACAGGAAGGCTGAAGACTTCACTGAAAGAAAGAGATGGAGGTAAAATGCCTTGTATGAATCAAATGTGACTACAGTTTCTTTACTTTGAATCATTCCACTTGCTGGAACTCTCTCCCATTTTCATAAGATGTTGGACACGCCTGATCATCTTTAAGTTTGCCTCAAACTTGGGTTTTTTTCTTTGCGTATTTGAAATACACTTCCCCTTCTCAAAGCAATTGGTACAGTAAAGGCAGATGTGTGGATGACCTTGGGGAATGAAAGGAAAAGATGTTGCCTAGGAAGCAAAGAAGGAATTTTTCTATGGGATAGAGGGAACTTCAAGTATACCAAAGGAATAGGGGAAAATAATTCAGTTCTTTCCACATTAGACTTATAAGATACAAGAGGAAAAGATCATAGATTCCTGAGGTAGGGGCAACTGCCACCATTACTGGAGCAGATGCGCGGGGAGTTACTGGGAAACCTACTTCTCATACCCACAACCTGTTTCCCCTGGGAACTCAGGAGGGAGGATGAGTCTTAAGAAGAGGGTGCTGAAATGGAGTATATGAATGACCTTGGGGCAGGAGAGGATGAGATGCTACCTTGGAAACAGTGAGGCAAAAGAGACAGGAGCCCCCATTGGTTTAAGGGCAGAGAAAGAATATTAGGAAGAACCTGCTTTAATAAGAGTTTAAAATTAAGATGGGAAGTTTGTGCCTTTAGGTTTGCAAGATCCAGTAGCCTTACAATAAATTAGAATTAGGACATCTAGTTGTGTTTCCTGTTTGGTTCACCTGCAAGGGCTGACAGATAGTCAATGAGTTCTCAGTTTAAAAACTTAAAACTCCTGAGCTCTGCTTTCCAGAATTTGGACAAAGGTCAGTTGGACAGTCCTGCTTTGGAGTCTTGATACTACTTTAAAAATCTACATTTATGGAAGTGTTGAATATAAATTAAGCTTTATGTTGGTTTTTGTTCCATAAAATTGTTACGAAAGCCTGGAACCAATTCTTGATGGACTACATAAGAGATTTCAAAGCTTCTTCTCAAGAGAATTATTACTTTAAGCAGCACTTTTATAGGCATGAAAGAAAACTACTTTGATTGTGAAGGAAAGAAATGCAATTCCTAGCTTCTCACTTTTATCTAAATGAATTCTGAAAGCTTGTCCTGATTCTCTTTCCTGTTTGCAAGCCTTATGTGAGTACAAGGATGGATGTTTTCCAGGCTGATAAATGGGCTGAACAAATGTATCTATAAATCAGGGAATTTTAAACATTTCATCATTGAAGATGTCACAAATTATAGGTGCAGGCAAGTACCAAAATGCATAAAATAAAGTGGAAAAACAGGCACACTGCAGGAGAGTTAGTTACGATTATTGGGCAATTGAATTATTAATTTACAGCTTTATTAAACATTCCTTCTAATGATTGTATCAAGTAAGTAGTCTAGATGTAAATATATGCATATAATACGTATAAGTGCTGAAGAGCCTATTGGTTAGCCAGATGCTTCCTAGAAGCTTAAACATAGTACATCAAGAGGGAAGTTCTGAGTAGATGATGATGATGATGATGATGATGATGATCATCATCATCATCATCATCATCATCATCATCATCATCATCATCATATTTATTTGCCGCATATCTCACTTTCAAGGTGACTGAGCGGTTTCTCTTCCTTCCTTTAGAGCTGTGACTAAGAGAGCTTTTGTATAGTTTCATCTGGTGTGCCGTGGCACCCTTTCCTGGACAAAATGGTCCTTCAGGCAGTCACTCACATCCTTCTCATCTCACAGTTCTACTATTACAATGTACTCTAAATGTAGCTGCACTTGAAGATGGCTTTGATGCTTCAATTGGTGCAGAATGCAGTGGTGTGGACATTAGTGGACTTGCCCCAGTATGCCCACTTCACACACCTGATTTCTGAACTGCACTGGTTGACATTGTGCTTCTAAGTGCAATTCAAGGTATTGGTTATTAGTTACAAAGCATAAAGTCAGATTATTTGAGGGACTGTCTATCTTCCAAGGTTTCTGCTGGGTGAAAGCCAACAGAATTTATATACTCCAGGTCCCTTTAATTAAACAGTGTCATCTAAAGATCTACTCTTTGAAATGAACTCTTCCCTGAGTTGGCTCCTATCTCAATGATGTTCTAGAATGCCTTAAAGACCTAGCTTTTCTCTAAACCTTGGGTTAGGATGGGTGGTCTCCTTTGTAAATTGTATTTTATATATAATTTCTGGTTTGTTCAGTTGAATTTCCCATCTCCATTATATATTATGCATAATGTGTTCTATATTTCATGTATAAATGGAAGCCTATAGAGAAATTGAAGGGATTTCCAGTTATCTTAGAGGCACACAATCTGCTGTCCCAGAGACTCTATCTAAGTTACTACTTGCAGCTGTAATATTGAATGTAATTATTTGGGGGAAATTGTCAATTGTAATTATGTATGGAAAATAATCATGTCAACAGTATTTAATTAAATTTAAAATGTTATTAATTTAATTGAATTAAAAGTTTAAATTAATTGAAATTGTCTAGGCCACATGACCTAGCCTACTGTCTGAAGTATGGTGCTTGGTAAATCATTGAAATCCCAAATATAATGTGCAAGTTGGGGAAAAAACAACAACATCACCTCTTATTATATGGATGAAGGATTTTTTTCCATATCTGATGTGATGCTAATTTAATGAAATTGGATTAGATTCAATAAAACAGTGTCATCTAAAGATCTACTCTTTGAAGATTAGATTCAATAAAACCAAACTTCTTGTAATAGATATTTTATCCTGATCTTGTGCATGTTAAGAAAATGTACACATTTGTTTGTAAAATTATAAAAGGAATCTTGATCTATCAAGTTGTCTAGTTGTAGTCAGAGTGCTGGGAATGAGAGAAGTTTCATCAATACACAGCTGTACATTGTTCTTTTACTACGTTTCTGCAGATGGTTGAACTTTCATGTCCTGCTTTATTCCTCAAAGCTGGCAATAAAACACAAGCTGTTTTATTGCATTAAATTCAATGTCTTAACAAATAAAAGAGTCATTTTAAAAGTTGGAGATTCATAACCCTGGGAAAAAAATAGCAAGTTCCCACATCCAGGATAGTTTTAGATCAGAGTGGGCATCATGACAAAGCACTGGGGATGAACACCAGGGCCATCACATTGGTAATCTGTAGCCGGACTTATTGGGAAAGTCAACTCTTTGAAGACAATCCTATAGTTTATAACAGTAACAGTGTATGACTACAGTGAACCTGCACAGCTTCTGTTATAAACAGACACTGTACTTGAGAGTCTGCACTCTTATCAGTCTTCTGTCTTTAAGATCTTGGCAGAGGATTTGACCTTGTCCATCAAGGTATATTCTCCATAGAACTGCTTAAGCATGGATCCTATTGAAATGGAAGTTGCAAATGTACAGATACCTATAGAGTTTAAATCCTCTACTTCCTTTCCTTATTTATCAGATCCCACCTGGAGCAATGTGTCCATTAATTCTAAGATAAGAGATGGAATCCTTTGAGAGATGGATAGCCTGAATATTATCTAAATAATCCAAATATCTCTGGAAAACACCAAGCATGGTTAAGCTTGTTATATCGGATGTCACCCCTTCATGGATTACTGCCTTGTCGTGGCGAAGGGGCTTGCGTAATTCAATGAAGCTATGAGCTATGCCGTGCAGGGCCACCCAAGACGGACAGGTCATAGCAGAGAGTTCTGACAAAACGTGATCCACTGGAGAAGGAAATGGCAACCCACTCCAGTATCTTTGCCATGAAAACCCTATGGACAGTACCAAAAGGCAAAACGATATGACGCTGGAAGATGAGCCCCTCAGGTCGGAAGGCGTCCAATATGCTACTGGGGAAGAGCAGAGGGCTAGTACTAGTAGCACCAGAAAGAATGAAGCGACTGGGCCAAAGCCGAAAGGACGCTCAGCTGTGGATGTGTCTGGTGGTGAAAGGAAAGTCCGATGCTGTAAAGATTTTTTCTCCATAGGAACCTGGAATGTAAGATCCATGAATCAAGGAAAACTGGACGTGGTCAAACAAGAGATGACAAGACTGAACATTGACATCTTAGGTATCAGCGAACTAAAATGGACAGGAATGGGTGAATTTAATTCAGATGACCATCAGGTATACTAATTGAGTGATGGCTACACTCAATTTGCCAGCAAATTTGGAAAACTCAACAATGGCCACAGGATTGGAAAAGATCAGTTTACATTCCAATTCCAAAGAAAGGCAGTGCCAAAGAATGTTCAAACTATCGCACCATTGCACTCATTTCTCATGCTAGTAAAGTCATGCTTAAAATCCTACAAGCTAGACTTCAGCAGTATGTGGATCGAGAACTACCAGAAGTGCAGGCAGGATTTCGAAGAGGCAGAGGAACTAGAGATCAAATTGCCAACATACGCTGGATCATGGAGAAAGCTAGGGAGTTCCAGAAAAACATCTACTTCTGCTTCATTGACTATGCTAAAGCATTTGACTGTGTGGATCATAACAAACTGTGGCAAGTTCTTAAAGAGATGGGAGTACCAGACCATCTTATTTGTCTCTTGAGAAACCTATATGCGGGTCAAGAAGCAACAGTGAGAACTGGACACGGAACCACTGATTGGTTCAAAATTGGGAAAGGAGTCCGGCAAGGCTGTATACTGTCGCCCTGCCTATTTAACTTATATGCAGAGCACATCATGAGAAAGGCAGGGCTAGATGAATCAAAAGCTGGAATTAAGATTGCCGGAAGAAATATCAACAACCTAAGATACGCAGATGATACCACTCTAATGGCAGAAAGTGAAGAAGAACTAAAGAGCCTCTTGTTGCAGGTGAAGAAGGAGAGTGCAAAACTTGGGTTGAAACTTAACATTAAGAAAACCAAGATCATGGCATCTGGCCCTCTCAATTCCTGGCAAATAGATGGGGAAGAAATGGAGGTAGTGACAGATTTTATTTTCCTGGGCTCCAAGATCACTGCAGATGGGGACTGTAGCCAAGAAATTAAAAGACGCTTGCTCCTGGGGAGGAAAGCCATGGCAAATCTAGACAGCACACTAAAAAGCAGAGACATCACCCTGTCAACAAAAGTGCGTATAGTCAAGGCTATGGTCTTCCCAGTTGCAATGTATGGCAGTGAAAGTTGGACCATAAGAAAGGCTGAGCGCCAAAGAATTGAGGCCTTTGAACTGTGGTGCTGGAGAAGACTCCTGCGAGTCCCTTGGACCGCAAGGCGATCAAACCGGTCAGTCCTAGAGGAGATCAATCCTGACTGCTCTTTAGAAGGCCAGATCCTGAAGCTAAAACTCAAGTACTTTGGCCACCTAATGAGAAGGAAGGACTCACTGGAGAAGAGCCTAATGCTGGGAAAGATCGAGGGCAATAGAAGAAGGGGACGACAGAGAATGAGGTGGCTGGATGGAGTCACTGAAGCAGTAGGCGTGAGCTTAAATGGACTCCAGAAGATGGTAGAGGACAGGAAGGCCTGGAGGAATGTTGTCCATAGGGTCGCGATGGGTCGGACACGACTTCGCAGCTAACAACAACAAATCGGATGTCATCATTTTACTTCCCTGATCGCTAGCTTCAAAATTAATGGATTGATCGGAATATGGTATGGTTCAGAATGTATAGCCTGCCCATATTCCCTTTAAAGTTTTAAAAATATGTTCTTCCTTCCTGAGCAACTGCAAAGTGTAGTAGCTAACATATACAGCATAAAGAAAATTAGACTGAAGATCATGCTACTTTATGACATATTATTTTTTCTATGCCTGTTGTATTGCCTTCCTCCCCCTAAAAAGCAAAAACGTGTTTGCTCTCATGGGTCAGCTGCAGTTTTATTTTTTGCTTTTTGCTTTTTTTATTTTTACTTTCAGGAGCATTAGTATGTCATCATCTTTGCACACAGCTGTTCCTGTAAAGTGTATTCCTTGCAGATTTTTTTTATAAATGGTCTTTTTTAACATCATAAACTATTAAACAGGTTGTATTCTAAAAGAACCTAAAGTGGATTTTTTTTTAAAAAAAATAACCATTACTTGGGAGGTGAAAAGGACTATTTGCCAGGCCAGGGGTGTCAAACTCACCACATCATGTGACGTGTCACGATGTATCATGACTTTTTCCCCATTGCTGGAGCTGGGGTGGGCGCGGTTTCAGTATGACGCATCCGGCCTGTGGCCTGGCAGTTTGACACCCCTGGGCTAGGCACTCAATTTAAAAAACAGCTGAACTCAGATTGATTCATTCATACTTTGTAAATAAATAAATAAACCCAAAGCAAACTGTATATGCAGAATAGCTTGCATAAAATGTGTAATATATATTTATAGTACACATTTATAATTCTTTAATGTAGATTGAACAAAGGAACCAGTTATCTTTTAAAATGTTCTTAATAGAATTCCCAGTTAATTTTTTGTTAAGCCTTTAGAGGCCATTTAGCTAAATTCAGTGACTAAATCTTTCAGTGTATTTTTCATTATTAAAACTAAATTAAGATGTGTCAAAGAAAGAGAGCAAATAGATTTCAGTCTGACATACAAGCTATTTAAAGTTAATGAGAGGTAATAAGCTAATGATATTGTAGGATTATAGCCATTGGTGTCAGGATGCCATTTGGATAACTTGTTTCACACATCAAGATTTTATTAATAATAAAAACAATAATATATCCAGCTTTTAATTTAGAAGAGAGAATAGTATTTGAGACACAACACAACACAGGGATTCTACTGAGTTCAGGATTCAGTACTGAATAAGATATACATTCTACTTATGAAGCAAATCAGTAGAAAATTCTTTAGTGATTCTGGAATTGAGTTTGTTTGTGGAACCTAGAATGACTTCACCAAACATGCTGAAATTAACATATCAGGACAGGAACATCTATACCAGTGCTTTTTTTGTAAAAGTAAAAGGTGCCAGAACTCACGCATGTCATACAACCCGCCTTGCCTACCCTACAAGGTTCCATCCAAAAAAGGTGCCGGAACTCCGTTCTGAGCGTTGTGTGATAAAAAAAGCCCTGATCTTTACCATCTGCATAGTAGTCATAGAAGCCTCCCAATTTCTATTTGATCACACTCATTTAGTAGACCATACTTGTTAGTTGAATTGTTTTGGTTGTTTGAAATGGGATGGAGGTAATCTGCATGTAGCTTCTCTCATTCTAGTCAGGTCACTGCCTGATGTCAGCAATAATGCTAATGGATGTGAATGGTTTCCTGACAGTGTTTGGGAATTCTCTTGTCACCTTGGCAGGTGATACTATTGAAACCTGGATTCCTAGAAACATCTTCTCACAATTTCTAATAGTACTATTATTTTCTGCCCCACCACCCTACACCCCAGTAAAAGTGTCTAAAATCAGCTATCCTGTCAGATTTAAATCATCTTGCATAATTGTGCCCCAAAATAGGCCTAGGCCTAAACATTCAACTTGTAAACACTCATTGAGAGTATACCGTAATTTGTTTTCCTGCCATTTTCAAATATGATTGTTTATTTTGGTTTTCTTGGGGAGGGAGCAAATTATGAATCTGCCATGATATTGATATGAATAAAGAGATACATGATGCCAGCTACTTTTTTCTTTTCAATATCATAATCTCCATACTGTTTCCAATTACTCAAATTCTTAATAGCATTTGGTAGGAAATGGAAGCTTTCAGCATAGATTTTGTCCTATACTTGCTCTACAGTTAATATTTCTAATTTGTATTTTACAACTTCTGTTAATATCAGCGCTTTGTGATATTTGTGATATTATTTTATATCAAATATTTTATATTTGGAATGCAAGTTTTCATGTTCTGCACATTAATATCATAACTTTGCTTCAAGTAGCACATTCTATGGGTAGGTTTAGTATTCTTCAATAGGTGGTTGGATCTATAAATGATGGTTGAATGTTGTGCTCCAAAGCTTAACTTACTAAATTTATGTTCTGAAGCAAGTGTAAACATATAGCCTGTGTGTAGATTACACAGACATAGGAGTTTTGCTTACTTGCATCTAACTGCTGACAAAGAAAAAGCAAGTGGTGGGCTGATAGAATAATAACTTTTTTCAGATAGGCCTGGTAAAACAGTTAGCCCCAAAAGTAAGTTAAGTAATGAGATACATAAGAAATATTTATACAAAAGTATTTGTACAGTAATATAAAGAATACTTTATGATCAGGAACAAATTTGAATTTTCAGAAGCAGACTAATTACACGTGAGAAATCTGTGGATAGAATCCTTGCATTCTATTATTCTATTCTCTGCATACTTTTATTTTCCTATTAAGTCTTCACAGATTCTTCAGCTCATACCTGGTACAATCTTAATTCCTCACTGCACCTGTGTTAAAGTAGTATTTTCCATCCTCATCCACATGTTTGTCATGGATATTTTTTGATGTGCTCCATTGAAGATTTTGGTGGTAGCAGTCAGGTAACTTCAAGCAGTTGGTATCAGGCCAGTGAGGTAGGTGTGGGAGGGCTTTACAGAACTAGCAATGTTCTGTTAGTTCACTGTACTGGTCTCCTTGTACTTGCCAGTTCTTGTTTGGACTGCATTTGAACATAGGTTTAGCACTCTTCTTGAATAATACTAATCCCATATCCCCAGAGGAGCCTGATTTTTAGCTGAAGAAATGCCTGCAAAAAATGTCCACAAAACCAAAGTTAATTTTGATAGATGACCAACGCATCACTCTAGCTAACTGTGCAAACTCATCTCCCTTCCAGAACCATTGATGAGAAAGATTCCTGCTACCTAGTAATGTTTAATGAAAGGAAAATGTTCTGCCCCAGCCTACGCAAATACTGCTCAACCGCTTACTTGTGAGGAAAAATCCCTTTGCACTGAACAAGACAGGACTTTGTAAGATAAACCCTTTTATTTTGATACAGCTTTTATGGAACAAAATTCCAACCAGTCCTTTAGCTGTTGAAACAAACGAGATCAGTCTCTGAGTTCTCAGCTGGAATGTTCAAGGTTCAAGTCACTCAAACACACAGAAATCTGACAAATCTGGTTAAATGTCCAAGAATCCTGAGGCAAGAAATCCAACAACAGAAGCACGAAGCTGTAGCATGAACAGTTTCCTTTGGCAACCAGCCCCTCCCACGCCTCTCCTCTTTATAGTCCAGCCAGGGCATGGCTTCTTAGAGTCTTTTACTTTTCCTGGACAGCCGCCCCACCACCACCCTCTGTTGTCCTGCATACCTTTCCTCTCTGCATCTGGAACAGGCCCCAGCTGTTCTTGTCTTCTCTCAGTTCAGGCCCCCGACCCAGCTGTCTCTCTGCCTGAGCATGAGTAGATGGGCCTGGTGTCACATCTAGCTCTGAGTCTTTGTGCTCCTAAAAGCCTTCCACAGACTCGGATGTGAACCCAGGCAACCCTTCCCCCTCATCTGATTCATCTGACTCGGCTCCCGGATCTGCTGGCAGGCAAGGACTCACAACAGAAAATAGGCGGATTTCTCAATCTTTGTCTTTAACTTCCACTGGTCGCAACATATGTTTATGCTTAGTTTTCTTTTGGATAGCATTTAACCCCAATCATGAGAGAGCTAATAGAATAAGTGCTAAATCTATGAATTGTATAGGTGTGTTCAGAAAAGTCAAAAGGTATAAATAGAAACTGAACATATTATAGATGTGTTTTGACCCAGTTTTTTGCATTTTCATTTTGACAACTTTGAAAGTTTCATAACTGAAAACCCTCAAGGTTGCTATAATAATTCATTTTGCTAGACCGTACACTGGGGCTTCCCGAATGCCTTCTACGTACACTACACTTTTACAGTTATATTGCCTTGATATTAATAAACACTATTATATTAATTCTAGTCTCTTTCCTCTCATAGTGACTTGGTGAAATGAGCCAAGGATTTTTTTTCAAGCATTCAATCGATATCAGGAGGCATTGACTTTGAAAATGGATTCATTAGAGAAAAAAATCAGCTAAGATTTTATTATCTTTTTGATGTTCCATGAATATAAAAATTAGAATGTATCATCAATCAACAACTTTAGCCATCTAAAGTTGTTGGATTGGGCTCATAAAACCTTACTTCTTGAACAGGTTAGTCTAAAATTGATTAGAACTGTTCTGCAAAGGAATTCAATCGTCTTCTGATGAAATCCAACAAATTCACACACACACACACACACAAACAAACACACATTGTATGAACATAGGAATCTTATGTGCAGGTCTTGTTTTAAAAACCACAACTTAAAACAGTGGCTTGTAGACGTGTATAGAATTAAACATAATTAACCTAGCACTTTTGTTCCATTTTGTTTTTGTTTTTCTATTGACTTTTAATGAATGGAAATAAGGGAAGGGAATAAACAATGAAGTTTAAAGGAAACTTCATTGGGTATTGAACAGATTGGAAGATTCATTTAATTATTTATTTATTTATTTATTTATTTATTTATTTATTTATTTATTTATTTATTTATTTATTTATTTATTTATTTATTTATTTATAAAAAAGACATGTAGATATAGCAAACCTAGTCCCTAATTGTTAGAGGTTTGAAGAATAGTACAGTGTGTGCAGGAATAGTCTTTTGGCACGTTTGTGAATCATTACATTTTGGCCTGAGGAATTTGTTTGTCTATATTTGTTTATACCTGTAATTCTGAAATGTCAAAAGTATGGTTATTGTAGACTAGGGAGTTCACCTTGAAGAAAATATGTTAGCTTCGGCTGAAAGACAGGAGGGGTTAAGAAAGAAATTCAGAATTGGTCTTCTCTTGGATATAAGGAAGCAGGGAGAAGCCTTGGTTATTACAAACTATGTTAATTTAATGCTACTCTTCTTTGTGGTATTTGATTCTTGATCTGATTTACCTGAAAGGGCTCCCTGCTAGAAATTTGGACCTCTCATTAGTTATTCCCATTTTGGAAGTCATCACCCATCCACTGACCTAGAGGAAGAAATATGTTGGAAAGTATTAAAAAAGGCAGATTCCTGCAAAGTAATAATGGGAGAAAAATCTTAGAAAGAAACCATCCCCAGCCTCCCCCAAGCAGAAACTCAGAAATCAGCTTTTACAAATGCAGATTTGATAATCCATTCAGGAAGGTTGGGGGCAGGAAGTTTGGAGCTGAGGTAATTAGAAAAACAAAGACTCCCAAACTCAGGACTTGCCCATTAGCACACAATAGGATTAACCCATCACCATTAGAATAACAAAAGAGGCACACTCAGTGTCAGGTCAGAGTACATGACAAAGGAAATACAAAGCCAAAGGAACAGCCTCAAATAGGAAAAGGTTCAAACACAAAAGCTCCAGAAGATATAAAAACCCACCACTCCCAGCAACATGTGGTCAGCTTTCCCAGAGCCCTTTGTCTGGCTCTGCTCTTCAATAAACTACAAGCTTCTTTCTAAAGCAGTCCCCATTTTGTTTATTCCCAGCTTGGACTGGACTCTGATGAAGATTTTTCTTTCAACACCCATTTTCTTATTTCCTGATTTGTGCATGAATCATTCTTTTGTCCCTTCTTGTGGCATTGCATGTACTGCTTACTCACAAAGGTACGTAAATACTTTGTGGAACTTTCTACAGTCCAGATCAGTGCAAAGAAAGTTTCTCTTTTTTATTTTGTTGTTGCTTGTCACTGAGTCTGTCACTTGGTTCTAACTCCTTGTAACTTGAATATCTTTTTGCCAACTGCTTCTTTGAGTTCTTCTACTCTGTTTCTGTTGTCAGTGATAACACCTAGCTATCTCGTCTTTGTTAGCCTCCTTTCAGACAGCCTTCTCTGTTTTTGTATTAGGGATTACAATACATTCTGGCATAAAATATCTATGAGGACTGCATAGAGATATCTACTTTTCAGATAAGATAAACAGCATAGTATCAACTCTGAGTATTCCTACAATGTTATATATCAGTCCATTTAGTTCCAAAATGAATCATTTAGACTGAAACGAGTGTATTTGTATAAAACTGTGACATGGTTACAGTTCTAGTTAAGAACTAAAGTATAACTGTGTTTATGTTACATATGTTTCAGTAATGGCAACTATATATAAAACCTTAGTAAGACCACATCTGGAATACTGCATCCAGTTTTGGTTACCACATTATAAAAAAGATGCCGAGCCTTTGAAAAAAGTGCAGAGAAGAGCTACTAAGACAATTAAGACCTGTTCTGTACCAGCCTACTACCGGCCCTGCAGAAAAGGCAGGGACAACCCCTATACAAATGGCAAGAGGCTGGAACTAAGCCTGCCAAATTTATTAACGTAAAACAGAGCAAAACAAGACACGAACCATGAAACAGGAGCTATTCAAATGGTTGCCTTCAGCAAACCAGCCCTCCCACACATTCCCCTTTTAAACAGTTCAGGGCGTGGCTTCTCTCTGCCTCCTTCCGAGGTGCCCCATTGCCTTCCTCTGTTTACTCCTGATTGACTGCCTCCTGCGTCGGGTGTCCTTGAACAGGGCCAGCTGTGGGTCATCTTCATCCACGCTGTCAGGCTCACACAGCTGGGTCTGCGTCGTGACCAGATGGGAGGGGCCTGGCTGTGGGCTCTGTGGAGCCTCAATACTATTCTCAGCAAGCTCTCCAACACCCCCCTCCTCCTCCTCTGAATCATCCGACCCAACTGCCGAACCCACAGGCTGACCCTGAATCACAACAAGACCCTGGAGACTAAAACATATGAAGAACAGTTGCAGAAATTGGATGTGTCTAGTCTAGAGAAAAGAAGGACTAGGGGTGACATGATAGCAGTATTTCAGTATTTGAGGGGCTGCCACAAAGAAGAGGGGACAACTTATTTTCCAAAGCACCAGAAGGCAAGAAACAATGGATGGAAACTAATCAAAGAAAGGAGCAACCTGGAATTAAGGCAAAAATGCCTAACAGTGAGAACAATTAACTGGTGGAACAGATTGCCTTCAGAAGTTGTGGGTGCTTCATCATTGGACGTTTTAAAGAAAAGACTGGACAACCACTTATCTGATATTGTATAGGGTCTCCTGCTTGAGTAGGAGGTTAGACTAGAAGACCTCCAAGGTCCCTTCCAGCTCTATTCTGATTGATTGAATTACAATAAAGTCATCACCCTTGAATAGATTTTATTAATTACCACTTTAAGCAATTTGTTACATTAGCTGAAAATCCAATCCTGCATGTAGTTTTTGGAAAGGATTTGTAGGGTACACACTGGATTAGAGCCAATTTCCTCTCCAGAACAATAAGTTTGCATTCCTTAAAGCAGAAATGGCCAAGCATAGAGAATTAATATAATTATCCAAGCACTGTTTACAAAGGAAACTCTGCTGAATCAGAGACTATGTATAACAACAATTTGAGCAGTTTAGTCATGGTAAGTTGCATCTATGATCCAAGCAACTGCATAACTGGTATAGCAGCAAAAGTACCGTAATATTCAGTATACATGTTCCAGATAATAAAATAATGTGATAAGTCCTACATGTCCTCAAGAGAGAAACTTTCAGTCAGAAAAAAAAGATTTATGCATGCTGTGAGGAAAGGAAATTATAAAGCATAAAAATTGGAATTGGACCTGGACAAAATGTACAGACTACAAAGAAGCTGTTTAAACTAAGAATGCTCATCAGTCCAAATATGATTATATTTTTGGTTGTGATTTGTAAGAGCTTCGAATAATAGGATGAATAGCATTTCCTTCTCTCCGGTTGGATGTCACATTCAGATTCTGCTGTTAACTAGGCTCTCTAAACATTAAGCGGTTTTGAAAGTCTACTGTGACAAACTGGAAAATCTGTCTTAGAGGTGACCTGTCTTTCAGTGCAACCTGGTATATATTGTTGTTTTGATATAGATGTAACACAGAGAGAATATATTCAGTGCAAGTTTCAGTGACATAAAAAGAATTTTCACAGGATCCCTTGAAAGAAAATGTAACTAGTGAATTGTTTCTCATCCCTTTTATTGAGTATATACCTACAATTTCAGCTCAGGGCTGAGTTTCTTTTACTTCCTGGTATAGGAAACATAATTGGTCATTAAACAATTTCTTAATCTGTGTCAGAACATCTGATTGTTGTATATTTCAAAGCAAACATTAGAATCATTATCCCTGTTCAAATTTAATAATGGTATCTGTGAAAATACCATTTGATTTGATTACTGAAATATGAATTTCATGCACCATCTATTTGAAGTTGTAGGTGCATATTATTCAGTTGAGAATGTATTTGCTGTTGGGTTTTTGAGAAGAATAGAAATGTACACATCAAAGTTGATACATCAGTTATGACATAGCAAAGGCAAGCCACTTCATTGTATATACTGTAGTAGTGATGTTTCCATTTTAGTAAGTCACATTATAAACAATTGACTATTGTTAGAATTAAGAAGCAAAAGAATTCAGAAGTGTTACTTTATGTAGGCTCAGATTGGAAGTTTAATAATATCTAACAGTATGCTACTTTAAAGGCTGCAACTGTATCTTTTCTTTTAACATTGCTGGTCCAAGGTTGATTTGATATCCTTGATATATGGAAGAAAGATTTAATCTGTCCATGTCCTGTTACAATTTTATCAACTGTTCCACATGGTTAAATTAGTCCCACTGGCTTTTAGCTGTATTAATTGGTGCCACATTAACTACTGCATGCACATTAAATGTTCATCAAAACAGTTATGGATAGGGAAGATTAAACTGCCTCTCCTAATTAGAGGGGGGAATTCCCAACTCTCTATATTTCTTTTTATATGATAATATTTGTTTGCATATAAAATGGGTTAATAGCATCACAATCAAATTAAAAATGCAAAACACAGAATCCAACCCTTAACCCAATATTTAGTGTATAAATAATTAAAGTAACAAGAGATATATAATTAATAATAGCATATAAATCATTGATTGAAATTACACGTGTCAGTTTCACAGTTTTTATTGGCTTATCAAAAGTAAGGCTACCAATTCTGATATTAAAACTTGTGCAGAACTAATCTAAGTTTAAGGCCTTAAAGTTTAATAACAGCAGTTTAAATTGAACCTGGAAATGAATGCATTACTAGTGTACCTGGTACAGGAAATATATAATTCAAGGGTTTTGCTCCTGTGGCTCTCACTGTTGATGGTTGATTTTGTATCAGCTTTATATTATGGTATTTAAAGACAGCCTTTTAGGGAGCAATTATAATAATCAGATCAATGTTATAGGAAAGAAACTCATATCCAAAATTGTTCCCTGGCTAGTAATAGTAGCTATTTTCTTTCTAGTTGTATAATTGTATATGGCACCTGAGTCAACCTGTTTCCCTTTCTCCTCTTGAGGAGAAAGGTTCTCAATTCTGAAATAGTATATTACATAACATGACATCAATCTTAGTTCTAAGCAAAGCATAAATATAATTTAAAATCATTGGATTTCAAGAACTATACTTGATTTTCTGATAGGTATCAAAACTTGTTCAATATGCTGTTGGAGCCTTATTCTTTGCACATTACCAAATACACTCTACTTTCATTTTTAGATATTTCTATGACCCAGTTCTTATTTTACACACCTCCACATAATGCCTGCACACTTTCACATATATCTTGCTAACTTGTTATTAAGAGGGCAAAATGTAAGTTTAAGTAGAAGTTTCTGATAAATAGGGATTGATGGCAGCACAAATATCCTGAAAGATTCTTGGATTTATGCCTATGGATATTCTCATTCATGCAGGTCATGGTTGTCCCAAAGAAGCTTCTTGGATGAAGTAAAACATCTTCAGAGAAAAGCAAGAAAGTCCAGTTGCCTCATGAAAAAAAACATCTTTGGGACATTCTTGGATTTAGTTCAGTAACTGTCAATAATTAGTTCATAGGAAAGCAGTCAAATGTGCCACATTGCTCATTTTTCTTACGTTTTTTACTTATTGGAGTATGCCACTTGCAGTGGCGAGCTTCTGTAACTTATTTATTCGTTTTTCATCCTGCTTTTATTTTGTATAACACAATGTTCCCTTCTCCTATTTTCCCCACAATAGCAATCCTGTATGGTGAGATTCACTGAGAAAATGTGACTGCCCCCACCCCAAGAATATACTTCTGTTATATGAAAAGTTTTTTCTAAATGATGCTTCATGTACAGATCCAATTGAAAAAGGAAATAGTTTGCTAGAAAGTGATACTGTATGTTTAACTGTAAATCATAATGTTTATCTGATTGAGATGATACCAGAAGAGCATAAGTGTTTTTGCAATATGTATGTGTCCAAATTAAAATTCAGGCAGGTTACATCATTAGCCATTATATAAATAGCTTATTAAGAAAGACACAGGTATGTTTCTCTTAGCAAATTTAAAATAATCATTAGACTCTTTCAACAGATTGCTGTTAATTGGGTTGGGAATTAAACAGCTTTGTATGAATGCAGTTAATTAATAGCTCATTACTTTTTTAATAAGGCAAATTCACTTGTAAGTAAGAAAGTTGCCATAGACTTTATCACAGTCTTGAAATTAGACTGGGATTTACCATCATTTTATCTACTGAGAGAGTTAATCTTACATCTTGAAAGATGAGGATTATATCTAGAAAGGCTTGCATTAGCTTTTTTCAACTCCCTGGGCATTCAGTTTCAAGACTTTTCCATGTTATCAAGTCAATCTATCAAAGATAAGGCATTATTTTCCTTATGGCTTATGCATTCAATTTATATTAGGAAAGAAAGAAGAAATAGGGTGTGAATGGTGAAACAGTCCTTTAGAGTCACGATCTTGCCTTAATGAAATGAAAGGTACACAAGTCGATATAAGGAATATGTGTATTGTTAAATACCTAATTAAACGGGGGAGAGGAGTTGTATTTATTTACTTACCTATTTACTAAAGTCTCTCCATTGCCTTTCCAGTCAAGGACACTGTGTGACTTTTGTTCCTCTCAGTAGTAAGAAGGTGGAAACAAGAAGTTATAAGAGCAATATAAACAGTACCTTAAAAATTGCAATAGCTGCTTGAAGGAACAATATGTACATACCGGTATATGATTTGATTCTTTTTGGTGCAAGAGTGCTATTATACTAAGAAAATTATTTACCCATCAATTTATATGAGTGTATGGATGTAATGCTGGCAGTTTCATAAGAATCTATTATATGGATTTAAAATCATAAGCTGTCAGTGCACATACAAACAACAAAGAGATAAGTCATAGATCATAAATCATAAGATACAATCACAAATCATAAGATAAAAACAAATGCTAAATCATAAGACGAGGAGGAGGAGGAGGAGGAGATTATAGGTAAGATGAGAAGATGAGAAAGATAATGACAGTTGTATGGAAAAAATGTTCCAAAGCTTTAGTGATACTGCTACATAGAATATCTTAAATTCCCCTGAGATAATTTTGGACAATTTGGATGGTTAAGAATAAACAGAGCTTCCCTATTCTCTTTCTTATTTCTTGGTTTCACTCTGCTGTCTGAACTTTAAGAAGAGACTGGACAACCAGTTGTCTGAAATGGTATAGGTTTTCCTGCCTGAGCAGGGGGTTGGACTAGAAAACCTCCAAGGTCCCTTCCAACTCCTCTACTCTACTCTACTCTACTCTACTCTACTCTACTCTACTCTACTCTACTCTACTCTACTCTATTCTATTCTATTCTATTCTATTCTATTCTATTCTATTCTATTCTATTCTATTCTATTCTATTCTATTCTATTCTATTCTATTCTATTCTATTCTATTCTATTCTCATTCCCATCAATTTTCAGAGTGAACTTATCTCCTGAAGTAATCATGTAAGTTATTTTCTTCTTGTTATTTTCTATGCCTAAGCAGTTATTAGAAGACTGTTTATGATTGCCTTTCAGGACCATCTTTGCACTTTTTAATCAGTCCACATTAACTCTTTGTTTACATGTTGGTTCCTGAAGCAAGAATTTGAGAGAAAAAAATTGAGTGCAAGTAAATTCTAAGAAACATCCTTCAGATGACACTGTCGGAATGAATTGTGGATGTTTTCAGGAGTAAGGAAAAAAGCAGCATCACACTGTTGTCCCCAAGATCTACCCCTATGGACATAGGTGTGTCATCAAAACACACAAAGGAAGGGCTTGCATCATGACAACATGACACTGTTTCAATCATGGTCCCCATCATCCATCTTCCATGATCACTACTATTTAGTTATTAATTACTATTCAGTTGCTTTTGTTTTCAACAGTTTTTTTTCTTAGCTGATGGATAATGTGCTAAAAATTGTAAAGCTCTCCTCCAGTACGCTATAACAATCTATCCATTTTTATTAAGCAGTGCCCATATTTCTTGCTTCCAGAGACCATTGGAGTTGGGTAGCTAATAAATTATTATTAATCAATCAATTAAGTAGTGCCCATATTTCAATCAATCAATCAATCAATCAATCAATCAATCAATCAATCAATCAATAAAATCTATTGTTCTTTCTTTTGTAGAAACCCCAGTGGTGATATTTGAATAGAACAAAACCTATAGAATTAATATTTCTGAAGATTTCATATTTCCTTTTTGCGGCATTTTGTAATCTGTTAGTTCTTCAGGTACTGCAAAGGACTGTGTTTCAGAAGAGTACTTATTTGTTTCATTTCAATACTGAGGAACTGTTTATAGAATCTGCCTTAATAAGTGGGAATCTGTATTTTGACTTCTATTTACATTACTATTGATGTTATATTTATATTGATTATTATTTAAATTAAGTTTGTATTTTTAATATATATTTATTTGTATAATTAATAGAAGCAATTGTATCTTTTCCTGGGAGTGCCCAGTTGCTTTAAACATAGATGCTACAGGTAGTGCTTGACTTACAATCATTAGTTTAGTGACTCTTTGAAGTTACAATGGCACTAAAAAAAGTTGACCTATAAGCTGTCTTTGCACTTACAACCATCATGGTCACGTGATCAAGATTTGTGCACTTGGCAACCAGTATGTATTTTATGACAGTTGAAGCATTGAGGATTAATGTGATCACCATTTATAACCTTCCAGCTGGCTGCCGACAAGCAAAGTCAATGGAGGAAGCCAGATTTGTTTAACAACTGTGTGATTCACTTAATAAATGCAGTGATTTGCTTAACAACCATGGCAAAAAGATTATAAAGTTGAACATGACTCATTTAGCAAGTACCTTGTTTAGCAACAGAAATTCTGGTCCCAAGGAATAATTGTATATATATTTCTGTTTCCCCAACCTCCTTTGGATACTAAAGCTGAAATGTTTTTCTCAAAAGCTGGGCTCTGGTTTAAATAAGTATTCACTTTTCATTTTTCTGACTTCCTTCTCACCCCTTCCCCTGTTGCACTTCAATAAACTGCAGTAGAGTACAAAAGCTGACAAAGTAAAATATTTAATATGAACGCCATAATTGAAATTCTATTTGTTGCTTGAGAACTTGAGCTTCAGAAAATTTTCTTAGTTCCCTGGTAAAAAGAAAATTACCCTTGTGACATCCTAACACTGAATATTTTATCATTTTGACTTGGAGGATCTTAATTCGCAAGGTCAAATCATCTGTTTGACTATAACAGTGCCATTCATAATTATGTGCTGGAAATCAAGAATGTGAACAACTGGGAATCATGTTTCAGGGTTCCTAATTATATATGAGGTTTTAGTTGCTGTTTGTTGAAAAACCCAACAGAGGCTATATCAGCACAGTCCATATTTCCTTATAAATTTATTTCTGTAGATAAGACTCTTGCATGAGAAGCGAAAAGTTTTCAAGGAGAAACAGAGTCGAGTTGCCTTTTGAAAAAGCACCTTTGGGATTATAGATAGGATGCTCTTTTTTGTATCAGAGATGTAGTCAGAACAACTGCATAGAATCATAGACTTGTAAATTTTATTTATTTAGTTAACCTACAGGAAGCCCAATACCAAAATAACTCTGGATGGTTTATAACCAAACCCATTTTCCTAATAAGGTAACTCTAAGCAGCTTACAGTATAGTGGAGCATATAACACCAGACATGTCTCTGGAAGGGAAAAATCACAAAACTGCGCTCACTTTGGCCATGTCATGCACGTGAATTCACTGAACTAATCAATTATATTTGGAAGAGATAGTGGTTATAGGAAACCAGGCTGACAAAGAACACAGTGGCTGGACACCATCAATGCTGACCCCAGTCAGAGGATAGAAAAACTCAAACAAGTAGTGCAAGATTGGAAGATGTGGAGAGACCTGGCCCATAGAATCACCAAGAGTCGGACAAAACTGAATGGATAACATTATCATCACCATTGGACATCTTACATATAATAAAAAGATAAAAAAGATAAATAGGAAAGTTGGTTGGGCCCGGATGGAGGAGTCCCTCTAATTGAATTATGCCCACCAGGTTTCCGTGTGCTGCATCAGCCTCTGGCTCAGGGTAGGGTCGGAGGGGTGGCAGTTGTCGTCAAGGAGGCCCTTTGTCCGCGGGAGGCCACGGCCCCGCAGATAGGCAGATGTGAGTGCCTCCTCCTGAGGTGGGGCCCTGGAGGTCAGTTGGGCCTGTTGCTCGCGTACCTTTCTCCCAGCTGCGTGGCAACAGCCCTTCTCGGGCTGCTTGACGCTCTCTCGGGGTTGGCGGTTGAGTTTCCCAGACTTATGGTTCTGGGGGATTTCAACTTGCCTTCCTTGGGGGAGACGTCGGGAGTGGCCCAAGAGTTCATGGCTTCCATGATGGCCATGGACCTGACCCAGATTATTCAGGGTCCGACCCACAAGGGGGAAAACATGCCCAACCTTATTTTTATCTCCGGGCAGTGGCTTAATGGTCTGGGTGGGGTTTCTCCATCTACTCAACCCCTCTCATGGACAGATCATTATCTCCTGCAGCTGGGCCTCCATCATGCCACCTCCTGCTGCTGGGGGGTGGAACCGAACAGGTCCGAATCTGACCGAAAACAGTTAAGATCTTTCATCAGATCTTACCTTGTGGCAATGGAGGTGGCGAAGCGTGCTTACTTTGCCACCCTCATTGCGTCTGGCCGCTCTGTTTAGGGTGACCTGTTCACTTTTAAATCAGGGGACAGGGGAAGATCCCTTGCAGGGACGGGCTGAAGAGTTTAGTCAGCATCTGCTGGACAAAGTCGCTCAGATTCAGACCGGTCTGGACTCTGACTGGGTAGTATCTGATGAGAGGGAAATGACGGGTCTGGCCGATATTATTTGGGAGGAGTTGAACCCTGTGACTCCAGATGAAGTGGACAGGATCATGGGTAGATTGAGTACCGCCATGTGTTTGTTGGACCTGTGTCCCTCCTGGCTGGTTTATGCGGCTCGGGAGGTCACACGAGGCTGGCTCCAGGCAGTGATTAATGCTTCTCTGAGTGAAGGGTGCTTCCCTGCCACCTTGAAGGAGGCGGTGGTGAGGCCACTCCTCAAGAAACCTGCCCTGGACCCGGCCATTTTGAATAATTTTCGTCCTGTCTCCAACTTTCGCTTTCTTGTGAAGGTTGTTGAGAGTGTGGTGTCACGGCAACTCCCATTGGTCCTGGAGGAAACTGAGTATTTGGATCCATACCAATCGGGTTTCAGGCCCGGGTACAGCACGGAGACGGCATTGGTCGCGCTGGTGGATGATCTCTGGCGGGCTCGGGATAGGGGTTATTCCTCTGTCCTAGTTCTATTAGATCTCTCAGCAGCTTTTGAAACCATCGACCATGGTATTCTGCTGTGATGTTTCTGGGGGTTGGGAGTGGGAGGCACCATTTTATGGTGGTTCTCCTCCTACCTCTTGGGCTGTTCGCAGATGGTGTTAGCAGGAGGACAGAGTTCAACCCTGAGGCCCCTTGATTGTGGGGTGCCTCAGGGGTCGATCCTCTCTCCCCTCCTGTTCAACGTCTATATGAAGCCACTGAGCGAGATCATCCATGGTTTCGGGGTGAGGTATCATCAATATGCGGATGATAGCCAGCTTTTCATCTCCTCCCCGAACCAACCCAGTGATGCCCTCGACATGATGTCCCGGTGCCTGGAAGCGGTACGAATCTGGATGGGGAAGAACAGGCTCCAGCTCAAGACCGAGTGGCTTTACGTATCGGCATCTCGTGTAGTTCAAGATCTTCCATCTTTGGTTATGGGGGGAGAGGTGTTGCCTCCCGTTGATAGGGTGCGCAACTTAGGCATCCTCCTGGATGCACGACTCAGTTTAGAAGATCATGTTGGAGTCGTGGCCAGGGGGGCATTTGCACAGGTTTGCCTGGTGTACCAGTTGCGACCCTATCTGGACCGAGATGCTTTACGTACGGTCACTCATGCGCTCGTCACCTCCCGTGTAGATTACTGCAATGCTCTCTACATGGGGCTGCCCTTGAAGACCACCCGGAGGCTTCAGCTGGTGCAGAATGCGGCCGCGCGGGTTGTGATGGGAGCATCCCAATACTCCCATGTTACACCCCTCCTGCGTGAGCTGCATTGGCTACCAGTTGCCCTCCAGGTGAGATTCAAGGTGCTGGTTCTTACCTATAAAGCCCTACATGGTTTAGGCCCGGGATATTTGCAGGACCGTCTGCTGCCAGGAACGTTTTCCCATCGGCCTGTGTGCTCACACAGAGAGGGCCTCCTCAGGGTGCCGTTGGCCAGACAATGTTGGCTAATGACCCCCAGGGGGAGGGCCTTCTCTGTTGGGGCACCTGCTTGGTGGAATCAACTCCCCTGGGAGCTCCGGATGGCCCCAGACCTTCGGTCCTTTCGCCGTGACCTTAAGACATATCTTTTCCAACAGGCCGACCTGGACTGATGATAATGGGGTTTTTAATTATGATTTTAAATGTTTTTATTGGTTTTAGTGGGACTTTGACACAATTTAATTCTTTTTTAATATTTATATTCATTTGTATTTTATTGTTGTTAGCCACCCTGAGTCCTTCGGGAGATAGGGCAGCATAAAAGTCTCATAATAAATAAATAAATAAATAAATAAATAAATAAATAAATAAATAAATAAATAAATAAATAAATAAATAAATAAATAAATATTAAAAGTATGAAAAAAAATTAAAGCTATAAAAATAAAACAGGACCAGATGGTTGCACAGGAATGAGGTCTTATCCCATCAACCGGAATAACTGCCTCTTGGGACCCCAAGTCAATGGCAAAGCCATGTTTTGGGGTGAGATGGCTTGTCAGATACTCTGGATGCATTCCACATATGACTTTAAAGGTAATAAGCAACACCTTGAATTGGACCCAGAAGCAAATTTGTAGCCAATTAGCTTGCACAAAAGCGGCATTATATGTGCCACCCTAAGAACTTCTAAAACAGTGCACACCACACCATTCTGCACCAGCAGTAGCTTCCAAATAGTCTTCAAGGGTAAGCCCATATAGAGTGTGTTGCAATAATCCAACTGAGAGATGACTAGGACCTGAGAAGGAACCACCATTCCCTTGTCCCAGAGTGGTGACTGGTGTTGGGTACATCTGTAAGAGAGATACTCCCTCCTTCTGGTCCATTCAGATCTCAAAGATACAGGTCAGTTCAGTTGCTTCTTTACTATCATATTGAAAATGAGGAAGCTTTACTATAGGCTGATCTGGCATTCAGTACAACGATGGGATGAAACTGGTACAAGAGACAAGGAATTTGGTCTTGAGATTAAAAAAAGGAGTCAGTGAGATGATGTCCAGGCACAGTTTGGAGGATGACTCCACAAGATTTTGTGAAGGTGACAGAAATTTCTTGATGGTAAACATGCCATCCCCAGTCTAAATCCATCTATGTCTTCTTCAGGGCACCTCTGAAAGTGTTTCTCCAATGGGTAAAAGCACAATAGGCAACTGTTCTCCTTTCAAATGGTGGGGAGACAGTTCTAGATGGAACAAGCTCAAGGAGTCCATTGTGCATAGTCTCCTAGCCTCACTAGGCCAAACAGTAGTCAGAGACCTTGCTCAATCATTCTAACCAAATTTCATCTATCAGGGATGGCCACCAGAATTATTCAACTGCTTCTAGCTCTCACATCTTTCTGACAGTCTGATAGCATGCCATGCTCTAGATGGCCTCCATTGTGTTTCCATGGTCCTATCCAGATCCAGGCTAGCTATGGTGACAGAGAAACTCTTTGACCCCTCCTCCCTGAAGTTATTTTTTCCAGAGTTGCAGCTTCTCAGCTTGCTGTACCTTTATCACTCCTTTATCTCCAAGCCAGCCTCAAACAATAGCACTACTCTAGGAGGCCTCCAGGCAAACAATGGTTGCAGAGCTGCAAGCATGCCCAGGATGCTTCCTTGTTTATTTATTTTAATACAAAAATATATTTTTCAAAGGAGTTGGTTTGAAAAATGCAGAGTCTTTCTTTCTATCCAGAACAAAGATTTTTTAAGGTGATGAACAACTGAACTGATGGAATTTTCAATTTCTGTACATACAGTGCTACTCTCCATAGATCTATAGCTGCATATAAACCAGGATATGTTTCTTTTCTAAGCACTGCTTCAAGGTAGCCCTCTTCATTACAGGAACTTCATTGTATTTAGAAATGAAAACATACCATAAATATTTAATACTAAAGGAAATACTTAAAACATATTAGAAACTTCCTTTAAAATGTCCTATTTTGTTTTCAGTTTTAAGAAGAAAAGAAAAATTGTGTGTTTTATATATATATAGAAATAAAGTACTTGCTGGATAAGTTAAATAACAGCTAACACTTCTATCTTAAATAATTAAACTATATGTGTTACTCTAACCTTAGGATGAAATTTGTGGGGTCGTCTAATTGCTGCTTAACCTAAATTACAGTTATCATCACTCGCAAATATTACATGGATATCTTGTAATTATTATTATTATTGTAATTATCTTTAATATATTCCTATTTACTCATTGCATTTTTATGTTGTTCTTTATTCTGTGAGATTTCAAGAGTCTGTTGGGTGGCATCAAATTGCAATAGCTAGAAGACCTATAGTTCCTCCCCTCTCTGCTTTAATCCCTCTCCCCCAGTTTTGCTAGCTTGGGTTTTAAAATGAAGAGCTAGTGGGGAAAATGTATCTAATTTAGAACAGAAAGGACTTTTCATCACTGTATAATTGGAATTAGGTATATTGTAGTGGTGTTGTGATCTTTACCATGACAGTGGTTTATGACAGTAATGGCATTTCCCATCTCCCTTTCCCTCCCAGTCATTCACTGCATGCTTGTCATTTCATTTTGCTAATGCCACTGAGCTTATCATTGCACAGCTGTTGGCCTTCGGTTGTACATAGGCTTTTCAAGCTCACTGAGGACATCCTCCTCACATCATATACATACACACACACACAGTTTTGCTTTCTTCAATTTGGAAAAGGGGCTGTCTTCCTATTGTGTCTCTGAAATAAAATTCGCCATGAGTGAGCATGTACATTAATACCTATTTAGTGCCACTGCCAAGCTGGATAAGCTTGTGTTTGATGGTGCTCGGGTGCTTCCTCTAAAGGCACTTTCTTCTCAAATATAGGCCCTTAGGGAGTTGAAGCTATCCTGCCTCAGCAGCTGGTGCAATTCTGTTGCCATTCAGATGTCAGATTGTCAGGGTTCTCTTTTCTTACAAATAGGATCTAAAGAACAAAGTCACACAAAAGAGATGATTTTAAATAAGGAATAGCAGGTTGACAGTGCCGTGTGGCTTCTTTTGTCCCCTAATGGTAACCTGTTAGAGAAATGAGCTGCCTTCAGTTCTGAGTAGACTTGGATTCTGTTATCTCATTATAAGATAATGCTTTGTTTTATTATTGGTAGCACATAGCTCTTTATACTAATCTCCAAATAAAAATGCTTGTGGTGTTTAAAAAAAACAAACTCTTGATTTCCCCCAAGTTTCTTACAGGCTTTATCAACAATAAAGTATTCTTCTTGGCAGGAAACATAATAGTCTTACCAAAAGAAAATGAACAGTACTTACATATATCTATATGTATGTTGTTGGCATCTCTGTAGTGATAAAAATAGTTTTGTGTCCAACAATGCTTCCTTGATATAAAATGCCAATACTATACCTTTCTGTTCCATTACCCTGCAAACAATCCTGATTTTTTTTGAAATGCTATTCTTCTTTTGCTCTTTTATGAACTTTTGTTTATATTTTGTTTTATTGATTATGTTCCATCAAGTTGTTTTCCAGTCCTAGTGATTACATAAATAGATTTTCTCCATGGTGATCTGTCCCTAACTAGGTCTTTCAGGTATTCCAACAGTTTACTAATTGTCACTGTACCCGAGTCCATCCACCATACCACAGGTTGTCTTCTTCTTCCTTTTCATCTTTCCCAGCATTGGACCCTTCCCCTGAGAACTGTGTTGTCATATAATATGTCCAAAGTAGGGTGATTTAAGCCTAGTTATTTGTGCCTCAAGTGAGAAATTTGGGTTGATTTGTTCAATGTTTGTTTGTTTTATTGGCTGTCTACAGCCAATATTTAATAAACAAAAAGTAATAATGTCCTCCATTTTCTTAGGAGTCTTTCCCATGTCCATAGGCATTAATATATTTCTTATCCTGCCTCTTTAAAGTCCAACTTCTGCTTCCATAATTTGTTGCCAGGGAATATCATGATTTGTAGGCATATGCAGTATGCACTCCAGCATTTCTAGGCTTGGGAATGATACTTATAAATATTAGAATTGTGCAAGCCTACCAAGTGGTAGTCTAAAACATATTTCTTGACTACTTGTTCTTTTATTGTTGATGGTTGATCCTAAAAGGGAGAAGATATCTATCACTCTGATATCTTCACCGTCAATTTTAAGGCTGCTTGTTCTACCTGTTGTCATTAGTTTGATCTTCTTTAGATGTAATTTTAGTCCCACTTTTTCACTGTGCTCCTTAACCCTTTTACTAATGACTTCTTTAAGTTCATTCTATAATTCCTCTGTCTTTCTATCAGTGAGGTTTCAAAACAATTCCTGGTATTCTTCTTGAAAATTGTGGGTAAAGATTCAAGATCATATTGAAGAAACTGACTGGCTTTCTTTTTCTGCTTTATCTTAATTTGGAACTTGCACTTGAACAGTTCATGATCTGTTCCACAGACAGCACCTGGCTATGTATTTGATAGCTCCTCTACTCCTTTTAACAATAATGTGGTCAATTTGATTTCCATCTGGTGATGTCCGTGTATAGAGACATTGCCTTGGTTATTTGAAGACAGTGTTAAGTATGAAGAATTCATTGTGGCATAAATTGATAAGTCACTCTCCTATTTCATTTTGGTTTTCTAAGTCATATGATAGGTACATGCTTGCTTTAGTTGGGCAGCTAGGCAACCCTGTTGGGAATATATGTTCTTGACATACACTCCCAGTGTTCTTTGCTCATCCCTCCCAGGATCTCCTATGAACATGATGAGGTAGCACAGCTGGACACTGGGAGGTTATTTTCTGTACCTGCATTACAATGTACATTTATAGTCAGACTTTGCAATTAAGGATATGTATATTGATGCTCCTGGAGGAGCAGTGGGGGAATTTTGGGAATACTAAGTTTATCAGAGAGAGACTTGGATTTAGAGACTGCACCATCCCAAAATGAATAGTTTAGGGAGAAGAGAATATATCTGGAAGGTTAGAAAATCATAGCTTTGTTGGCAAGATACTTTTTATTAGTTGTAAGCAAAGAAAGGATTGAAGGATTTTGCTATGTTGTCTCTAAGCTTGGGCTTATCAGTTGTTTTGCATAACTATTTGTGCACAGGTATATATATTATTCAGGTCAAAGTCACATGTTTTCACATTGACTTTTGAAAGCATTGACTTCTCTATGTATTGCAGAGATTTGTGCCTAAATTATTTTTATGTTTAAGGATTGTAAATTCCGTCAGCTTTATAGGCTTTTGGTTTCTTTGGAATCCTGCTATAGATCCTGACTGTTAAAGAATTCCAGCAGGAAGAGCCTTTTCTGCTGTGTAATACTTTTCCCTGTGGAATACTTTTCCACTGGAGATGAGATCTACTCCCACCCTTCTGGCCTTGTTAAAAGGTATTAAAATTTGGCTTTGCTGAATTGGCTTGGAGCCCCGTGGGGGCGCCTATCATTGGAGGCCATTGATAGGGTAAGAAGACTTTGTTCCCATGCTGTCCATCTCTTAATCTTGGTTTTTCTGTATAGTTTTAAAATCTTAATTTGCAGAGTTTTAATGTTTTAATTATCTTTCTGTTTGTCTTTTTATAATCTGTAAACCATCCAGACTCGCCTTGTAGTTGAGACAGGCAGCATAAAAATTCAATAAATAAATAATAATTTTCTTATGTTGCTCTCATATTTGCTGTTTTCAATTGCTTGTTATAGCCTATTCTTTCCTTCTGGATTTACATAGGAAAAATAATGATGCGCTTAGATTTTTAAAAATCATAAAGTGAATCAGATTGATTTGAACAGATTTCTGAAATGCCTTTGGTGAAGTGAGATTCTTTCGAAGCTAACCATAGTTTGCTGCTTAATGTTTTTTTCTTCAGCTCTCCATATTGTAAGAACTCCATGGTGAAGAGTTAAGAAAAAGGTGTATGACAGAGTGATTAACAGATTAAACTTCTTCTCACTCTGGTGCTGTTTCACTGACACATACAACTGGTTAAGTGAAGGGGGTAATAGATTTAGTCCTAAATAAAATTGGTATTACATAGAATTAAATTAACTCTCCCAGTGAGCCATCTCATAGGAATTGATGGCAGGGTTTTTTAATCTTTTCTAAGATCAAGCTCTAAATTATGAAGAGACTGGGAAAAAAAAACATGCTTCTCTGGGCATTCCATCTCTGTGGTGTGGCAGTCCATATTCCTGTTGAAACTACCAAAGTGTTCTTATATTAGTGATTGGCACTATAGACACTACTGGAAACTAAAAGTATTGCAAAATATTATAGAAAAAGTAATGATCAGAGCTAGGATACAGTGAAAGTAGATCATTCTTAGATCATTTCTAGTTCCAAATGCTTGCATTTGTCTATAAATGTCTTTAATGATTTGGGACCATCTTATCTGAAGGAAGAATGCTCCTTTCTATTATGTTGCTACTCATTTTGTAACATCATTTTTTGTTTCAGAAGTTAAGTTATGGTTAGCGAAATGGAAAAAAAAACATTTTTTTTACAGTGAGATTTGTCTGCTTCTAAATTTATTGCTTTTTCATGCCATGCAAATATATTTCTTATTTTTCCAAATGCTTTTGTTCTCTTAGATGTTTTCTCCCCAGTCAGTACTTTTATTTATTTCATTCAATTTATATTGCTGCTTAGAAACCTTTAGCTTCTTGTGTTGTGCATCTGCATACAAATTTTAAAAATAAAATGAGCAGAATAAAAAATTCATTCCCTTTCCTGTCATCAGACAGTATTTGTGCATTTGAAAGTGTGTGTGTGTGAGAGAGAAAGTGAAAAGCATAGAGGCAGGTGAGACTAGACCCTGCCCCCTTATATCTGTTCACATTTTCTCTCATCCTTATATTCCATCACAGAATTTCCTTTTTATTTTCTCCTGCAACTTGAAAAAGAAAAAAGGAATAAGCAACTGAGCACGAAGTGAGAACCTCTGAGCCCGTGGTGGCAAACTTATGGCACACGTGGCACGCAGAACCCTCTCTGTGGACACGTTTACCATTGCCCCAGTCCTAGGCCTTTAGCTGGGTTTTGTAAACCCTTTTTGTTTTAGGCCTCCGCCGCCGTGTGCAAAAAAAGAGAAAAGGTTCAATCAATCAATCACTTTCAACTTCTCGCGGGGAAAAAAAAGATCTCGCAAAGTTGGAATTGATTGATTGAACTTTTTGGTCCCACCCAGTCTGCCGTTACCACTGCAGTCATACCCCCCCATGGGCCACACCCACCCAATGGGCCACGCCCACCCGGCACCCGACGATACATAAGTGGGTTTTGGGTTGCATTTTGGGCACTCAGTCTCTAAAAGGTTCTCCATCACTGCTCTAAGCCTTGTATTATCATTGCAAACATGTTCATGCAACACAGATCCAATCATCCATAATTCTATTTGTTATCATTACAGATAGTCCTTGCTTAAGTAACATTCAGTGACTATGTGAAGTTGCAGTGGTGTTGAATAGTAGTTATGACCAGTGGTGGGATTCAGCTGGTTTGCACCACTTCGGCAGAACCAGTAGCTAGTTTTTTGTTGCCCAGGCCCAGAAAGGACTTCTGGAAGTGGCATCCATAGAGAGATCCCACCACTGCTTATGACTGCTACTTGAAGGTCCAGTTCTTGGCAACCAGTTTGCACTTATAACAATTGCAGCATCTCATAGTCATATAATCATCATTTCTGACTTTCCCCATTGCCTTCACAAAAGCAAAGTCAGAGAGGAACATGACAGGGACAACCCCTTTTTATAAAAAACAGGCTGGAAATAACCCAACCAAATTTATTTACAAAAGTTAACAAAAAGTTCAAACTAGACTTAAACCAAAAAGGTTAAACAAGAGTTAAACAATAACAGACCAGGACTCGAGCAGAAGATCTTCAAATGGTTGCCTTCAGCAACCAGTACCTCCCCCACATTCCCCTTTTAACAGCAGTCCCAAGGCGTGGCTTCTCATTGCCTTCTCCCATGTTGCCTCATTGCTTTCCTCTGCTCAGTTCTGCTAGATTGCCTCCTCCTCCTAGCGTCCCTGAACAGAGCCAGCTGTGGATCATCTTCTTCCAATCCTTCATGCTCACACAGCTGGGTCTGAGGAGGAACAAGACGAGAGGGGCCAGGCTGAGAGTTCTGCGGTGCATCAGAACCTTCCTCTGACACCAAAGGCTCTCCAAACCCCTCCTTCTCCTCCTCTTCAGAATTGTCTGACTCAGCTGCCGAAACCACAGGCTGACGCTGAATCACAACAGAAAGTTGCAAAATGCTCTGTTAACTCCCCCTGCCTTCTTGTCCATGTGCCTTGTCATACCAGCTAATTCCTGGCTTTCCAGTATTTGCCCCATGTTGCAACACTCCTTTCTTCAACTCCCCCCACAACCCACCCATGACCTCTTTGTGCTCCTTATGTAGCATCTCTGCTGCTTTCCGCTTAACAACTTGTATGTCTTAGGGTTACAGTAGCAACCAGAACTGCTGAGATTGTCATCACTAAGCAATGCAGTCATATGATGTCATGTTTTATGACTATAGTGATAGCAATAAGTCGAAGACCAATGTGTGACTAAACAAAACTCCAATATGAAGATGCTTATCCTTTTTAAGTTTTGGATGTCTGGCAGGAGGGAGTTCAGAACAAGCATTTTCTGTCATATTCTGATGGAATAACTTGGCTCCTTCCCTTACAACCTTCCAGAAGCTTCTGGAAATTGGGTCATTTTGAAGATTGGTATGTATGTGTGAGATATAATATCATGAATGCTGTTGTTGGTTGAGGTCATTGTAACTCATTGTTTAATTGTTACTGTACTGTCTGTTCACCATGTGTGTTGTTAACTATAAACTACATAAATCAATTATGATTGATGCAGTGTAACATCAAAGGAAGAAAAGAAATAAGGAAAACAGGAAAAGCAGATTTAATGGTTCATATAAAATGATATACTTTTTTAGTACCCTACTTACATTTTTTGCAGAAAATGTCATTTTCAGTTTTGAATCCAGTAGCTTAGTCTGAACATGTTGTTGTTGTTTAAATAAGTGATAATCCAATCATTATAAACAGTCTGAAAGAATGAGTTGTGACAGAAAAAGCACCACTTGCTTTGGAAAAAGAGTATTTGGCGATATAAAGATTTAGACTAGGCAAACTACTCTAGAAACATATAGAAATCAAGTATCTGTACAATGAAAATAATTTCAACTGGTTGCAATCTGCCTATCCTCAGGAGGCAAGGAAGAAAATACTTGAAAATAAACAGGTCTGGTAATTAAAGATTGTGAGAATAGGAATCTTTTACAAAAAAAGTTTTTTAAAAAACAGTGTGTAATAAATAATTTATTTAACTTTTGAATAAATAATTTATTTAACAACAGATATTCTCAACATTATTGCTTTATCCAATAATGGCTATTTCTTTTTCTTGTGCAATATCTGAAATAAGTTACGGAAGGACATTTGTATATATTTCACATGTATTCATGAATGAAGCTAGAATGAATTTTGACTGATGCCTTCTTCAACAACCGAAACAAAAGATTGCAAACTACAAATTTGAAAATTACATCTTCTGGCAATATTCAGAGTGAAGTGCATAAAAGGCCTAGTACACCTCAGCATGTGCCTTCAGATAATGGCAATGAAAGCACATTCCTTAGCAATATTCTATATAATTTTGAAAACCTTTTATATGTGTTTCTGATACTCACCTATAAGAATTTAAGGTTTGCATTACATGTTCTTGTTATGGACAATTTCACTGGAGAACCGAATTCATAGACTCTGGGCTACCAAAAATCAAGCCAAAAGGTGGGATGCAAAACTGTTTGGAATCCTGGCAGAAACAAATAAGTGAGTTTTCTTTATGCAAAAGATAGATGAGAATGAGAGTTATTTCTGGCTAATATCTTTCCCCAGAAAGTATCCACAGTGGAGGTAGATGGGAGCTTCACTAATTTTAGAAGTTTTGTAGGATGTTTCTTTTTTTGTTTTCTTTCACTAACGTTTAAAAAAAACCTGTCATGCTTATAGTAGTGAAAAAATTGGATTCCACCTTAACATTAAGAAAACAAAGATAATGACAGCTGCAGAGAACACACAGGTCAGAGTGCAGATCAGCAACGAGATAATTGAAACAGTAAAGGAATTCATCTTCCTGGGCTTTAAAATTGACCAAAGTGGTGGCTGCAGTCCTGAGATCTGAAGTCATATAGCACTTGAAAAAACTGCAATCTGGCATGAATAACATGAGGCTAATGTAAAGACACGGTGGCTCAGTGGGTTAGGACGCTGAGCTTGTCGATCAGAAGGTCGGCAGTTTGGCAGGTCGAATCCTGAGTGCCGCGTAGCAGAGTGAGCGCCTGTTACTCGTCCCAGCTTCTGCCAACCTAGCAGTTCGAAAGCACGTAAAAATGCAAGTAGAAAAATAGGGACCACTCTGGTGGGAAGGTAACAGCGTTCCGTGCGCCTTTGACGTCTAGTCATGCCAGCCACATGACCACGGAGACGTCCTCGGACAAGCGCTGGCTCTTCGGCTTTGAAACGGAGATGAGCACCGGCCCCTAGAGTCGGAAACGACTAGCACGCATGTGCGGGGGAACCTTTACCTTTACCTTTAATGGAAAGACATTAGCCTCACAACCAAGTGCAGATTAGTTAATGCAATCAGTTTTCCAATTGCTGGTTATGCCTATGAAACTTGGACTCTGAAAAGGGCAGATAAAAGGAGGGTGGATGCCTTTGAAATGTAGTCCTGAAAGTGACTATTATGCATCCCATGAACTGCAAAAAATAACAAAGAAGTCCTAGACTGCACCTCACTAAAAATATCACTTGAAGGCAAGATTGCCAAACAGAGGCTGTCACATCCCAAAAGATGTTTCACTTCTCATCCAAGAAGCTTCTTCATCAATGAAGAAGCTGAAGAAGCATCTTGGATGAGAAGTGACACATTTTCAAGGGGAAAAAAAAGCTCAGTTGCCTTTTGAAAAAATAAAGCACTTTTGGGACAACCACTACTTGCAACTCTGAGAATCTCCATAGACAGAGGCTGTCATACTTTGGTAATATCGTGAGAGCTGACTAACTCAAAAAGTCAATCATGCAGGGATGATCAGTGGGAAAAGGAGAAGGGGCCACCCTGGTACCTATTGGCTGGACACTATAAAAGATGACACAGGGATGACCATGGCAGATCTGAATGGCTGACAACAATCATGGCTATAGTAGTGCTAGTCTGTTTTAAGAATACAATTTCTTCTCCAGCACTTCCTACACTTTCTCAGTATCCAAGGGATTTTTAAGTGCTGAAAGAAAGAAATTTGTATCAACTGCAGTCTCTGGGTTATTTTCAAAAACAGCTCCATGCAAAGTATGTTGCACTAGTTTAAGCATGTATTTATGAAGGCCCTTGCAATTTAAATAGAGATGCATTTGGTATGCAATCTAAGCTAGACAAAGAACTCAATTGCACACTTCTTTGCCATGGGTTCAAAATGTTATTCCAACAAGAGTTTGACTACAAGGTTCCCAAGTTTTGGATCTATTTCTTCAGAACTCTCATCATGCTCTCCATACAGCCAGATTGTTTCTCTTGGTATGTTGAACCACAGAATGCTTCAAGTTGCAGAATGCTGTAGAAGTTTAATGGAATGAAATAACAGTTGAATGCATTTCATACTAGATATAAAATAATCTAGAAAGATGGTTAGATGGAGACTGTATTTAGAATGTTCCTTATTTGGAGGGAAGTTTGAAAGAATTCAGACCAAAAGCTGATTTTAGAGAATCCATTTTCAAGTGTTAAATATATCTACTGTATTTTCATGAGTGTCAGTCCACATAGTAATATGGGGAAAAATTGCACATGATTTTCTCATACCATCTGAATACCATTGTGACAGTAAAGAAATAATCTTACTCTTAAAGTGAAGTGTGATGATCACAGATCACATTGTGACCGGCTGTAAAATGCTGTGCAGAAATGAAAGCTTATGTTTGAAATAAATACCACTTATCTTTTTCTCCATTTATTAAAGTCAGAGTAAATTAATAGTTTGAAGTTTATTGGCTGGCACTTGGAAAACATAAATAGTATTTCTTTTGGCAAGAAAAATAGTGGCAGAACTCCATGCACCTGTGTGCATTTGTGTTACTGATTTCAAAATAGCTTCTATTTCTCTCGGACTGTAAAAGTCCAGTTTTCTTCAGGACTAAAGCAATACCTAAGCCTCCAGGGAGCCTTATTGCTAATACAATATATGAATAAGGTAGAAAACCATGCCTTCATAGTGGGTGGTTTTTTTAAAATTAATAAACAACAGAGAAATGTAATTGTATCTTGACCATTCTTGGATTTTGACTTTCATTTGAGGCATCTTTTTTCCTCTTAGGCAAACAGAGAGTAATTAATTCTTCCCTGCCACATTTCTGACATTGATCTCAAGAAGCATCTGAGCAATGCCAATTCCTTTGTTTTTCTTCAGCTGCAGAGCCGAGTAAATTGGAGGCACCTATATTGCTCACTTGTATTCTGACAGAGTTGCTGCTACAGCTGGACAAAAGTGTAACTGTAGAAATCCTTACAAGGAAATGTCAGGGCTAAGGCAGCAGGAGGGTGGGAGACGGGGACAGCAACAACCCTGTCTTTCTTTTCTTGCTTTTCTGTTTCTGCCATCACCATAGCTTTGTTGTTGTTACCCTTGACATATGATTGGAAAAGGTAGGAGAAACCTCCAAAAGATACAATTCCTTGTTTCCTGTCTAATTCTGTGAATGGCATTTGTTTTGATACAGCTGATATACTTCTTCAGAGCTTTAGCATCCTTACTTTTCACAATGGAGATCACTTCGTGGTTATGCCCACTTGCTCAGATTACTAAACTTATTTCTTATTTTTTTTCTGGAGTAATCTTTTGTCATGGGGGTAGCTATGAGATTTGTCTTGTACTTAGATGGACGAGAGAGGAAAATAATTCCTTCCTCCCATATTATAATACTGATAGGTCTAATCCTGAATAAGATTTGAACCTCAAATGGTATCTGCTGGAACCTGTATAAATGGGGCATAGTATTTTCTCCTCAGTGCGACTGCAGGGTCCCACATCAAACTATAGATCACACCAGCTGTAAGCTGAGGACATATAATATCTGATTTTTGTAATGTAAATGATGTTGCACTTCAATGGTTAGATGGCCTAGACCAGGGGTAGGCAACCTTGGCTCTTTTATGACTCGTGGACTTCAACTCCCAGAATTCCTGAGCTAGCCATGCTGGCTCAGGAATTCTGGGAGTTGAAGTCCACAAGTCATCAAAGACCCAAGGTTGCCTACCTCTGGCCTAGACATTGGTATTTGAACATAGATCTTTTAAAAATTTATGTTTTATTGTGTTTTACTAATCCAGGTGAAATATATTAACATATATTGCTAGTCCATGTATAAGATATGCCATATGCTAAATAAATAAGTAAATAAGGTCCATCAGTCTTATTTCCCTTTTTTAAAATAATAAAACCTTATAAAAGTACATATTGTAGTCACTTTATATTCTTCATACTGATGGTGAGAATAAAGACTGTAGATACAGAAAAGTGAAATACTGAACAAAGGAAAAAAAATAAAAACACCACAAAGAGGACCTTTTGATGGCACATTTGCCCCATCCTTTCCATTTTATCTAGTTATTAAAGCAGCCCCTTATTTTCGGAAAGGGAAAAGTACAGAAGGAAATAGTGGACAACATAGCAGAGCAGAAAACAAAAGTTATGATTTTTTAAATCAAGGACGGGAAGGAAAGAAGCTCTGCACAGTTCAACTAAAATACAATTTAACTTTGTAAGCTAAAAATAAAAAAAAACATGGAGTTCAAGAAAATTCTTCAGTGATAAACTGCTAGAGTTTTTCTGATTATATTCTGGACAGGAAGGTAGCTATATATCTAGATCCTGGAATACTGCCT